>NC_060121.1:811217261-811534761 GCF_021461395.2 Schistocerca americana
GCACATTGGAAGCGCGTATTCGTCATTGCCATACTGCCGTATCACCCGGCGTGATAGTATGGGGTGCCATTGGTTACACGTCTCGGTCACCTCTTGTTCGCATTGACATCACTTTGAACAGTGGACGTACATTTCAGATGTGTAACGACCCGTGGCTCCACCCTTCATTCGAGCCCTGCGAAACCCTACATTTCGGCAGGACTGTCTGACTCAATGCCTAGGCGTACCAAGGCCGTTATTACGGCCAGAGGTAGTCGTTTTAGGTCCTGATTTCTCAGGATCTATGCACCCAAATTGCGGGAAAATGCATCACATGTCAGTTCTAGTATAATATATTTGTCCAATGAATACCCGTTTATCATCTGGATTTCTTCTTGGTGTAGCAATTTTAATGGCCAGTAGTGTAAAAAAATAAAAATCACACATAAAAGAAAAAGTATATAGTTCACATCATTTGTTTCGCAAATGTTCATTTTATTTAACAAATATAGTTACGACAATGTATCAGTGTATTCTCAAAAGAATTAAGTTCTACAAGGGCACCCCCTTCCCTTTCCGGGTAGAAATGAAAGACATGCAAGGAAAAAAAATTAAAAAAAGACATTTGCAAGAACGAAAGGTGGATTCGGGCCGCCATCAGATTAAGTGCACCCCATCAGTAGAGTAAATATTTCTGCCCAAGCGTTTGGCGTTGCCAAGCTTCCATCCTTCCTCTTGTTCGGATCAACGATTAGCGAAGTTCAAATGAATGCTACCCATATCAAAAAAAGTTTTGCATCGCCTCGGTTCCGAGAGTTCCGGAACCTGGGCAGAAAAATGGAATAGAGATCAACATAAACATCATTTCCGCTCTATTTATTGCTCATGAAAACCACACGTTGCATGTTGTACCACCAAACAACGAGACCTTCAGAGGTGGTGGCCCAGATTTCTGTACACACCGGTACATCTAATACCTTGTAGCACGTCCTCTTGCAGTGATGCATGGCTGTATCCGTCGTGGAATACCACCCACAAGTTCATCAAGGCACTGTTGGTCCAGATTGTCCCACTCCTCCACTACGATTCGGTGTAGATCCTCCAGAGTGGTTTGTGGGTCAGGTTGTCCATAAACAGCCATTTTCAATCTATCCCAGGCATGTTCGATAAGGTTCATGTCTGTAAAACATGCTGGCCACTTTAGTCAAGCGAAGTCGTTATCCTGGAGGAAGTCATTCACAAGATGTGCACGATGGGGGCGCGAATTGTTGTCCATGAAGACGAATGCCTCGCCAGTATGCTGCCTATATGGTTGCACTATCGGTCGGAGGATGGCATTCACGTATCCCACAGCCGTTACGGCGCCTTCCCTGACTACCAGCGGCGTACGTCAGCCCCACAGAATGCCACCCCAAAACAGCAGGAAACCTCCACCTTGCTGCACTCGCTGGGCAGTGTGTCTAAGGCGTTCAGCCTGACCGCGTTACCTCCAAACACGTCTCCGACGATTGTCTGGTTGAAGGAATATGCAACACTCATCGGTGAAGAGAACTTGATGCCAATCCTGAGCGCTCCATTCGGCATGAGGTTGGACCCATCTGTACCGCGCTGCGTGGTGTCGTGGTTGCCAAGATGAACCTCGCCATGGACGTCGCGAGTGAAGTTGCGCATCCTACAGCCTATTGGACAGAGCATTAGTCGTAACACGACGTCCTGTGGCTGCAGGAAAAGCATTACTGACCATGGTGGCGTTGCTGTCAGGGTTCGTCCGAGCCATAATCTGTAGGTAGGGGTTTTCCACTGCAGTAGTAGCCCTTGGACAGCCTGAACGAGGCATGTCATCGACAGTTCCTGTCTCTGTGTATCTCCTCCATGTCCGAACAACATCGCTTTGATTCACTCCGAGACGCCTGGACACTTCCCTTGTTGAGAGCCCTTCCTGGCAGAAAGTAACAATGAGGACGGGATCGAACTGCGGTATTGATCGTCTAGGCATGGCTGAACTACAGACAACACGAGCCGTGTACCTCCTTCCTGGTGGAATGACGAACTGATCGGCTGTCGGACCTCCTCCGTCTAATAGGCGCTGCTCATGCACTGTTGTTTACATCTTTTGGCGGGTTTAGTGACATCTCTGGACAGTCAAAGCGATTGTGTCTGTGATACAATATCCACATTCCACGTCTGTCTTTAGGAGTTCTGGGAACCGGGGTGATGCAAAACTTTTTTGATGTGTGTATAAGATATTTAATTGCAGAAAGCCAGATATACAGAGGTATGTCTGTATATAGCAAGGCAGAGAAAGTTGACAGCGTGTTTCAATCTAGGTTGTCTTTTCTGTAACTTACAAAATAATAAATGAAAGGAATATTTATTCAGATAAGTAAATAAACGAAGTGTCCTCTTTTTGTGCGTAATTATGAACATAGTTTATGTAGTTACTTTCTAGAGAGCCACAGCAACAAGTTATATATTTATAGATTTAAAATAGCTGTGAACAAATCAATTTTAACGAAATTCCTATGACTTATTTATGGAGCTAGGAATATTCAAAGTATTGAAGGGAATTCCACAACATATGTTAATGGATCATATCCTTTCACGACGTACCCACCAAGGATTTTCTGTGGACCAGTAATTTCTGCATATGGGTAATTATTGACATTTAATTCACATAAGCTGAACATCGGTAAACGTTTAACTGTTTACCATTCGCCAGACCGTGTGACTGCAACAACCTCTGGTAAGCTGACGTGAGGATCGTGATGTACCGTAGCTAAAAAAAGGAAAAAGAAACTTCCAGGCTCTTACTTTTGAAAGGTGGCTACACTGAGTCACAGCGCCAGAGATTGCGCCAAAGGCTATTATTCCGCCGCCTCCACTATCAGTAGTAGTTCAGAAGTTGCCGTGGGCAGTAGTAGTTCAGAGGTTGCCGTGGGCAGTGCTTGTTGAGAGGATGTCGATAGCTGTACTAGTTGTGAGCATGTCGTGTGCAGTTGTGTTGGACGAGACAGCAGATGCTGTTTGATTGGGGATGTTGCAATGATCACAGTGTATTTTTCGTCAATATATATGAAGGTAACAAAAAAATTTTTATTTCAAATTTCCTAAATAACAATGCCTCTTGGTCACAGGTTCAGTCAACAAAGCATCTGGCTTGTGTTCATGTATTGACGGTAATTCTGGTTTCTACGTGCAATTATAGTATTTCTGGTTTTTTTAATTACTTCATTGCAAGTGGTGTTTAAATTATCTTGTCGTATTGAGGAAGAACCGTGCCAGATGTGTATGTTGAATCACACTTCCACACACAGAACAGCTACACCTGTGCTTTGTTGTTTCGTAGCGTTTATACTTGCTGGGGACTTATTAATCAATTGTGTTAATGCAAATTTCCTTTCATTCTTTATTGTTATTCTATGCAGTCAGATTGCGTGCTAATACTACTCAGGGCCAACCGGTTACGAGACTTCGTAACCAGACATACAGCTACTAAAATTATTTGGATTTAAAATAATTGAGCCCCCATGCAATTTGTCCATACCGCCGCGCAGTTGCAAATTACTTGTTTCTCGAAATTGATCGCACGGAAGAACCTAAAGACAGATGGAGCTCTTAGACCAATATCTCAGTTCATAAGTCATAGCTGTTTCATTTCCATCGTGTTGACATTTGCCCAGCTTCAGCAACATGTCAACTTACTTCTTAAATGTCCTCACCATGTTCATTCCATGTCAATATCCGTACTGGACTGAACCTCGTTTCTTTATGCATTCTCGCCTGCCTTGTGTACTGCAGTGTAAAGATACATTCTACAGTGTAACTCAACATTACGCCATACAGCACACCAGCATCTTTACATGTCATCCTGAGGTCGTTCGGAAGGCACACTGGGTTGTACATTCAGAAAAATGGGTATTCGTTTGAACACCCCATTTAAATGAACATTCCGCCACCATAACATCCATCTGAACACAACGAATTGAAGGCAGTGGACAAGTATGTGGAGACACCGTGCGAAATGCATGGTTGTACATAAATGCAGATGCTTGCTAAGCCTGCAGGTTGCGCTGTTGCATTTGAACACGAACGGAACCTGTGCATTGTGTTCAGTACGTTGCAAGTGTCAGTCGCGGTGAGAATCGTGTTCTGTTTGTTTCTGGGTGCGTTACGTCGGACCTAAGTGAGTCGAACCTGGGCAGACGGCCGGTGTTTGTGTGGTGGGTGCTTCCGTAACCAAGGCAGCTGAAGTGTTTGGTCATTAAAGAGCCACCGTATCGAAGATCCGTATCGTATACAAGGAATGCGGAAAAACGTCATCCACTAATCACCACGCGGGCGAAAGTTGGTTCTAAATGTTCGTGAGGGACGACCACTGAACCACTGAACCATTGCGACAAAAAATGAGGGCGACAGCTACAAACGTCACAATAGACCTGAATGTCGCACACCCGAACCCTGTAACCACTGTAAATCACGAAGGGAGCTGCATGAGCAGGAAACTGCAGGGCGGGCTGCAGTTCCAAAATTACTCGTCAGTAGAGCAACGCCCTTGGTACGAAAACGTGGATCCGAAGCGACAAACCTGGGCTGTGGAACAATGGAAGAAAGTCATTTGGTCCGATGAGTCTTGTTTCACACTGTTTCCAACTTCTGGCAGATGGTTCAAATGGCTCTGAGCACTATGGGACGTAACTGCTGTGGTCATCAGTCCCCTAGAACTTAGAACTACTTAAACTTAACTAACCTAAGGACATCACACACATCCATGCCCGAGGCAGGATTCCAACCTGCGACCGTGGCGGTCACGCGGTTTCAGACTGTAGCGCCTAGAACCGCACGGCCACTCCGGCCGGCCCTCTGGCAGAATTTACATCCCAAAGGTGGTAAGTGTTCGGGATGATTTGGGTAGTCACGTCCTGGTATTTCGTGGGCGGGCCTCATGGTTTGCAACGTCACATTATTGCCAAGGATTATTTGTACAGAAAGCAGATGGCAGTTATAAGAGTCGAGAGACACGAAAGGGAAGCAGTGGTTGGGAAAGGAGTGAGACAGGGTTGTAGCCTCTCCCCGATGTTATTCAATCTGTACATTGAGCAAGCAGTGAAGGAAACAAAAGAAAAATTTGGAGTAGGTATTAAAATCCATGGAGAAGAAATAAATACTTTGAGGTTTGTCGATGCCATTGTAATTCTGTCAGAGACAGCAAAGGACTTGGAAGAGCAGTTGAACGGAATGGACAGTGTCTTGAAAGGAGGATATAAGATGACCATCAACAAAAGCAAAATGAGGATAATGGAATGTAGTCGAATTAAGTCGAGTGATGCTGAGGGAATTAGATTAGGAAATGAGACACTTAAAGTAGTAAAGGAGTTTTGCTATTTGGGGAGCAAAATAACTGATGATGGTCGAAGTAGAGAGCATATAAAATGTAGACTGGCAATGACAAGGAAAGCGTTTCTGCAGAAGAGAAATTTGTTAACATCGAGTGTAGATTTAAGTGTCAGGAAGTCGTTTCTGATAGTATTTGTATGGAGTGTAGCCATGTATGGAAGTGAAACATGGACGATAGATGTTTTTTGGACAAGAAGAGAATAGAAGCTTTCGAAATGTGGTGCTACAGAAGAATGCTGAAGATTAGATGGGTAGATCGCGTAACTAATGAGGAGGTATTGAATAGGATTGGGGAGAAGAGAAGTTTGTGGCACAACTTGACTAGAAGAAGGAATCGGCTGGTAGGGCATGTTCTAAGGCATCAAGGGATCACCAATTTCGTATTGGAGGGCAGCGTGGAGGGTAAAAATCGTAGAGGGAGACCAAGAGATGAATACACTAAGCAGATTCAGAAGGATGTAGGTTGCAGTAGGTACTAGGAGATGAAGAAGCTTGCACAGGATAGAGTAGCATGGAGAGCTGCATCAAACCAGTCTCAGGACTGAAGACCACAACAACAACAACATTTGATTATTCTTGGTGATCAGGTCCATCTCATGGTGCAATGTCTGTTCACCGGTAGTGATGCTGTGTTCCGAAACGACAGTGCTCCAATTTCTACAGTTTGCATCGTCCAGAACTAGTTTTTTGGGTTCGAGGATGAATTGACACACTTTCCCTGGCCACCACAGACACCAGAACTCAGTATTATTGAGCCTTTTTGGTCTACTTTGAAGAGAGTGGAGCCTCATCGTCATCCAACTACAACTATCTGAACTGGCCACTATTTTGAAGAAAGAATGGTGTAACATTCCCTTGGTAACTGGAATGGGCAAATTACGCCTCCAAGGAATTTCTAGGAGGCCGGCCGCTGTGGCCGAGCGGTTCTAGGCGCTTCAGTCCGGAACCATGCGGCTACTACAGTCGCATGTTCGAATCCTGCCTCGAGCATAGATGTGTGTGATGTCCTTAGGTTCTAAGTCTATGGGACTGATGACCTCAGATGTTAAGTTCCATAGTGCTTAGAGCCATTTGAACCAATTTCTAGGAAAATCACACATATAAGGGCATGACCCCAAGGTTGTTCAGCAGCATTCACCGTTTAATTTTACTTACAAGATAGGTTTATTATAATCATTCAGAAAACAGCCAATTCAGTTAAAAATTCATCAATTGAAGATTATTACTTTAAGCTATTAACTAATCCAGAATTTTTTTTACCAATATCAAAAAGATGTAGTGTGACTAATTAATAACATCAGAATCAAGATTCACAGGAATAATACTGCATATTTAAATTTCTTCCTCTAAAAAAGCGAATCAAATTCATTTACCACAGGGAGCCTGCACCTGAGGCATAACTAGACAAACAAAAAGCTGCACTCTTTCAGACATTTAACTGGATCAAATTTGCAAGAATAATTAATATTTGACCAGCAGTGTTTCCTTAGAGAAATACGAGCCAGAACAACATATTATCGAGGAAGGACTACGTGCATAGAACTATTAATCAACACATTAACACTCCAGACACAAGAACGTGAACCACTACAGTAAGCAGATTCATGGAATATGAAAACTAAAGCTTTAGTTACTACATGAAATATTAAAGGCCCCGACCCAGTTTCAAACCACAATGAAGAAAAACTTAACTTTAGCCATTAGTTGTGTGGACTAGTTGCAACAGGCGCAGAATAGAGACGGAGCCCCTGGGATAATCAGACAGAACAAGCTGCGTCGCCCGATGTCTAGGTGTCCATCGCGGAACACAGGTACTATCTCATATCTCCATCTCATTCCATGATGTCTTAACAGGTGTCCTATCATCCTGTCCTTTCTTCTTGTCAGTGTTTCCAACATATTCCTTTCCTCTCCGATTCTACGTAGAACCTCCTCATTCCTTACCTTGTCAGTCTACCTAATTTTCAAAAAAAATGTTCAAATGCGTGTGAAATCTTATGGGACTTAACTGCTAAGGTCATCAGTCCCTAAGTTACACACTACTTAACCTAAATTATCCTAAGGACAAACACACACACCCATGCCCGAGAGAGGACTCGAACCTCCGCAGGGACCAGCCCCACAGTCTACGACTGCAGCGCCTCAGACCGCTCGGCTAATCCCGCGCGGCCCTAATTTTCAACATTCGCCTGTAGCACTACATATCAAATCCCTCCATTCTTTCTGTTCCGGTTTTCCCACAGTCCACGTTTCACTACCATACACTGCTGTGCTCCAGACTTGCATTCTCAAAAATTTCTTCCTCAGATTAAGGCCTATGTTTGATACTATTGGACTCCTGGTGGTCAGAAATGCCCTTTTTACCTGGGCTAGTTTGCTTTTGATGTCCTCCCTGCTCCGTCTGTCACTGGTTATTTTGATGCCCAGGTAACAGAATTGCGTAACTTCATCTACTTCGTGACCATCAATCCTGATGTTAAGTTTCTCGCTGTTGTCATTTCTACTACTTCTCATTACTTTCGTCTTTCTTCGATTTACTCTCAAACCATATTCTGTACTCATTAGATTGTTCAGTCAATTCAACATATCATGTAATTGCCGGCCGGTGTGGCCGAGCGGTTCTAGGCGCTTCAGTCTGGAACCGCGCGACCGCTACGGTCGCAGGTTCGAATCCTGCCTCGGGCATGGATGTGTGTGATGTCCTTAGGTTAGTTAGGTGTAAGTAGTTCTAAGTTCTAGGGGACTGATGACCTCGCATGTTAAGTCCCATAGTGCTCAGAGCCATTTGAACCAGCCATATCATGTAATTCTTCTTCACGTTCACTCAGGTAGCAATGTCATCAGCGAATCGTCCATTGATATCCTTTCACCTTGAATTTTAATTCCAATCATGAAGCTTTCTTTTATTTCCATCATTGCTTCTTCGATGTATAGATTGGACAGTAGGAGAGAAATAATACATGCCTGTCTTACATCCTTTTTAATCCGAACACTTCGTTCTTGGTCCTCCATTCTTATTATTCCCTCTTGGCTCTTGTACACATTGTATATTACCCGTCTCTTCCTGTAGCTTACCCCTATTTTTCTCAGAATTCTGAACAACTTACACCATTTTACATTGTCGAACGCTTTTTCCAGGTCGACAAATCCTATGAACGTGTCTTGATTTTTCTTTAGTCTTGCTTCCGTTATCAAACACAAAGTCAGAATTGCCTTTCTGATGCCCCTACCTTTTCTAAAGCCCAACTGATAGTCATGTGGCACATCTTCAATCTTCTTTTCCATTTTTCTGTATATTGTTCTTGCCAGCAACTTGGATGCATTAACTGTTAAGCTGATTGTGAAATTATTCTCGCACTTCTCAGCTCTTGCAATTTTCGGGATTGTGTGGATGATGTTTTTCCGAAAGTCTGATGGTATGTCGCCATACTGACACTCTCTACACATCAACGTGAGTAGTAGTTTTGTTGCCACTTCTCCCAATAATTTTAGAAATTCCGATGGAATATTATCTATCCCTTCTTCCTTATTTGATCTTAAGTCTTCTAACGTTCTCTTAAATTCCGATTCCAATACTTGATCCCATATCTCTTCGAAATCGACTCTTATTTCTTCTTCTATCACATCTGAGAAAACTTCCCCCTCATAGAGCCCTTCAATGTACTGTTTCCACCTATTCGCTCTCTCCTCTGCATTTAACTGTGGAATTTTTGCATTCTTAATGTTACCGTCATTGCTTTTTGTGTCACCGAAAGCTGTTTTGACTTCCCTGTATGCTGAGACAGTCCTACCGACAATCATTTCTTTTTCGATTTCTTCGCATTTTCCATGCAGCCAATTCGTCTTAGCTTCCCTGTACATCCTATTAGTTTCATTCTTCAACGACTTGTATTTCTGTATTCCTGAATTTCCCACAACATTTTTGTACTTCCTCCTTTCATCGATCAAATAAAGTATTTCTTCTGTTACCCATGGTTTCTTCGCTAGCTTTCTTTGTACCTATGGTTTTTTTCCAACTTCCGTGATTGCCCTTTTTGGAGATGTCCACTCCTGTTCAATTGTACTGCCTACTGAGCTCAGAAAATCTCAACTGTGTCTCGTCATCGCATAATACTTCTGTATCCCACTTCTTTGTGTATTCATTCATGCTGACTAATCTCTTGAACTTCAGCCTGCTCTTCATCATAACTTCTTAGTAATCTCAGTGTGTATTTGCTCCTGGATATGCCCTACAGTCGAGTGTCTAATTTCGGAATCTCTGTCTGACCATGATGTAATCTAATTGAAATCTTCCCGTGTCACCCGGTCTTTTCCAAGTATACCTCCTCAGTATTCGCTATTACTAGCTGAAATTTGTTACAGAATTCAATTAGTCTATCGCCTCTCTCTTTCTTTGTCCCAAGTCCATACTATCTTGTAACCTTCTCTTCTGTCTTACTGCAACTGCATTCCAGTTCCCCATGACTATTAGATTTTCATCTCCTTTGTGTAGTGCATTACCCTTTCAATATCCTCATATACTTTCTCTATCTCTTCATACTCAGCTTACGACGTTGGCATGTATGCCTGAACTATCGTCGTCGGTGTTGGTTTGCTGTCGATTCTGATAAGAACAACCCTATCACTGAACTGTTCACAGTAACACACTCTCTACCCTATCTTCCTATTCATAACGAATCCTACACCCATCATATTATTTTCTGCTGCTGTTGATATTATCCTATACTCATCTGACGAGAAATTATAGTCTTTGCCTCTAACTTTACTGACCTGTACTATATCTAGACTGAGCCTTTGCATTTCGATTTTCAGTATTTCTAGTTTCCCTACCACGTTCAAGCTTCTGACATTCCACGCCCCGACTCGTAGAACGTTATCCTTTCGTAGATTATTCAATCTTTTTCTCATGTTAACCTCCCCCCTTGGCAGTCCCCTCCCGGAGATCCGAATGGGGGACTATTCCGGAATATTTTGTCAATGGAGAGATCATCTTGACACTTTTTCAATTACAGGCCACATGTCCTGTGGATACACGTTATGTGTCTTTAATGCAGTGGTTTCCATTGTCTTCTGCATCCTCATGCCGTTGATCATTGCTGATTCTTCAGCCTTTAGAGGCAGTTTCCCAACCCAAAGCAGAAAATCCAAAGAGATTCTGGTCGTATGTGAAGTACGTTAGCGTCAAGAAACAATCAATGCCTTCTCTGCTGTTCCTTATCTATATAAACGATTTTGGAGACTGAGCAGCCGTCTTAGATTGTTTGCACATGACGCTGTCGTTTATCGACTAATAAAGTCATCAGAACATCAAAAATATTGCAAAACGATTTAGAAAAAAATCTGAATGGTGCTAAAATTGGCAGTTGACCTAAATAACGAAAAGTGTGAGGTCATCCAAATGAGTGCTGAAGGGAATTCGTAAAACTTCAGTTACACGATAAATCAGTCAAATCTAAAGGCCGTAAATTTAATTAAATACCTAGGAATTACAATTACGAACAATTTAAATTGGAAGGAACACATAGTAAATGTTGTGGGGAAGGCAAACCAATGACTGCATTTTATTGGCAGGACACAGAAAATCTAAGAGATCTACTAAGGAGACTGCCTACACTACGCTTGTCCGTCCTCTTTTAGAATACTGCTGCGAGGTGTGGGATCCTTACCAAATAAGACGGACGGGGCAGCACGTCTTGTATTATCGCGAAATACGAGAGAGAATGTCACTGAAATGAAACAGGATTTGGGCTGGACATAATTAAAAGAAAGGCGTTTTTCGTTGCGACGGAATCTTCTCACGAAATTCCAATCACCAACTTTCTCCTCCGAATGCGAAAATATTTTTTTGATACCGGCCTACATAGGGAGAAACGATCACCGCGATAAAATAAGGGAAATCGGAGCTCGTAAGGAAATATATAAGTGTTCGTTCTTTCTGCGCGCTATATGAGATTGGAATAATAGAGAATTGTGAAGGTGGTTCGATTAACCCTCTGGCAGGCACTTAAATGTGATTTGCAGAGTATCCATGTAGATGAAGATGTAGGAGGACGAGAGAATATGCTGAACCTCTGTCCGCTGCTCCGTCCTCTTCGACAAGGCCGTTGGCAGAATGAGGATGACTTCTTATACTGTAAGTTTTCGGCCACCAAATGTTGATCATTAACGAAAGTTTAAGCAGTGGCGGTTTTCGAACCTGGGGCCGAGGACGTTCTGATTGCTAATTAAGGACGTCACCCCTGGATCACAGGACCAGTGTTTAAACATTCCCACACAACTTGCTTTTTATCTACACCATGTTACATCCACCTCTAAAAATTTGATCGCTTGTGGCTCCGACATTAAAACTGGCAGAAATTTTATTTAAACTGGTTTCCACACAGTTAGTTTAAGTACATCAGCGACACGAAAGAAATAATGTGGTATTTAAAAATTATAACTTTCTGATGTAATTCACTGGAATACAGCTAAATAAGCTTTTTTCATGATTTTTCAGAATGTGTAATGTTTCCTTTGTTTACCTATTTAAATAACTATTCCTCACGCTTATTATCTTGTAAGGTACAGACAAAAATACATTAGCTGAAACAACCTGTACGTGCAGCAAAAATAAACCACTGCAAAGTAATCATATGTGATCATCATACATTTTCTGATGATAAAATTTTGCGAAAGATACAGCCACTTTCCAACGTGTTGGCCCTAAGTCCAATGGTTTGGGGTTTAATTCTGTCGGTTCTACGATTTTAATGCCATTTTTCGCTTCTTTCACGTCTCACTATAAATAGTTTGTGGGTATAGTGACAGATCTTAAAGATTTGTAAATATAAAACGTTTCTTTATTCTTCATGTGTACGTATTTATTTCTCAGCCCTGGCGACGACCACGTTTTTCCCAACGAGGGAGCAGTTTGTTGATACTGTCACTGTAGAGAGTTTGACTTTGTTGATGGAGTCACAACCTTACCTCTGCTTGCGCCGTTTCATCACTACCAAAGTTATGTCCTCGAAGGTGTTCTCTAAGTTATGGAAACAGATGAAAATCAGATGAGGCCATGTCGGGACTGCATGGAGGGTATCGATGACAGTGAATCCAAGGTGTCGGATTGTTGCAAATGTATCAGCACTCATGGCATTGTCATGGTGAAGGAGATGGTGCTCCATGTGTGGACGATCGAATTCAAAACTCGAGTGGCCTACAGCATTCTGTATCTCACGCGCCGACAAAGTTACGTCGCACAGAGGGCTGAAAATGTGTTGACCTGAAGTATAAATACGTAGAATGTTTTTAACGTTTGTTTCATTTAAACAGTTTAAGAGTTTCACATAAAAAATTTGAAGGCATTATTATGCAGCACGTCCTCGTATATTTCCAGCCAGTGACCCTACCTCCTCTGCAGGTAGTCGTGCCTTTGGTGATACGAAGGGTAATGTGGCTACTACATGATGGTGCTCCAGCTCACTGCTGTCTTGAGTGAGAAGCAAAAGCCACTAGTACAGACAGAACATTCCCAACTGCCTGACGTTTTGCCGTCTGTACTTTCGATCATTGATACTCACACAGTCGGTGATCTTTCATCTCCACCTACAGGTGGGTGTATCTGCCTTGGAAATCATCTCCGGTTATATTTCCATGCGATTTCTCTCACTCCTTATCCTATCAATAAATGGTTCAAATGGCTCTGAGCACTATGGGACTTAACTTCTGAGGTCATCAGTCCCCTAGAACTTAGAACTACTTAAACCTAACTAACCTAAGGACATCACACACACATCCATGCCCGAGGCAGGATTCGAACCTGCGACCGTAGCGGTCGCGCGGTTCCAGACTGTAGAGCCTAGAACCGCTCGGCCACTCCGGCCGGCCCTTATCCTATCAGGAATCGCTTCTTGCGGGTTTTCCTCGTTTAGCAAAATCATCCTTTAATTGAGTGTTGGGAAAAAGTTGTTCCGTTGTTACCATTTGTGGTGTTTTAAAAAAATATATTTATATTTTGATTAAATTATTATTCTCTTGTGAAGATTCAGAAATCTATTGTGAGTTTTGCACCACTTCTTGGCGGGAAGAGCAAAGACTTTTCAGTCTCGGAGCTGGACGTCACGTGTGCCGCGTAGGAAATCCCCAGAGAGCTTATGCGGAGGCAACAAGAAAGCAACCCAGACTTGTTTTGGCAGGCGGAAGCCCACCACGGAGCCGAGCACCTGGTGACCGCACCCTCCCAGGATTTGCATCCCTCTGGCTAAGGCCCGCCACTCGTCCTCTTGATGCAGGCCCTCCTCTGCTGGTGCAGCGGTTCCACAGCCAGTTAGCAGAGATTGAGGTAACTGGGAAACTTCGCTATTTCTTGGCTTTCGAGTGGTTTTCGTTTAATCATAACACTTACAGATGACAAAGAAATGCGTATATCATATCGAGTCAGCTGCGCGACTGTATTGTTTTCATGATTGATCCTCGCCAGATAATTGTCTGTAGACAATCTAGTCCTCAGCACGAAAGTTATTTTGACAATCACAGTATTTACTAGGCATGATAATAGGAAAATATTTGGTTGCTCGTGTGAACTGGCTTCTCTGTCAAAGATGAGGGATGCGGACAGCAGCAGAGGATACAAAACTTATTTATTGCTTCTTTACTAATTTATACAGTTTGGATTCTACCGTGAAACTGATCGGAAATATCCATGGACAGTCACGGTCTCGCAGATAGATTGTGAAGCGTTCTCCAAGAATCGTTGATTTCCCAAGACAATCGTCAATAATCTCCTCCGGCATATTGAGGCTAAACGGTGCTGATGCTTCACTGCTACCAAGCCATAGGGATTTTTGGTAGTCCACACTTGGGTGTTGGAAAGGTTAAGGACACTGCCCTTGTTAAGGTAGCGTCATCTGTGGTTAGGAGGGACACAGAAATCCCAGCTCCGTGGAGGGCTGTACGACGAATTAGCGACAAAAGCCGTCGCCGTGGCGGGATGTCTGTACGAAATAAGGTCCGCAAACGTGATACGGATAGTAGCAGTTGTCGTGGAGAATGGTCCACGCGGTCGTCTGGCTTACCTCACGCTGGCGAGCCACCTGCCTGGTGCTTACACTGTGGTGTACCTGTCAAAGATCTTCCATCTCCACTTCCAAAGGTTGTGCCTCCTGTGAAATACACTCCTGGTCATATGTCCACATAACCTTTCTTGCTCCTTGTCCTCTCAGGATCGTTTTCTGCAATTTTTTACACATTTAGCAAAATCGCTCTGAATATGTAATCTTACCAACATCCCGAGGAAGCAACATTCAAGATTTTACGTCGATTTTCCTCAGTCCACACCCACCATCGCTGCTAAGTCGTCACCGCGTCCAGTTGCCATACAGAGGACCCATTTCCATTCCTGATCATGTCAGCGATTTTTCCTTGTCGCAAGAAATGAAATGCTCAGTCTCGTCAAGTCTGCTGAGCAACTGAGAGAGCTACTGAATGAGACGTCTATGCTCCAGAGGTCTGGAAAGCCGACAGAAGCCAAGAGAGCGATGTGTTGACCCCATGCCCTTCCATGTCTCATCCGAATGACGCCATGTGGTATTAGATAACACGGTCGGCAGTCGGCAACGCGCTGTCCTCCTATGTTAGTATAAAGATACGGCTTTCATTACACTTGATAAGGCTGATGACAACTTCAGAACATAAAGAGGAGTTACGCATGCTGACTTTATATTCCCAAAACCGTCACCAACAGTCCCAGAGAAGTCTTTATACACTTAAACTGCGAAAACAAGGAAGGAATATTTGTTAATGGATAATTGCAGAAGAACCTTTCTTTTCCCAATTGCATTTCATCGTTTAGCATAAGTGCAGAAGTCCTTTATAGAACAAGTTGGTCAGAACGCCGAAAGTCAATAATAATATTAAAATTACTTATAATCGGCACATATAAGGAAATGATAATTAATGGACACCCTAGCTGCAAACAGGCGTTGATGTACTTCATTGGGGACATGTTGAAAATGTGTGCCCCGACCGGGACCCGAACCCGGTATCTCCTGCTTACATGGCAGTTTTTTTTTTTTTTTTGTTTTCTTTGTGAATCTCATTTTGTTCGTAATTGATCGTTGTATTTGTTTGGGGCGGACGTCCTATGACACTTGTTCAAGTTCATCGTTGATCCATTAACTCAGTTTTTTATTACAGAGGGTAGCTAACCCTCTGACCGAACACACTGAGCTACCATGCCGGCATCCATTTGAGCCACCGCGGGCACAGAGGATAGTGCGTCTGCAGGGACTTATACCTTGCACGCTCCCCGTGAGATCCACATTCCCAACATGTCCACACCACTACATTCGTAGTGCGCCTAATAGATGTTTGCCCACCATACTCATTACTCGTGGCATATTAATCTACCAAGTCCCTACGAGTTCGGGCATAGCGTGTGCGTTCGCACAAGAAGGTCAATGGCCGGGAAGCCATATTTTAACTATATATGACGGTAGTATCTGTTCCCGAAAGAACAGTTACCGTGGATGACCATGCAGCTTTGCTAGAAATGAAATGATAACTAAATGGACACCCTAGCTGCAAACAGGCGTTGATGTACTTCATTGGGGACATCACGGGAGCGAACAAGTCCCTGCAGACGCACTATCCTCAGTGCAAGCGTGGCTCAGATGGATAGAGCGTCTGCCATGTAAGCGGGAGATCCCGGGTTCGAGTCCCGTTCGGGGCACACATTTTCAGCATGTCCCCAATGAAGTACATCAACGCCAGTTTGCAGCTAGGGTGTCCATTTGATTATCATTTCATTTCTAGCAAAGCTGCATGGTCATCCACGGTAACTGTTCTTTCGGGAACAAATGCTACCGTCGTATATATATAAGGAAATATTAAAAATTACAATGAAGTAACAGAATCAGCTTTCGTGTTTATAGTAGCTGTAGACAATGACTGGATGAAAAGCGCAAGAAATAAAAAGAGTAAACACGGCCTTCAGCGCTCTTGGTAAACTAAACAAAGTATTCCACACCAAGCTTCTGATTTGTCTGAAACGGAAAATTTACAATTACACTGTATTATTAGTTTTATCTATCAGTTAAGATATGTGGGAGTGGCGCATGGACTTTTAAAGCAGTCGAACCTGTGTGAAAAGGAATACTGACCTTTTTACTTTCACAGCAACGACCGATCTTGCCTGAAACTGACTGTACATGACATCCACATGGGGCTTTACTTCTTGGAAAAATACTAGCCAAAAGAAGAATTCTTCATCTTGTAGCGGACGCGCAGTTCCAGACTGAAGCAATTCGTGTGGTGTATCTTTGCACAAAGGATCTGTAACATTCCAAATACATGTTGATGACGTTTCGAAGGTGGATAAGTGACGTTAGAAAACACGCAGAAGCAACATGAATGCGTCTAACTCAGGGCTTAATGAGTGAAGAAGTCTCCAGGCGTTGATATCTGCAACCTGAAGATGTTCAGTGAAACAAAACCGGTGATCACACAACAAATGTTTAATGATACAGCTGAGGTGATTTCACAGATCATTAACATTTAATGTCATCTGTGGGCTCAACAAGATCAAGAGTTAATATCAGTTAGCTAACGATGATCATACACAATAAATGTATAATGATACAGTTGAGGTGATTTCTCAGATCATTAACATTTAATGTCACCTGTGGGCTCAACACGATCAAGAGTTAACATCAATTGGCTGATGATGATGATGATGATAGAGACCCAGTGAGTCTGGTGGATGGCTGTAGAACAGTCTACAGCTCATGCACGAATAGTCCGTCAACCTAATTTGCATTTATTTAAGTACTCCCTGCTTTTCACGTGGCAATGATATAGTGCCCTGTCTTCTTTGACTACGAACGCTGTTTACCGTAGCTCTCGATAGCTGAATTCTACCGTTCTTTGCCCTGTAGGTACACACAACGGTCTCCGTAGATGTGACGAATGCAGATTTTGCAGCATATTAAAGAAGTTCTCTAGTAAATCTTTTAATTTCGAGTATAGCTCTGCAGGATAGGACTCTACACTGACAAACACTATTGTGTTTTGTTTTGTTTTTTTTTTTTAGAAATTTTCTGATGATGCCCCAGAAGGGCGAAATAAAAGTATTGTTTTCCCTGCAAACAAGGCTGTTTCTCTTTTGAAGTGAACCCCCTTTCTCCTCCGCTGCCGCGAAGTGTGTGTTGTCCTCTGGTCCTATTTATCCATTTGTTGTGCCCAGACGAAACTACAATCGTCCAGCCATAGTTGTGAATCCTTTGATTGCTCTGGGGAAGGCTCATCAAGCAAGAAAACTTGAAGTATTAGTTCCCGTTATTACCCTAATGAATAAAACATTTACTTATCTTTCACACTCTTCTTTGCCACAGGAGTACTGGATAATTTACAACTGTCGTTGACTATGAAAGCATCACTTGACACGCTAATTAACAAACCGTTCTTTAGACGTACAAAATGCAACATTTACGAGAGTACGGTTCATCAGAAACATTAATTGTCACTGCCCTACACGATGATGTTGACTGCTGTAGCTGAGGTCTCGATCTGGGGCTGAGCTCTTGCATGCTCGCCACTATATTGACCTCAGCCTGAGGGCACTGCTGTACTGAGAGGGACTGTCTTCTCGAGTGACTCCCATTGGTTCTTGCGTACTGCAGCGAGCCCTTGATAACGTCTGTGGTATCGATTTGCGTTGCTGGCTTTGGTGTTGCACAGCGATCTCTGGACAATACACACCATCCATATTACTCCATCATGGCCAAAACTATACGGCTACCCACTGCTGACTGGTCTTGAAACTGTGCCCACGTAACTACACTGCAGAAACTGGTACACCTGCCTAATTGCGTATAGGGACCCCGCGAGCACGCCGAAGTGCCACAGTGTGACATGGCATGGACTCGACTTATCTCTGAAATAGTGCTGGAGGGAATTGACTCCATGAATCCAGCGGAGCTCTCTATAAATCCGTAAGAGTATGAGGGGGTGGAGATCAACTCCGAACAGCATGTTGCAACGCATCCGAGATATGTTCAATAATGTTCATGTCTGGAGAGTTTGATGGGAAGCAGAGGTGTTTAAACTCAGAAGAGTTTTCCTGGAGCCATACTGTAACAATTCTGAACGTGTGGGGTGTCGCATTGTCCTGCTGGAATTGCCCAAGTCCGTCGGAATGCACAATCACAATGGACATGAATGGATGCAGGTGATCAGACAGGATGCTTACATATGTGTCATCTGTCGGAGTCGTATCTAGACGTATCAGGGGTCCCATATATCACACCCCACTCCATTACAGAGCCTCCACCATCTTTAACAGTCTCTGCTGACGCACAGGGTTCTTGAACTCATGAGGTTGTCTCCATACCGCTACACGTCCATCGGCTCGAATACAATTTTAAACGAGTCGCGTCCGACCAGGCAACGTGTTTCCAGTCATCAACAGTCCAATGTCAATGTCAGTACTGACGCGCCCGGGCGAGGCGTACAGATTTGTGTCGTGCAGTCACCAAGGTTACACGAGTGGGCCTTCGACTCCGAAAGCTCATATGGATAATTCCACAATAGATTTCACTCTACAGCGGAGTGTGGTCTGATATGAAACTTCCTGGCAGATTAAAACTGTGTGCCGTACCGAGACTCGAACTCAGGACCTTCGCCTTTCGCGGGCAAGTGCTCTACCAATTTCACAGAAGTTCTCCTGCATACCACGTAACTACACTGCAGAAACTGGTATACCTGCCTAATTGCGTATAGGGCGAAATTAAAAGCTGTGCGGACGGGTCGTGAGTCATGCTTGGGTAGCTCAGCTGGTAGAGCACTTGCCAGCGAAAGGCAAAGATCCTGAGTTCTAGGCTTGGCCCGGCACACAGTTTTAATCTGTAAGGAATTTTCATATCACAGCACACTCCGCTGCAGAGTGAAATCTCATTCTGGAAACCTCCCCCAGCCTGTGGCTAAGCCATGTCTCCGCAATATCCTTGCTTCCAGGAGTGCTAGTTCTGCAAGGTATGCAGGAGTGCTTCTGTGAAGTTTGGAAGGTAGGAGACGAGGTACTGGCGGAATTAAAAGCTGTTAGGACGGGTCGTGAGTCGTGCTTGGGTAGCTCACTTGGTAGAGCACTTGCCCGCGAAAGGCAAAGGTCCTGAATACGAGTCTCTGTCCGGCACACAATTTTAATCTGCCAGGAAGTTTCATATGGATAATGTTTCGTTGAATGGTTCGCAGTTGACACTTGTTGATGGCCCAGCACTGAAATCTGCAGCAATTTGCGGAAGGGTTGCACTTCTGTCACGTTGAACGATTCTCTTCAGTCGTCGTTGGTCCCATTCTTGAAGGATCTTTTTCCGCCACCGCGATGTCTGAGATTTGATGTTTTACCGGATTCCTGATATTCACGGTACACTCGTGAAATGTCCGTACGGGAAAATCCCCATCGCTACCTCGGAGATGCTGTGTCTCATCGCTCGTGGGCCGACGTTCAGACTCAATTAAATCTTGATAACCTGCCATTGTAGCAGCAGTAACAAATCTAACAAACTGCGCTAGACACTTGTTGTCTTTATATAGGCATTGCCGGCAGCAGCGCCGTATTCTACCTGATTACATATATCTGTATTTAAATACGCATGCCTATACCACTTTCTCTGGCGCTTCAGTGTAACAGCCAGTAACACTTTTTAGCTATTTTTACAGTGTTTATCTCCGTGGAAGACATTTTATGTACTTGTGATGTATTATACGCAGAATTATCACAAGCTTCCGTAAATGGTAGAAAGTATTTGTTGACGAGTGCTGCAGACCATCTCAGAGATTTTCGATGACTTCGAGGTAGGTAGCAGGCCAGTCAAAATAATCCCTCTTATTTATTCTGCCAGTGGCCGTACCGAGGGAGTGGTGAAATAGGTCTTCGACAAGGGCTTAGGCACGGAGGGGTGCAGAACTGGCCGGAAAAATATTCAGAGAAGATGATGTTTTAAGAACTAACCGGCAAAAAATGGTTCAAATGGCTCTGAGCACTATGGGACTTAACATCTGTGGTCATCAGTCCCCTAGGACTTAAAACTACTTAAACCTTACTAACCTAATTTTTTTTTTTTTTTTTTTGGGGGGGGAGCACAAGAGAAAGAAAACAAATAGGCTGCAGATAGAGAGCTATGTGTGAAAAGGATAAACATGTGTAAGGAGAAAAAAAAACAGAAAAGGAGGAGAAAAGAGAACTGAAATAAAATAGGAATACTTTCCGCGCCATGCTCCACTTTGGCGCGCCAGCAGGACAAAATGCATTCTATCATTGACCATTGAAGGGGAACGTGGGATCGTCCAGCCTTGGCTGGCACGGTTCGTTGAGATTCCAGCTTTGAGGCGGGTTAGTGAAAATGCTCTGTAAATAGTTCGCGAAAGTGGCCCGATAGTGTCGATGTCGGCGAAGGGTGTGGTGATGTACGTGGAGGCGTGTCCAAAAGTCCGCCGGATCGACGATGTCGTCCCGGAAGAGGTAGTTGACAGCCATGCCACTGATCCATGTGATGGCGTGCCACTTAGCCGATGGAAAGTAGGTCGTGTCGGGATATATCATCATAGTGGGAGAAACGTGATGTGGTGGTACTCGGAGGTAGAAAGCCACAATCTTCTGTACGAGGGCCCAGACAGCTGCTGCTGGCCCACACTCAAAACGATGTAAATCTGTATCTTCGACATTGCACTTGAGGCACAGGGGTGAGTCCACCAGTGCGATGCGATGCAGTTTCTGTCTTGTAGTATACTTGCCGTTGACGAGAGGGTACCACATAGAGGTGGTGTCAGTGGTGTGATATGGTTGGTGGATCGTTTTCCAGACTGTAGGCCATGAAACCTGGGGGTGACGTGTTTCGACGGGGTTGCGGGGTGGAGACTTTCGGAGAAGGTGGTAGATGTCGCGGGTGGTCGTCTTCCTGGTCCTGGGGAGCTCGCTGCATATGTAGCTGTACTCCAAAAAGAAACGGCCGATATGTGACATCGGAGGTGGGATGTGTGCCAAAGACGTCGGTGGGCGTCTCGAAACAGGCGCGAGCTCGGTGGTCAACATTCCAGCAAAACTAGCATTTTGGCTTTTCCATAACCGGAGCATAGTATTGGTGTAAAGTGCCGTTGTCCTGGCTCTCACATTAACCAGATCGAGGCCACCATCCCGCTTCGGAAAGGTGAGAGCTTCATACTGGACTTTGAAGATGTGTCCAGAACAAATGAAATAGCCGAATGCCGCCTGTAACCTGGCCGCCATTGTCGCAGTGATGGGCAGAATCTGCGCTATACGGGGTATCCGAGCTGCCAGATGGGTATTGACGAAGGTGACTATCTGGCACATATTCAGCGGGCGTAGTATGTGATTTTGTATATTGGCCCGGATGCGTTGCAGCAGCGCCCGAAAATTGATCGCCGAGGTGCGGCGAATGTCTCGCGTGTACACCAATCCGAGACAACGAATGGTGTCCACCAGTTGAAATGGAACTACGCTGTCTGCGGGAAGGCCGCGGCCGATCTTCATGGCGCATGATTTTGCCACGTTCAGAGCGCTCCCTGCCCCTGCACTGTAACGGGTAATCCAGTGCATCGCAGCTTGTACTTCAGCCGCTGAACGTACGACGAGGGCCAAGTCGTCCGCGTAAGCTCGGCAGCGGAACATATGATCCCGGAGTGGAATACCTGTCAAACGTCGCCGTAATCCGCAAATGAGTGGTTCCATCGCAATGGCATAAAGTACCGTCGACAAAGGGCAACCCTGCCGTACTGAGCGTTCAATCCGTATAGGTTCTGTAAGTCTGCCGTTGACGAGAAGTCTGGACGTTGGACTGAGCGCCTGAACCGCGGCAACTAACCGGCAGTGGTATGTTAGTTTTCCTGTACCTCCTGTTCCT
Organism: Schistocerca americana; assembly: GCF_021461395.2. Classification (NCBI taxonomy): domain Eukaryota; kingdom Metazoa; phylum Arthropoda; class Insecta; order Orthoptera; family Acrididae; genus Schistocerca; species Schistocerca americana. The sequence continues at coordinate 811,239,530 of NC_060121.1, forward strand.
ATATGCAGCCCGCGAGGAAAGGGTCATTTATACACTGTCATTTCCTCCAAATAGCATCGTAAAGAAACGACAACTACAGCGAACAGATGTCTACTACTAATACATTTCATGCGGCAACAGCGTGCCTGGTGCGCACAACTGTCAACTTACACAGCGCGCCCACGTTCAAGAATAGAGTTATTGCGGTTTCTTCGCTACGGTACTGTAGGCGTGCCGGTGCCGAAGCATATATGCTATGTCTTCTGGTTTTTGCCGATTTCTATCGAATGAGGATTGGAGCGAGAAGCGACCCAATGGAGGAAACAAGCAGAAAAGCTGCAACATATTTGATGATATGTAGTATATTAGCCCTGGCAGCCAGTGCTTTTGCTCCGAATTTTGAACTTCTCCGGGCGTATTAGCAAACGCTTGATAGCCACATCCCACCTATACACGAAATTAACGAAACAGGACAAATTGACGAGGCAGTAGAAACCCTCACTAACGCCGTCCGGGACGCAATGACAGGCACCATACCTGATCGCACCTCACAACAACGCAGTGCGGTCCTGCCCCAGGAAATCCTGGGCCTAATCTCAATGAGGAATCGCCTCAGGAGACAATGGCAGCGCACCAGGCGTCCGTACTTCAAACGGCACATTAACAGACTACAGGGCATCATACACATCAAAAACTCGAAGGGCTGGACACCGCACGACCTGGCGTGTGGCAGCTAGCCCGACACTTCACCAGGGAGAAAATATACACCCCAACGCTTCAAGGGCCTGACGGACCTGCATACTCAGCGGAAGAGAAAGCAGAACTAATGGCTCGAACACTCGCAGCGTCATTCACACCGAACCTGGTACCATCAGATCCAGTGTTCACACTTGCTACTGACCAAGAGGTTACACGCATTCTAGCCCAACCATCGCGCGACGACATTCGACATGCTAGCACAGCCGAAGTCTCCTGGGCTATAATGCATTCCGCTGCTAGGAAAGCCCCTGGTCATGATGGCATTCAAAACCGTGTCCCCCAGGAGGTCACGGATAAAGCAACTGAGTACCTAACACACATAACGAATGCCATACTAAAACACCAACACTTCCCCGCCTTTTGGAAGATGGCCAAGGTCCTGATGTTCAGGAAGCCGGGGAAAGACCACAGCCTCCCACAAAATTACCGACCCATCAGCCTTCTGAGTTCGCTCAGTAAGATTGTTGAGAAGGTGATTCTCAAACGCATCACTAGGCACTGCATAACAAATGACATCCTGAGACCGGAGCAATTCGGCTTCAGGAATCACCACTCCACAACACAACAACTCCTACGGGTCGTTGAACATATAACACATGGCTTCAACATAAACAAAGCTACAGGGGCAGTGTTCCTGGACATCGAAAAGGCTTTCGACCGTCTATGGCACAACGGCCTCATACGCAAACTCAGCGACGCGGGATTCCCTGACGGGCTGCTGCGTCTAATACACTCATACCTCACAGACAGGAGTTTCAACACTGACGTGCAGGGAAAACAATCAACACAACACGGTATACACGCGGGAGTACCCCAGGGAAGCATCCTAGGGCCCCTACTGTTTAACCTCTACATAAACGATCTCCCAACCACACACAACACAATGATGGCAATCTACGCGGATGACACAGCCATCCTTGCGCAAGATTGGAAACCATCAAACATTACGTCACGCCTACAGACTGCACTCAGAGTGGCCGAGTCTTGGTTGGAGAAATGGCGTGTTAGAGTAAACGTCGACAAGTGCGAAGCCGTTCTGTTTACTAGAAGACCGAAGCAACTGCGCAAACACCGCTACTGCAGACCAATAACTCTACATGCACGTCCAATACGTTTCCGTGAGAAAGTCAAATACCTCGGTGTCTGGCTGGACCGGAAATTACTCTGGGGGGACCACATACAACACATGACCAACCGAGCTAGCACGGGGCTCAAACAGCTCTATCCTATGCTCAACAGGCGTAGCACACTGAACAGAAGGGTGTCGAGGTCCATGTACATGACACTTATCCGACCCCTGATGACGTACGCAGCTCCTGTCTGTGGATACGCTGCGCCTACACGCCTGCGCCGTCTGCAGCTCATACAAAACAAAGTACTCAAAATCATAAGCAATGCTCCATGATACACACGCATCGCGGACCTTCACCGGGAATACCGACTTGAGACTCTCACGGAGGTAACCCACAAACTCACCACAAGACTATACAGAAACTCCAGACATTCGCAGAACCCGTTTATTCTGAATCTGGGGAACTACGACCACAACCATAGGCGGAAACATAAAAGACCAAAAGACATACTTGTAAGGACATAACATCTATGGCCAAGCATACGCAAACATAACGGCACAGGCGAGCCCCTGTTAATCAGACGCCATTACTGGATATCCAGCTGGAATACACTGCCGAATAGCTGGCACCACACAGGGAAGCCGTACCGTACACTGCATGCAAACAAGCTCCACACATCCCCCACACAGTGAGATGATCTATGGCCGATCTCCCACTACTGTATAACGATCTTGATTGTTCCAGGAATGCAGCAGCAGCAGCAACTGGGACACATCGCCATCGCTTGTCATGGTAATGATGCATGATACCTATACTAACAAATCCAACCTTGCATGAGCTATCGCAGCTAGTAAGCCACTATTGCTCTTACTACCCATCCCACTGTCGCAGAGGTTTTTTTCCCACGGCACGAGCCATGGCACTTTTTTCCCTCTGCTCTTCAAATCGCTACCCCCACTCGCGTTTCGTCCACTATCTATCACCTGATGGACCGTGTTAATGCGTAGCCTTACCCAGACGCACGGACAACATCACAGCCCAGCATCCTGTGATCCACTTACTAGACAACTAACATATTTACGGAGGTGACAGTAGAACTTTTGGTTTGGTCACCACGTTGGTGCGGGCGTGGAGCGGCCCCATCTCTCTGTGGGCGTATTAAATCTTCAAATAACATATGAGAATGCAGCCGCGTAACGTTTTCGACAACTGCGGTATTTCACACGGTAATTGCTTACGTCACCATCACTTGAATGTATAAAAAAATATTCACATTACCGGTTTCGGTAGATAGTCGTCAACTTCAGATGTACGTAATCCAATAAAAAGCTCCGTATAGGTGTATAAACAAATATAGTTACGATTCTGACATCACGAAGTCATTTAACAATTCAGAGAATTGACATCATAGTTAATTAGTTACGTGTTCCATTGACCAATCCCGTTGTGATGTGGCACGTGTCAAGTGCATAAGAAATGCACACATGTATCAAGGATCTTTTTAAGCTTAAATTTTTTTAAACTATCCCTTTCCCTTAAATGGCACAAAATGCAGATATTATACCTATAGATTTGTTTATTCCTATTTAAGAATTCATCTACTGTATAGAAGCAGTTGTCAAGGAGACATGATTTCAATTTATTTTTGAATCTATTAGTGCTGTCTGTCAGACATTTTATTTCATATGGTAATTTATCGAAAAGTTTTATCCCATTCTGTGCCAAAGATAGATTAAGTGGAGGATGGTGTAAGTCTTTCTTTTCTTTCTTCTGGCTTACAATCATGAATTTCACTGTTGTTTTTAAACTGGTCCATATCGTCTTCTACTTTATGACGATATGACATATATTAATTTGACTGTTAAATGACTTCATGATGTTCACAATACTTAACGATTATGGTTTATACATCTATTCGAAGTTTTTCAGCGGATTAAGCACATCTGAAGATGGCCACTACATGCCTACACTGTTAATTTGAATATTAGGCAATATGTCAGTCTTTAAAAAAAATGTATATTTCCACAAGAAACAATATCGTCATTTTGAAGACAAATTAATCGAGAGATCGATGTGCATATCAATTGACATCAATAATATTTCTAAATAATGCTTCGTTCAAATAAACTATATGCAAAATAAAATTTTCTTAATCTGTAGAACAAGTTACTGAAAGTTAGTTTTACCGGTGTAGTTGGCGGGAGGGGGGAGGGGAGCTGGAGGGGGTAGAGGGTAGCTTTGGCAGTTCTGCCAGCGGCTGAGGATAACATCGGTGTAGCTCTTCCTCTAGTCACAACCTTACGGTCATTTCTTATAAAAAGGAAGGAATATCAGCGTTAAACGTCCCTTGGAGAAAGCTGTCATTCCAGCATAAGGTTGGATTAGAGAATGTTGGGAAGGGAAATTGACCGTGCCTTTTCGAAGGAATCATCCCAGCATTTGCCTTATGCGATTTGTGGAAATTACGGAAAACATAAATCTGGATGGCCGGACGGGGATTTTAAATGTCGTCCTCCCGAATGCGAGACGACTGTGCCACCTCGCTCGGTATTTGTTAGAGGACGGTAGTACTGTGACATGGATGTAGAAAAGACCTCAGACCAGTCTGTAGCAGCCGTGTCAGATGCACACTTTCTCCTAAAGTCTTTTCACAAACGATTGCGTTCACTTTGCCACCGGTGATAGCAAATAGAAAGAATTGAACAGCATTCTATTACACAATTAGTAATTAACATATGAGAGTCATAATATCACTTAAATATCTGGAGCTTGAGACAGAAACCATAAGAAATGAGACGACCACTTACGTTTCTTGAAAGGGTTCTGGGAAGTGCTCTGCAGTACAAATGAAATGCATGTCGGTATTTTTTTTCACTAAAATATACTGTGAAGACGGAGGGTACGATGTGAAACTTGAGGAGAGAACTACATCTATACTACGCAAGCCAGAGAATAATTTGTGGTAAATGGAAATGCCGTGTGGCTATGGCCTCCCTCCGGGTAGACCGTTCGCCTGGTGCAAGTCTTTAGAGTTGACGTCACTTCGGCGACTTGCGTGTGGATGGGGATGAAAGGATGATGATAAGGACAACACAACACCCAGCCCTTGAGCTGAGAAAATCTCCGACCCAGCCGGGAATCGAGCCCGAGCCGTTAGGCATGACATTCCGTCGCGCTGACTACTCAGCTACCAGGGGCGGACATAATTTGTGGTGCAGAGAACTAGTAGTTTTCCCCCCTCCATAGGCCTTTCGCGGATGATGTTTATTAATTCTTTTTTTTTTTTTTTTCAGCGTCTCCCACTGAAGTTCGTTTAGCATCACTGTGATACTCACTCGTAGATTAAACAAACGGTGACGAATCGTACAGCTATTCTCTGAATAATTTCTGTTTCTTCGATCAATATGGCACTGAGAAGATCTCAGGCCGACGAACAATACTCAAGACATGGTTGAACTAGAGTTTTCTAAACGACCTCTTCCGTGTGTCAATTACGCTTCCTCACGATTCTCCCAGTTTAGCTGAGTTCGTATCCGGCTTTCCCTCGGCCAGATTTACGTGGTTTTACCACCTTCAATTGCTCAACCTCTGCAGCTCGGTTCGGTCGCTCGTTGTCATCCATAAAAATGAGGCTTGGGCCGAATGTACTCCTGTGAAGACGCAGTCGTAATAACATATCGATGTCAGGATTCCAGTGCAACATTATGCCATGCCATAACACCTGGTTCACCAAAACGATCGTGTTCGACAATGCTCCTGCGTGCATTACGTTTTCTTACGGCAAAAGCACTTCTCAGACTGTATCTGCTCTCATCCGAAAAGAGCACGTGACTCCACTCTTCGTTGGTCCAGTCTCGGTAAGCCTGGCACGGTGGCGCCGACTTGCTGGTGTCAACAAAACACAACGTACTGGCCGTCGGCAAAGAGAACACTCTCACACAGTCACCGTGCTGCTGTGAAGCTTCACATTGCCGGTCTTGCAGTCGTGCTGGACGTGGTTGCAGTTGCTAGCGCTGTTTGACGTGGTTCACTTCTTGCCTGTTGCACAGTGTAGCGGTCATTTGCTGCTGTAGTAGTCGGTGGCGAGCTACCACCTCTCCTTCGGCAGCGGTGCCTGAGGCTCGGAGCGCTCCCCATGCGCTTGAAACAGTGCTGCAACACCAGGCTCCTGGGCTTTACTCGTCACATCCCTTCCTTTCTTCGCTTTCCCGATGACTCTTCCCTGTGTCGCTGGTACATCTTGTAACTAAACACACCATCACAGTGCACCGTAAATGCTCACTGATTGACGCACACTGTTTTTCCCGTTCCTCGTGTTGCCGGGCCATCACTATTTGGCGCAATGATCACTCTGCCCTCACACTATGTGACGACTGGGAGACCTCTGGCAACATGCTCTTTCACTTTCATTCATTTCTACTGTGTAGGCAGTATCTTACGTTCCTTTTATCTATTTCGTCGTTAAGTTTTGCAGAGCAGCGAATTTAGATAACTATGGAATCTGTAAGAAACACACTGACGGAAAAAAATTGCAACGCCGAAAAATAATTAATATATTGTAATGACATTTCGGGAATACATTCGTAAAGGTAACATGTCTGAGTGATTACCACAGCAAGATCACAGGTTGACTGAGGGTGAGATAAGCAGTGCAAAAGTGAAATTCTGGTACATTAATAACTTGTGTAACCGCCAGAATGTTGATTGAAAACATGCAAATGCGCATGCATTGTATTGCACCAATGCCAGATGCTAGTTTGTGGAACGAAATTCCATGCCTGTTGTACTTGGTGAGTCAACACAGGGATGGTGAAGGCTGTCTGGATGACGCTGGTGTTATCGTCCAATGGTGTCCTAGATGTGCTCGATTGGAGCAGGGCAAGGCAACAACTCGATATCCTGTAGATGATGTTCGTTTACAACAGCGGTGTGTGGATGAGCGTTATCCTGCTGGAAAACAGCCTCTGAAAAGCTGTCCATGAATGGCGGCACAACAAGTCGAATCACCAGATAGACGTATAGATTTGCAGTCAGGGTGCGTAGGGATAACCACGAGAGCGTTCCCGCTGTCATACGAAACCGCACCCCCAGACCATAATGCCAGGTGTACATCCAGGGTGTCTAGCACGCTGGCAGGGTGGTTTGCAGGTCCTCAACTGGCCTCCTCCTAACCAACACACGGCTGTCACTGGCACTGAGGCAGAACAAGCATTCATCCGAAAAGACAATAGCCCTATACCGAGCTCACCAATGGGCTCTCGCTTGACACCACTGAAGTCGCAATTGGCTATGATTGGGGGTCAGTGGAATGCACGCTACAGTTCGTCTGGCTCTGAACTGCCCTTTAAGTAACTGTTTTATAACCGTTTTCAGTATGGTGCCAACTACTGCTCAGATTACTGGTACGAGGTGCATTCAAGTTCCAAGGCCTCCGATTTTTTTTCTAATTAACTACTCACCCGAAATCGATGAAACTGGCGTTGCTTCTCGACGTAATCGCCCTGCAGACGTACACATTTTTCACAACGCTGACGCCATGATTCCATGGCAGCGGCGAAGGCTTCTTTAGGAGTCTGTTTTGACCACTGGAAAATCGCTGAGACAATAGCAGCACGGCTGGTGAATGTGCGGCCACGGAGAGTGTCTTTCATTGTTGGAAAAAGCCAAAAGTCGCTAGGAGCCAGGTTAGGTGAGTAGGGAGCATGAGGAATCACTTCAAAGTTGTTATCACGAAGAAACTGTTGCGTAACGTTAGCTCGATGTGCGGGTGCGTTGTCTTGGTGAAACAGCACACGCGCAGCCCTTCCCAGACGTTTTTGTTGCAGTTCAGGAAGGAATTTGTTCTTCAAAACATTTTCGTAGGATGCACCTGTTACCGTAGTGCCCTTTAGAACGCAATGGGTAAGGATTACGCCCTCGCTGTCCCAGAACATGGACACCATCATTTTTTCAGCACTGGCGGTTACCCTAAATTTTTTTGGTGGCGGTGAATCTGTGTGCTTCCATTGAGCTGACTGGCGCTTTGTTTCTGGATTGAAAAATGGCATCCATGTCTCATCCATTGTCACAACCGACGAAAAGAAAGTCCCATTCATGCTGTCGTTGCGCGTCAACATTGCTTGGCAACATGCCACACGGGCAGCCGTGTGGTCGTCCGTCAGCAATCGTGGCACCCACCTGGATGACACTTTTCGCATTTTCAGGTCGTCATGCAGGATTGTGCGCACAGAACCAACAGAAATGCCAACTCTGGACGCGATCTGTTCAATAGTCATTCGGCAATCCCCCAAAACAATTCTCTCCACTTTCTCGATCATGTCGTCAGACCGGCTTGTGCAAGCCCGAGGTTGTTTTGGTTTGTTGTCACACGATGTTCTGCCTTCATTAAACTGTCGCACCCACGAACGCACTTTCGACACATCCATAACTCCATCACCACATGTCTCCTTCAACTGTCGATGAATTTCAATTGGTTTCACACCATGCAAATTCAGAAAACGAATGATTGCACGCTGTTCAAGTAAGGAAAACGTCGCCATTTGAAGTGTTTAAAACAGTTCTCATTCTCGCCGCTGGCGGTAAAATTCCATCTGCCGTACGGTGCTGCCTTCTCTGGGACGTATTGACAATGAACGCGGCCTCATTTTAAAACAACGCGCATGTTTCTATCTCTTTCCAGTCCGGAGGAAAAAAATCGGAGGCCTTAGAACTTGAATGCACCTCGTACAGATGCAGTAGTATGCGCCAGAGCCACACGCCGAACAGAATGGTCTTCCCTCTCGGTAATAGCACGTGGCCGTCCGGAGCGCGGTCTTCTTGAGGCCGTACATTCGCGTGACCACCGCTGTCAGCAATCATGTACAGAGTCTACATTCCTCCCAAGTCTTACTGCAGGATCATTGAAGGAACATACAGCTTCTTGTACCCTATTACATGACCTCGTTCAAACTCAACGAGGTGTTGATAATGGTGCCTTTCCCGTCTTAAAGGCGTTCTTGGCTAAAATCAACTCACCATGTCCAATCTCAAAGGTAACTAATGCTGACGCCCGTTAGAGCGTGTATTTAAAGCGTACCTGATTTGCATCCTCACAGTGGCGCTACTAGATACACCTTTCAGATGCAGAAACACGCCTAGCAAGTTTCGTTTATGTTGCTCAATTCCTTCATGATGTTGCCACCTTTTTTCGTCGGTGTATGTGATAATGTAATGTGCAGTGATTATAAAATGGTTTAGACAAACTTGTTTGATTCCAAAAGCCCTGTCTGAGTTACACTGCTGAAAATCACTTGAACAACGTGCTCTGAAACATACAGGGTGGTCAGGAACAGTCTGAACAGCTTGTAAGCGTTTTGCATGGTAGCTTGTGCTGAGAAATAATTTTTAAGGAAAAAGTTCGATTCGTTGCGCCGTTTACTAGCACTGAAGTTAGCAAATTTGGCAGTTGCATGGGCGAATTCAAGCGACCGGCAGGAGACGGTGTCGCCAAACATGTTCTTCGTTTGGTGTCCTAAAACCGAACAAGAGAGCGATAAAAAATTGGACATGGGGCGGTAGTAAGGATCGAACCCGAGGCAAAGGCCAAGCAGTCTCGTGCGCTGTCATCTATGTTATAAGAGCAACTGACATTAATTGTATCTGGCGAACCGCTTGTATTTGAGCGCGCAGTGGCCTGATTGGCAATCCAATGCTAATTTACTCGGAAACGGCGTACGAATTTTTTTCTTAATAATTATTTCTCAGCACAGTCTACCCTGCAAAACCCTGCCACGGTTTTCGGACTTCTCCTGAACTTTGAACCTTTGAGTAAACAATTTTTAAACACCTCATGCGATGCCAACAAACGATATCTCAGTTGATAGAACTGCACTTTAACAACTTCCCCGAAAGCTACATATTTGTATCCGTTTCATTTATTGATTTGATTCGTTTTTAGATTTTTTCATTGTGCAAATGTCTCTCAGAACATCATATTGTCCACAACGGCACACAAAATGAATGCGGCTTGAGTATCTCATATCGTGTCATATTTGTGTAGTTGTTTAATGAATATGTTACTATTTTGCCCGATATTTAACTATTAATTACAACTGCTTTTCAGACTCTGTCCAACCCTGTATAACCGTTGTGGCCATTTTTACGATGGTATTATGGCATGTTTTGCAACAGAAAAACAGATATGTGTGAGACACATTATTGTTATTACTACTGTAGATCAAAAAATAAAACGACGGATTAAAAAAAACTAAATATGGGAATTTATGTGATGTTGTTATGACCACTGAGTTGTGCTTCTTCCTCTAGATCAGAACACAGTTCATTACTCATCCAGAGTGGCGTAAAGTTTACGTATCACTCCCATCATCGTTGCTATTTCCTTGGCCAGTGACCCACACATCAATATCGGTCGCCTCAGCGTTGTTAGTTTGCATATGGGTTGTCGTAAACCTCACATATTGCTACTCTAGATGGTGCTAATTTCCAGGGGTAGTGGAGTAAATATTACATATTTCTCGTGTTGGAGGTCGTAGTTTACTTGGAGAGTGACGTAAACATTACAACCTGCTCGCCTTAGCTGTGCTAGTTTCCATAGATAGTGGCATAAACATCAGATATCGCTCGCCTCGCGATGCTAGTTTCTGTAGAGAATTAGTATAGATCAAATATTGCTCGACTCGGTGGTGCTGTATTCCGTGGAGAGTGGCGTACTCATCATCTACCGCCTGCCTAGTCTATACTAATTTCCATGGAGAGTGACAAAAATATCACATAGCCCTCACCTGGTAGGTGCTAGTTTCCATGGAATGTGGAGTAAACATCACATGTCGATCACCTTGGTGGTGCTAGTACTCGTGGAGCTGGCATAAAGACCATATATCGCTGACCGTATATAGAGAGTGGCGTAATCATAAACAGTGCTTGCATGGGTGGTTCTATTTTCCTCGGAGAGTGGTGTAAACATCGCAGATTGCTTGCTTCGGCTGTGCTAGTTTCCATGTATAGTGGCATAAGCAACACATACTCCTTGTCTCGACGGTGCTAGCTAGCTTCCATGGGCACTGGTGCAAACATCTCAGTCACCCTCCTTGGGGTGCTAGTTCGATGAAGAGAGTTGTAAACATCGCATATTGCTCGCCTCAGTGCTAGTTTCCACGAAGAGTGGCGCAAACATTACAAATAGTTCCCCTAGGTGAGTTAGTTTCCAAAGGTAGTGGCATAACATCACATAGTGATGATAGTGTGCATTGAGAGTGGCGTAAAAATTGCAAATTGCTCATCTCGGCGTTGCTAGTTTCCGTGGATAGTGGCATAAACAACAAGTTGACTCGGTCGTTAAATTTTTCGCAATACACTGGTCAAGTGAGTCTGTAATTGTAAAGCGGATAAATCTTCTGGAACCACTAAACCGGTTTACTGGCATCTCAAAATTAACATGGTCTAGTTAGTACCAGAGGAGGAGAGACTTGTGTGTTGTGAATAGCTGTATCCCTCTCATACTATTGTAATATCACTTCTGATGATGATTTCCGTTCTAATAAAGACATACTGAATTCCATTTGTTAGTCTTCAGTCTCTTTGCATATATGTTTGGATATTCGGTATAAATGTCTCTTTTTATTTTTTTAGCTTGTATTGAATGATCAGGTGTTCCGAACGGGTGATAGGACTTGAGAACTTACACGCCAGCATAACAGTCTAACATAGACGAGGACAACACGGGCAAAATGTATTCTTGAGCTATTCTGTTGAAAGATAACGTCTCGTATAATCTCGAAGACTGGGAACCGGGCTTAACACGTCCAACTGTAACGGCTGCTGTCCAAACTATCGGTTATGTGAACCACAGGCGATCGTGTTGTTTGCCAAAGGGCACCCCATATCACCACGTTGTGTACTTGGTCCTAATGACGAAGAGGAATGTAGTCTGGCCACATTCATTCTCCTCTGAGCTTCTTCACACGGACACGTACTTACTGTTTCTCAATGTAAGACCTAGACTTGTCGTTGGGAGTGCCACTTCCGACATTACCTCTTGATTTCCTTCTGCTGAGTAGTAGCTTCTTGTACCAGAATTGCATATGACCAAAAACAAATTTCCATTTTACATGATGTTACTCGTACCCTAGGTAAATGGATAATGCATAGCTCTTTTTCAGAAAGACTAGCCCTATAACGTCGTACAGAGGAGGCGCACACGTCTGCTTTTATGCCCAGCAAGTAGCTCGCTGCAGATGACAACTTGTAGCCGTGATACTGCAGTCAAGTAGCTTAGGTATTGGCTAGAACTGCAAATTAACAAATGCACAGAAATATAAAATAAAAGGTAAATGGATAATTCAATAAAAAGGGCTCATTCTAACATCTGTAACTGATGTAGATTACAGACAATTATTTCGAATAATATTTGTTCAAGAAAGTACATCTCAAAAAACAGAAAGTGGTCATACGATTTCCAGTCAAAAAACAGACGAAAAACAATCTTATCAAGTGCAGTAAAGTTGCGTTGAGAGCATTACGAGGATGCTGGCAGAATCCCCAAGCTAAACATTTATCCAAGCCGTGCCAAAAACTAAGTCCGTTCCCCTATCAAAGTACACGAAACATTCACCAAATCAAAATAATTCAGAGTTCAGTACGATAATTTACACAGTGGCACACCAGAGACAAACAGTAGAAACACATACACTGTCTATTTTCAATTCCGTAATGCAATCGAAAAAAGTTAGAGGTCTGCACTGGAGCACATTTGGACCCCGTAAAAACCAAGCCCATCCAAAGTTACACTACTGTAGCGGCCGTTCACCCACTCGACCGAAAAAAATGTACTATATCACTGGCAGGTCTCCCTTCCTCAAGAAGAATCGTAAAAGTGCTTTCAAAAGTTAAAGTATGGTAGCGGCTATTCAACACCCTAAATCTATCACATACGACCGCATCAAGCACTTTACCACAGGTAGGTCTGCCTTCTTCCAGAACGAACATAAAAGTGATTCCAATCGCTCTCCCGGGCGCACCACTCGAACAGTGTCCGTCTCCACTTGACTTCAGCAGTGTCTGAACACTGACTGCTTCTCCATTGGCTGGAGGATGTCCTCACTAAAACAAATCGTTCTTATGTTCTACAGACATGATCTGACTCAACTTGAGCACTGTTCACGATCAGCTAGTATACTCAACAATATTTAAATAAACAAATGTTATAAACATTTGGTCAGACTCTGATCATTTACAACGTACATAAATAATATTTTTTTCATGCATCAGTAAGCTAATATTCTTGTGCAAGTGAGCAGAAGTTAAACGAACACAAATTATCGTTAAATATTGTTTAAACAATTATTTATATCTGCTTGACAGAAGCGTCTTTTGGCACTCTTTACTATAGTGGTGGCAGCCAACATATGTGACTGACCACTTCTTAAATTACCATGATTTTGCATTAGCAATTGCAATCAATAGTTAAATAACTATCTGGCAGAAATAGTAACACATTCATTAAATAACTACTCAAGAATGACAAGATATGAGGTACTCCTGTCGCATTCGTTTGTTGTGTTACTGTGGAGAATATTATCTTCTGACAGATATTTTCATAATGAGAAAGATCTAAAAACGGAATAAATCAATAACTGAAATAGATACAGATATGTAGCTTTCAGTGAAGACAGCTCTAATGCAATGCTATCATCTGAGATATCGTTTGCTGAAATCACATTAAATGTTTAAAAATTGTTAATTCAGAGGTTCAATGTAAACTATTTAGTCTGTATAAATTATTAACTACTGTGGTTTTAAGGATATTACAAATATTGTTCTGTCATTGGATGTGCCTCATTTTTCTGAGACTGCAGATGTACTTGGTCGTTATAATTAAACTTTGCCTATTTACCACGTTATAACACGGAAACTAATTACTGTATGAGTACCAAACTTGGTAACATTAATGTCCAGGGCATGGGGAAGAGAAATAATGCAGAATCAATTCAATTGAAAAATTTTTAATATCCTGCTATACAGTACATCGTACCATTCCATGCCTTGCAGAGTGGCCGCGTGGTTTGAGGCGCCATGTCACGGATTGCGCGGCCCCTACTGCCGGAGGTTCGAGTCCTCCCTCGGGAATGAGTGTGTGTGCAGCAAATGTTAGTTTACGTTAGTTTAAGTAGTGCGTAAGTCTAGGGACCGATGAACTCCACAGTTTGGTCCCTTAGGAGTGCACACACATTTGAACATACCATTCCATACCAGTACGATTACTGCTACAAAAGGGGGTCAATATGGCGCCTATCAGTGTCCAGAAGAGTCTGAAAGCGCAGGATTGCATTCTGCATAGCAGAAGGAAGCATCTTTAAAGATATACTGGCTTCAGACAAGCACATGTGTGAATATTTCCCTGGTAAACTCTGTCCTGCATGTAGCCCCACATCCAGAAATTACAGGGCTGAGATCAGATGATCGTGCCGGCCACGCATTTGGAAGCGATCGGCTGATAATTCGATCGTTTCCAAATATGTTTCAGAGAAGCAGGTGAACTTCACAGGTGATGTGCGGTGGGTCCCCATCTTGCATGAAAACTGTTAAGTTCAGCGCGTCTCTGTTCCGTAGGTCGAGTATGACACGCTGGCGAAGCATATAGCAGTAACGCTGACCAATCACATTGCATTTCTTTGATCGTTGAGCGCCAACCGGATACCTGTTCACGTAGCCGTGAAGCCACATCATACGGTCACCATATAGAGGAACTTCTTGCACAGTGACTGGAGATCTGTGTGTGCACATCACCCGTCAGAGAAAAATGAGCTTCCTCTGTCCATGGAACAATCCAAGGCTAGCCCTCGTCAACTTCAATCCTTGCGAGAAAGTAGATTCAAAAATGGTTCAAATGGCGCTGAGCACTATGGGACTTAACTTCTGAGGTCATCAGTCCCCTAGAAATCAGAACTACTTAAACCTAACTAACCTAAGGACATCACACACATCCATGCCCGAGGCAGGATTCGAACCTGCGACCGTAGCGGTCGCGCGGTTCCAGACTGTAGCGCCGAGAACCGCTCGGCCACCCCGGCCGGCGAGAAAGTAGAGAGCGAAGTCAAAATGTCATTGTGCGTCTTGAGGTGCAAGCTGCCATATGATATGGATCTTGTACGGATGCCATTACGAAGCGTGTTCCGTACAGTGGTTCACGGGATGTTCAACTGTAGTGACACAGCACGCGCACTGGCCTGACGATCAGGAATAGTGCGCAGCTTTGTCTGACATAGCAACAGCGAATTCATCAACCACCTGTGGTGCAACCGGTCGTCGGTATCTTCCCGGAGCAATGCCCAGTTCTCCAGTTGATTCGAACTTTTTCATGATGCTTCGCACAGCAGGTAGAGGAAGAGGATCCTTCTGTAGTCCTGTCAGGTGACAATATTGTCGAAGTGCAGTTGCAGCGTTACTGTTGTTTTGATAACAGAGCTTCAAAAATAATGCCCTGCTCCATTTTTGTCCAATCTCATGCTGACACGTCAGCAAGTGCATTGCGACTGGTCAGGTGTGTGAGACTATGAATCACGATGACTGACCACGGCACCTGGCGGCCGGAACTGGTACTGGACGGTGGCGCTGTGACGCGTGGAAATCAGGCACTCCATACTCTGGACATTAAAAAATGGTTCAAATGGCTCTGAGCACTATGGGACTTAACTTCTGAGGTCATCAGTCCCCTAGAAATTAGAACTACTTAAACCTAACTGTAGCGTCTAGAACCGCTCGGCCACCCCGGTCGGCTCTGGACATTAATGCTACCAAGTTTGGTAGTAGTACGGTAATTAGTTTGCGTGTTATAACGTGTTAAATAGGGAAAGTTTAATTATAACCACCTCGTATTCAGATTTGCTTTATTATTTCACTGTGGTTTATTGCTGAATTTTTAAGAGCTGTAAGATGCCATCTTTCAGATTGTCTGAAAATCTGCCACTGCTAGAGCATCGCCGATCCTGTTACAAGCGAGCAACCTCTGTCCCAATTCCCAAAGTTGGGTTCTACCTGCTTCCTGTTGCTCGCTCCACATCTCTGCACATGGGAACAGACGTTACCGGACGTTTGCTGGTCCGTCCGCCAGGCCATGCCCGCTGGCTTTCAGCTGCACAGACAAATTCACCTCCCCTGTACCAATTCTACTCTGCTAAATCGCTCGCATATTTACGCGTAACGTTACGCGCTGTCAGATCGTTTCTCTTTGCTGCCTTATAAGGGGATTCCCCAGCTACATTCGGCATGCGCGCAGTCCGCAGTGCTCTATACGTCATTGAATGCTTGTCTTTCTGCGAACAATCTCACTTCTTGATGTGGCTGCACAATTCTATACAGCAGAGTGAAAAATAAGTGTGACATCTCATTTGGCCTTCGAGATCCTGCATGACATCGAGCATAGTTCTCCTGAACAGCAGTAGACTGGGATGGTAAACTGCAGTCTCAGTAGGCTGAAACCTCCTGCTGTCGAATTCTGATACTTGCTGGTCGACTTATCTTCTATTGACACAAAGCTGACCACTATACTCTCACACTCGACATGCGAACGCGTTGCCTGAATGAGTAACCTGCTGCGTAATCTGGTGCAGAATGTAGGTGTCGTTACTCGTAGCTACTTTGTTTGGTTTTACTAAATTGCAAATCATTTTGTAAGAGGTCCATGACTATGGACTTTATTGCTAGCGCACTCGAGCACGTGTAACTTCGATGGATTGCTCACACGCTGCCTGCGATATGTGAGTTACAATAGAATCGCGGACCAGAGAGCAGTGTCGGCAGCTGCAGGAGTAGTAGCTCGCAGTCGGGCGGTTGGGTCAGGTCGCTCGTAGAGAGCAGTTGCCGAGTTGTGTAGCTCACAGAGAGCTCTTGTGTTCTGGAGTGCGGACAATGTAGTCCAGTAGTGGTGTTTTATAGCTCGAGAAGAGCAGTAGAGTTCTGGAATTACCAAGGCCGGTGGAGAACGATGGTGGTGCCTGAGCGATGTAGTATAAGATAGAAGCAAAATATTATTGTTGGTTGGTTGGTTGGCTGGTTTGGGGAAGGAGACCAGACAGCGAGGTCATCGGTCTCATCGGATTAGGGAAGGACGGGGAAGGAAGCCGGCCGTGCCCTTTCAAAGGAACTATCCAGGCATTTGCCTGGAGCTATATAGGGAAATCACGGAAAACCTAAATCAGGATGGCCGGACGCGGGATTGAACCGTCGTCCTCCCGAATGCGAGTCCAGTGTACCAACAACTGCGCCACCTCGCTCGGTATATTATTGTTCTTTATTGCCGCACGCATATGTTAATTGTACTATTGTTATATCAAAGTCCCATGTAAATGTTTTCAAAAAAAATCTTTCAATAATAATCTTTCTTATAAAGATAACTCTTGACAGTCATTCATGTGAATTTAAGGTTTTTACTAATTTCTCCTGTCCAGAATCATGCGAATTATCGTAAAGAAAATCAGTTGTTTGTCATACATAACAAAATGTAGTGGCCAGCATTGCACTGGACTGTGCCAGAAAAATTTCTTATAGGAGCAGATATATACGCGACATCATTGAGGTAAGAATTTTCCGTTTATTCAGAATGAATTTTCAGGTCCATGACGCACCACTGATGACGTCCAGATTTACCAGTTTAGATTCACAGTCAGTTAATTATTGAAAGGTTACATTACGAGATTTCTGTTGTAAGGTTACATATGAGTCACATTTTTATTGGTAGGTTAGTCACCATTTTTATTGCGAGGTTACGGAATTAATCTCTTGGGAGGTTACAATTTGCATACCGAAGCATGTGGGACAGCTCATCTCAGCTGGACACTTTGTCTTTGCAGCCTTTATGATGTTGTGATTTTGTCAGCAGCGAATTGCCCACAGTTTCCAAGAGTTATGAAAAATTATTTTTGGTTAAAGATATTTACCGGTGTATCACATTCACATCCTGGACGTTCCAGGAAATAGTGCCGAATCCATGATAATCTACAAGAAACCTCTCGCAGCAGAAGCACACGCTAATGAGTAGGTAAGGAATAGAAGGAAACTGAGCGTGTTTCAGAAAGCAGTACGGCGGGTCCGTGTGGAAATACGCCAGCGCTTTATGTAAGCGGAACGCACGCCGGCGCTAATACTCGGATGTGTGCTCCGCTGACGGGATCCGCTTATTCATGCTGGGGTGGTCGGGCAGACAGCGCGACCCCCGCATGCATAAAAAAAACATAGCATCGCCGCCGCCCGATGCTTTATTCAGCGTCCCGTAGGTTCCAGGTCTGCACGGCATTCCGTAACAAGCAGCTCTAATCACCTGCGAAGCGATTCCTTCGAATTCTGAGTCACACCCACGAGTATTACGCTGACAGACCAGTTAGCAAAAAAGCTACCTGTATTGTGTTTCCAGTAGCGAGAAGCACTAACAGCAGGATGGGTCGGCCAGGAGAGCTCAATGACTTCGAACGTGGACTAGTCATTGAATGTAACCTAAGTATCAAATCCATCGTGGACATCCTTCCAAAGCCGCAAGGCCCATTGTTGGTGATGTTATTAATGTTGTTGTTGTTGTTGTTGTGGTCTTCAGTCCTGAGACTGGTTTGATGCAGCTCTCCATGCTACTCTATCCTGTGCAAACTTCTTCATCTCCCAGTACCTACTGCAACTACATCCTTCTGAATCTGCTTAGTGTATTCATCTATTGGTCTCCCTCTACGATTTTTACCCTCCACGCTGCCCTCCAATGATAAATTTGTGATCCCTTGATGCCTCAGACCATGTCCTACCAACCGGTCCCTTCTTATTGTCAACTTGTGTCACAAACTCCTCTTCTCCCCAATTGTATTCAATACTTCCTCATTAGTTATGTGATCTACCCATCTAATCTTCAGCATTCTTCTGTAGCATCACATTTCGAAAGCTTCTATTCTCTCTTTGTCCAAACTATTTATCGTCCACGTTACACTTATATACATGGCTACACTCCATACATATACTTTCAGAAACGACTTCCCGACACTTAAACCTATACTTGATGTTAACAAATTTCTCTTCTTCAGATACCCTTTCCTTGCCATTGCCAGTCTACATTTTATATCCTCTCTACTTTGACCATCATCAGTTATTTTGCTCCCCAAATAGCAAAACTCCTTTACTACTTTAAGTGTCTCATTTCCTAATCTAATTTCCTCAGCATCACCCGACTTAATTCGGCTACATTCCATTATCCTAGTTTTGCTTTTGTTGATGTTCATCTTATATCCTCCTTTCAAGCCACTGCCCATTCCGCTCAGCTGCTCATCCAGGTCCTTTGCTGTCTCTGACAGAATTACAATGTCATCGGTGAACCTCAAAGTTTTTATTTCTTCTCCATGGATTTTAATACCTACTCCGAATTTTTCTTTTCTTTCCTTTACTGCTTGCTCAATATACAGATTGAATAACATCGGGGAGAGGCTACAACCCTGTCTCACTCCCTTCCCAACTACTGCTTCCCTTTCATGCGCCTCGACTCTTGTAACTGCCATCTGGTTTCTCTACAAACTGTAAATAGCCTTTCGCTCCGTGTATTTTACCCCTGCCAGCTTTATAATTTGAAAGAGAGTATTCCATTCAACATTGTCGAAAGCTTTCTCTAAGTCTACAAATGCTAGAAACGTAGGTTTGCCTTTCCTTAATCTTTCTTCTAAGATAAGTCGTAAGGTCAGTATTGCCTCACGTGTTCCTACATTTCTACGGAATCCAAACTGATCTTCCCCGTGGTCGGCTTCTACCAGTTTTTCCATTCGTCTGTAAAGAATTCGCGTTAGTATTTTGCAGCTGCGACTTATTGAACTGATAGTTCGGTAATTTTCACATCTGTCAACACCCGCTTTCTTTGGGATTGGAATTATTATATTCTTCTTGAAGTCTGAGGGTATTTCGCCTGTCTCATACATCTTGCTCACCAGATGGTAGAGTTTTGTCAGGACTGCCTCTTCCAAGGCCGTCAGTAGTTCCAATGGAATGTTGTCTACTCCCGGGGCCTTGTTTCGACTTAGGTCTTTCAGTGCTCTGTCAAACTCTTCACGCAGTATCGTATCTCCCATTTCATCTTCATCTACATCCTCTTCCATTTCCATAATACTGTCCTGAAGTACAACGCCCTTGTGTAGACCCTCTATATACTTCTTCCACCTTTCTGCTTTCCCTTCTTTGCTTACAACTGGGTTTCCATCTGAGCCCTTGATATTCATGCAAGTGGTTCTCTTTTCTCCAAAGCATGTTGTTTATGTGAGGTGAGTAACTGCAGCGCCACTGGTATTTTCAAAACTACGTACTTCGAAGTGTGCATTCCATGGGCATATTTGGTGATTATTGACGAATCTCCTTCCACACTTTCCAGCAGTGTCTTGGCAAATTCTACTGTACAAACAATTCTTTGTCGAGATTTTCAGGCAGATGTCTGTACGTTGCTCTGGGTGATAATTTTTTCCCAATTATAGAGATTTCTTTTCCCTGTACATCGGCTTACCAACTGCTACACGCTGCTGCACTGAACAACACATGTTCATCTGAAAATTGCTGTACGATGGAACGTCCCAACTACTCATGAACAGCAGAGAAACGTAAACCTCAAGATAGTCACATCGCAGGCGAATATATACTGTTTTTCAAGGTAGCGCCACGAACGTTGATTTACTGACAATTGCTTGTTATCAGCATTTACAATCTCAGGCCTAACAGGCACAACTAATTCCAGACTTGTACTGGCAGAAGTACCCACTTCCAATCATTGGTTCCTGATTTCGAAATACTTCTTTTAGAGTCCCCACCTCTGTGATCCTAAAAGTTTGGGGCACTTTAAGAGGCCCCTACTCACAAGGTACTGAGATCTTCATTTGGTCGTTTAGCAAACCAGCACAGCAAATTTGAACGCTTCTGAGATAGTAGAGAGGGGATCCTTAGACCTGTTGACAGGGAATCACCCAACAGCCTTACTGCATGCTTTGGTAGAATAATTATTTTTTGATCTTAGCTTCATTGCCTCTGAAGTTTCTATAAGACAGTGTTGAGTGAAAAATGCAAAATATGCTAGCCATCCAATCAGCAGGTCAATACTCTGGGAGAAATTTCCAAGTGTAAAACAGGTAGAGCTGAGATTTTTGGGCCGGCCAGTGTGACCGTGCGGTTCTAGGCGCTTCAGTCTGGAACCGCATGACCGCTACGGTCGCAGGTTCGAATCCTGCCTCGGGCGTGGATGTGTGTGATGTCTTTAAGTTAGTTAGGTTTAAGTAGTTCTAAGTTCTAGGGGACTGATGACCGCAGATGTTAAGTCCCATAGTGCTCAGAGCCATTTTTTGAGATTTTTGATAAACAAGCCGAATGAGCAGTAACCATGGTGATTTCAGATGGCCCAGCACTTGGCAATCACGGCCGGCCTCAGTACGTCGTTACGCCCACCCAGACGGTAACGTGGCGCGTTACCAAAGTCCAGAAAGCTCCTGCAGGTCTGTGGCCGGAGGAGCTAGGTGACGCCTAGCGCCTGGCGCAGTGCTTAGCATTCGGGAGGACGACTGTTCAAACCCACGTCCGGACATCCTGATTTAGGTTTTCCGTGATTTCCGTAAGCCGCTTCAGGTAAATGGCGGGTTGGTCCTTTGAATGGGCACGGCCGACTTCCTTCCCCATCCTTTCCTAATCTGATGGGACCGATGACCTCTCTGTTTTGCCCCCTCCCCCACATCAACCAACCAACCAAGAAACGCCTGCGACGCACGCATGTCAACACGCATGATCCTGGAGCGTATCAGTTCTGACCGCCCAACTGGCCCAACCGGCATCGAGTCGGCGACTGCAGTGGAGCGGCCGACCACAGTGTGGCTCGGAAAGCATCGTCGCTCTGCCGACGTCCGCTTGCGCAGTCATCTACGCCCGTCATTCTACGCGACCGTCCGCCGTACGGTCGTTTATGAGCTCCAATCGGTCGACGATCGTACTAGGACCAACCACTTAATGACTAGCGTCGTAGTGATCCGACAGTCGGACATCGTGGGCAGGAGTTCGCCTCCTGGACAACATCGCCCTCGCCGCGAGCCGTCAACATGCCGGCCATCGACATCATTCGGCCGCTGCCAGTCCGTGAGGTAGGACAACGTGGCCGGATCTAGAAGTCTGCACCTGAAGCTAGCGCTCGGCCAAATTGCTCAGTGTATGTAGCTCCGCCTACGTCCGGCAGATGTCGATAAAGCCGCTTTGGACTGCGTGAGCAGCTGCACTCGTCTTCTTTGAAGCTCGTTCGAGCGTCTCACACTCCAATTATCCGTCCGTCTGCTCGAGCGCCGGTAAGTCCCCGCTCTAGGATAACGGCGCGTGAATCTGAAATGAGGGTCACCGTGAAAGTGAAAACTGATTCCAAAGAATACATCCTGAGACCGAAAGACGATGGTCGAAACAATTTATGGGAGAGACTTTCATTAGTGGCTGGTAAGGATATTCGCTACATGTGCTGTAGCAAGTGCTCTGTTCTCCTTACAGATTCGCCATCGCAAATCAGAAGGCACACGTCTGCAGAACACAACAAAGTGTAAATTCTGAAGCGTTGCCAGTTACATTGAAAGCTACGGTAATTAAAAAGGTACATAGAACTATATGCCACAGATATTATTCATTTAACATTAGGTACAGAATGAAGGCTTTCACGACCGGATGACATATCTTCTGGTAAACCTTCCGGGATGTAAGGTCGTGGTCCATGAAACTCTTCAGCTCCTAACGTTTCGTCCAGAGCTGCGCTGGACATCTTCAGAGGCGTGTTTCTCCTCCGGTGAGTCTTGCCGACTCGAGTCGGCAAGACTCACCGGAGGAGAAACACGCCTCTGAAGATGTCCAGCGCAGCTCTGGACGAAACGTTAGGAGCTGAAGAGTTTCATGGACCACGACCTTACATCCCGGAAGGTTTACCAGAAGATATTAGGTACAGAATTTCGCGCTTTATATCAGGAGCTTGTAAACGTTCGCAAAGAATTGGTACATGTAGACGTCTCCAACAATTTGTTTCATCTTACGACAGTATCATGAAAAAATCAAAGACAAGCCGATGATATACGGGAGAGCATGATGCCCAACATTATCCAGGCAAACATGTGAATGTATATTGATGTACAGCAGATATACACTGAAGAGCCAAAGAAACTGGTACACCTGCCTAATATCATGTAGGGCTCCCACGATCACGCTGAAGTGTCGCAACACGACGTGACATGGACACAACTAATGTCTGAAGTAGTGTTGGATGGAATTAACACCATGAATCCTGCAGCGCCGTCCGTAAATCCGTAAGAGTACGGGGGTGGGGGGTGGAGATCTCTCCTGAACAGCAAGTTGCAAGGCATCTCAGACACGCTCAATAATCATCATGTCTGAGGAGTTTCATCGCCAGCGGAAGTGTTTAAACTCAGAAGAGTGTTCGTGGAGCTATTCTGTGTAGCAACTCCTGGCGTGTGGGGTGTCGCATTGTCCCGCTGGAATTTCCCAAGTCCGTCGGACTGCACACTGGACATGAATGGATGCAGGTGATCAGACAGGATGCTTACGTGCCTGTCACTTGTCAGAGTCGTACTTAGACGTATCAAGGGTCCCATATCACTCCAGCTGCACACGCCCCACACCATTACAGAGCCTCCGCCAGCTTGAACAGTCCCCTACTGACAAGCAGGGTCCATGTATTTATGAGGTTGTCTCCATACACGTACACGTCCATCCGCTCGATGCTATTTGAAACGTCCAGGCAACATGCTTCCAGTCATCAACAGTCCATTGACGGCGTTGACGAGTCCAGGTGACGCGTAAAGCTTTGTGTCGCGCAGTCATCAAGGGTACACAGTGGGTCTTTGGCTCCGAAAGCCCATATCGATGGGGCGCAACGGTTGCACTTCTGTCACGATGAACGGGTCACTTCAATCGTCGCTGGTCCCGTTCTTGCAGGATCGTTTTCCGGCCGCAGCGATGTCGGAGATTTAGTGTTTTACCGGATTCGTGATATTCACGGTACACTCGTGAAATGGTCGTACGGGAAAATCCACACTTCATCGCTACGTCGGAGTTGCCGTGTTCCATCGCTTGTGCGCCGACTATAGCACCACGTTCAAACTCACTTAAATCTTGATAACCTGCCATTTTACCAGCAGTAACCGATCTAACAACTGCACCAGACACTTATTTTCTTATATAGGAGTTGCCGACCGTAGAGCTGTATTCCGCCTGTTTACGTATCTCTGTACTTGAATACGCATGGTTGGCCGCGGTGGCCGAGCGGTTCTAGGCGCTTCAGTCTGGAACCACGCGGCTGCTGAGGTCGCAGGTTCGAATCCTACCTTGGGCATGGATGTGTGTGATGTCCTTAGGTTAGTTAGGTTTAAGTAGTTCCAAGTCTAGGGGACTGATGACCTCAGATGTTAAGTCCCATAGTGCTTAGAGCCATTTGAACCATTTGAATACAGATGCCTGTACCAGTTTCTTTGGCACTTCAGTGTGTGACAGATACATATACTAAAATGTGTAGCATATCTATTACTGCGCATTTGGTTTATCAATTTAAGGAACTGCGAAATATGATATTGGTGACAATTCTCTTTTCTGGGAAGAAAAAAATCTCTGGAATTTATTGAGAACTACATTGAGGATACATTATTCAAATTATTTTGATAAGATTTAATCTGTCACTGACCGAGGCGGTAATATGTGCAAGGCACTGCAACCTTTCAGCGTAATGTATGCATTACACACGTTCTGAACACAGTCCTCAACGACATGTTCTATGACCATTATTTGATAAATGAGGTTGCAGTGGTTTATTCCATGACCTATGGTACCAAAGACACTGTGCGTTTCATGAAGAAAGCTGGTGACGTGTATTCGATACAGACAAGATTGAAGAGTATGTGAAAAAGCTTGTAGCTGTAGTTAGGCAGTGCGTTAAAATTATGAAAATGTTTCCGGGGAGAGGTATCTCTGTAAAACTTACTGGTCATGACAGAAACACTGAAAAACAAGTCGTGACATTTTTAGAAACATGCAAAGAAGAAATAAGCATTGTGGAAGGCGAGAAGTATCCAAAAATTCAGTTCGTTTTTTTACGGGTGCACAAACTGGAAAGTAATTCTAATACACGGCCTGAAGATACAGGAGAACGTCTAGCTACTATAGATCCAGTTTTCTTGTTTAATACACGCTGCTTGTCCAGCAAATGAAAACTGCATTCAACTGCAAAACGCCAGTTTCTGTGTCACCAATATTTTGGCAGTACAATATAGCTATCGTTTTAAATGAAAGAGCGCTGCGTTATAGAGGCGAAAGTCGAAATACGGGCGTTGCTCAGAATAGTAAGATTTCTGTGGTCAGCCTTCCGCTTACTGAAAATTTTGGTCTGATGGACATGAGACGTTACATATTATCAGTCATATACGTGATGAAACATCAGTTTCTGACAAACTAGAACAAAATCTAGAGTAAAATATTACTCCATTTTTGTTATATCTGCAAATACTTGCATAATGCCACTGAGTGAATGTCAGCTGCGCTCAGCAGACGATAAAGTCCCCTGATTTCGGAGTGACTAGGCCTCGGCCCATACCATATTCAATGAACGGATGATGCTAAATTTTATTTAACCCGAATGGATAGAGGCGACGACGATGATCCGCTTGAGAGATGAAATCGTAACAGTGATCTCTTTCCCAGGCTATCTGATTCAGCGAGGAGAACGTATCGTGTTCCAGCCTCAGACGTGACTAGCGAAAGAAATTTCAGTGCAGCATTCAAGCATATCTCAGACGTTTAATGCTGAATTTTTAATTATTATTTATTTTTTTTGTTTTGAAATAATTTATTTAATTTTATATTATTTTGGCTTTTGGCTAATTGAATCTTTAACGAAATCAAGAAAAATTACGCATTTGAAAAATCATGTAAAAATATTTTTTAAATATTGAAATCGGAATTTAATTACCACCATCATGGTCCATATTTTTTAGCTGGGCTCCTCTACTAAGATTGTCTGTTGGCGAATACAATTTTGGGATGTGATTTACGTCGAAAAGCTATCGGACTTCGTTTTGTGAAAAGTGAAACTTTCTATGCAAGTTCTATTCTGAAACAAAACCAAACGTATTGCACTGATTGGTGCCGTTAATGCGCGATCATTCACTCACAGACATCTCCACACAAAGTAAGCCACATTTAATTATCACATTCATAAAAAAAGTTGAGGAAAGAACGGTATGATTAGTCGTAATAACAAACAGAATTAATTTAAATAGTTACTATTATGTAAAATGAGCACAAATAACAAAATCTCTACAGATCGTTGAGAAAGCGATAATTTTTTTGGCAGTACCAGACAATGGCTGACCAGGAAGAGAGATAACGAAAAGGTTGCCGGTCCTTGTTCACTCAAAATTACATAGATAATACGATTACAGAGATATTAATTTCATTGTAATCGCAGTGTCTATTAAGCAGCGATGAAATCGTCTCAATGCTACTGCGCGAAAACACAGTCACGAAATCCGTTCTAACACTTGGAGAAACATTACACAGCCCCCAAAATTTTTAAAAGTTTGTCAAGTCTTTGTAAAAAGTTTTAAAAATTTACATAGCTTCATTAAGTTTTAGTCTTTAGATTGTCCTTTTTTTCATCATTTTATTTGTTTGAGCTGGAGCCTGTTTTGGCTTTGCCAGGAATGTAATTTGCCTTCCCATTCGGGTGCGATCCTGCCGGAACCTGGCGAAACGACAGGAAAAGCATAGGCATCCAGTTCCGTTTTTCGCATGCAATCTTTTCTCAGTATACGTTGACAAAATCAGATCATTTAGTACAATTAATCAGGATGAACAAATTACGTTAGAAGAAAAAAAACATCAAGGTAGGAAATTAGCACTTATTACAGTTATTTGTCCTTGTGATTTTAGTTTGAGTTTTGAAATGTTCATATTAAACACATAGGAATCATCATATGGGTTTTGTTATAGAAATACGTGTGGTTTTTGAAACTGATGGCTGGGTGTTGTGTGCTGTCCTTAGGTTAGTTGGGTTTAAGTAGTTCTAAGTTCTAGGGGACTTAATGACCACAGCAGTTGAGACCCATAGTGCTCAGAGCCATTTGAACCATTTTTTGAAACAGTTTACAATAATCACTCAGTTGCACATTATTCATTCTTGCACGACGGTTGTAAACACGACGCATTGTAGGCGAAGTCAGTCGTGCTGCCGCATTCGCCGTTGCTATGGTGTAGAGCGATCACGGCGGCGTGCTCGCGATATTGACGAATCTGCATTCGTGTGAGCCACAACGATCTGCGATGGAGCAAGAAGATTGCTCAATTCTGGACCGGTTGTACCTGACTGGATCCAGTCAGCTCAGGATTCAGGGATTACATGAAATATTCATAGATCGGAGCCAGTAACACAATTTTTAATACATATTCCCTAAAAATAATTCTGATTAGTAGGTAGTTGTAATCACTTGCAACACTAATTTACGAGGGTTGTTTTTTAAGTAAGGGCCGTTTGCGCTTATAGTCCCGTAGTTCGCACGGACGCAGCAACAAGCCGCCGCGAGACTTGCCGACATCCTTCCCGTTCACACTGATGCAAGTTGCAGCTCTGTAGCTGACTTGTACGCATCGCTGTGCTACTTTATAATGTTTACGATTATTGAATCGCCCGCCGCGTGTGAGATACGGTCAGTGATACGTTTTTCGATCGCGAGAAGCCTATCAGCTGCAGAAATTCATCGTCAGTTAACAGAAGTTTATGGCTTGAATGCAATGAGTGAAGGTAAAGTGCGTCAATGGGTTAGAGAGTTTAAAAATGGCCGTCAAAACGTCCATGACGAAGAACGCTCAGGCCGGCCCTCTGTGATCACTGATGATTTGGTGGCTGCAGTCGAAACAAAGATTCGTGAGGACAGAATATTCACAATTTCCACTCTTTCTTTGGAATTTCCACAAGTTTCAATATCGGTTTTGTACAAAATTGTGTCTTAAAACCTAAACTTTAAGAAACGGTGTTCTCGGTGGGTACCCAGACTCCTCACAGAGGACCACAAAGGGAAGAGATTTGCCACTTCATTGGACTTTTTGATTCGTTACGAGGAAGAAGGGGATGACATGTTGAGTCAAATTGTCACTGGAGATGAAACATGGGTATCCCGTATCACTCCCGAAAGCAAGTGACAATCGATGGAATGGCGACACACAACCTCACCCGTCAAGGTCAAAGCCAGACGCTGTCAAAGCGCAAGATTATGGCAACTGTGTTCTTGGACCGGCGCGGTGTTTTGCTAGTGGACTTTATGCCACGAGGAACGACAATCAACTCAGATGCCTACTGTGCAACTCTAAAGAAGCTCCGCAGAGCAATTCAAAACAAAAGGCGCGGCATGCTGACAAAAGGAGTTTTGCTCCTGCACGATAACGCTAGGCCTCACACCTCTCAAAAGACTCTGGATTTGATTGATTCTTTTGGCTGGGAAGTTTTGGACCATGTACCATACAGCCCCGACCTTGCTCCTAGCGATTTTCACCTTTTCCGGTACCTGAAACACCATCTTGGCGGGCAGCGCTTCAATGACGACGATGAAGTCAAAGCGGCCGTGAACTCTTGGCTGTCGGAGCAGGCGGCCGAATGCTTTGAAGAGGGAATTAAAAACTTAATTGTACGGTATGACAAGTGCTTAAATAAACAAGGCAACTATGTAGAAAAATAGGTAAAAGTGTGTAGAATCAGAAAATAAAAGTTTTTTTACAAAAGTATTTGTATCTTTTTTTTAAAAATAAAAACGGCCCTTACTTAAAAAAACAACCCTCGTACATCAGTTTGTCCGGTGATAGCTGTGGGTTACATAGTACACATGTTTTTGCGTTGCGATACAAAAGGTCTAATGTATGGTTTTTGTTCATGCACTTTACTGTCGGTTGTCATCAACACCGTTACTGCACAAACACGTTCATGTTAGTTTCGGTTTCCGCACATTCATTAGTGTCCTCAGAATACTGTACATTACACATATTTGCTAAGTGCTTATCAAAGTTTCGTTTCTTAAGCGCTCAGCTCCACGTGGGCGTCTAATAGTCACACGTGACAACACATTCATAAAGTTCCAGCGCTACAGTCTGCTCCACAATTTATGCGCGATACACATCATCTGAGTTCCAAGTAACAGCACTTCACTGTGTTCCATTCCAGCGGATCATCACATCGCTTCAAAGCTGTCGTTTGGGTGAGTAAACAAATTAAGTACACTTGCCACTAAAAGTGCCGCCCAGTTTCGACATTAGTGCGAAGTGTTTGTATTTATTTCATCAGGCGAAATTGTATTATCATGCGTATAACATCTCTTGATAACACATATTTCTCTTTGCTCTTGAAATGCAAATTTGAGTGCACAACTTCACCACTGACAGTTCTGTTTGCCATTGACAACTTATGACTCAGCCTCTGTCGCACGTATCATGTTACTTACAAATGTGCTCAAAGCTTATGTACTCTGTAGTAAGTACTAACTGTACGATTTACGTAGTGTTTATGTTCTATAACTTTCTAACTTTTTCGTCTTAAAATTCTTCGCGACATTAATTTTGTTGTGTAGCTGTTTGCGGTAGTTTTCTTCAGTATGTAATGCGAGTTTAGTCATTACTACTGCAGCTAAGGACATCATTGACTGTTTTACCTCACACAAACTGGTGTGTACCGTTGAAATTAGTCGCGAGAATTAGTGCAGAATACGAATCTGCTTGTAGCACAATGTTGCTATTGGACTAAAATCTCAATAGTTTTATCACTTTACTTTAAAAATACGACCCATAGTAGCTTGCAGTTTATATTTGAAAACTACATGCTAGGCTTAAACAGAAAATTATTTTATACTACAAATCATTGCATTTGTACAAAATTTAAAATCAACTGATAGAAAAACTTTATCATCTGTATGGCTTCTGCCATACTTTCTTTACTTAGAAAAGAAATGGAATAATTGCATCCATAAAAATGTGACTAAGATTACATCAAAATAAGTCTCATGTTACTTTTCTCTTCATAATGTTAATGAAATGACTTTACTTAAAAGATTATTCCTGAACTTCTACTACTAATGTGAAAGTTTGTTGTTCAGCAAAAGGTTTACTTAAGATCCACTTATGCACATGACGAAAGAAAAATTTATCTTAAGACTACTATGTACACTGAGAACTGTCTTACATACTAACACATTTACAAATTATCGTAATATTTACATAGGCACATCCAATCTACGAAATTTTTAATCAATAAAATATTTCTTTATGTCTTGTTGTAACATGTGACTGATTTCATTCGATACAGCTTCTCTGTTGGCGCACGGGACAGAATAGGTAGAGTGGCAAGATGTTTCATGAGGCTTTATTTACTTTGTATTCACATATCCTTTAATTATACCGGATTTTTCATCAAAAAGAGACATACATTTGTTTAAAAGGTCAATCAGTTCGGTTTATTGTACAGCGTTTAAATAAACTGATTCATAAACTTTGCTTTGTATTTCTTGTCTGCAAGACTGTACATCAAATTGCTGTTGACTGGGCTGTGTTTGGTCTGGCAACAGAGGAAATTGATTGTCACATGAAATTATCTCTGGTTTTATGTATTTGATTTGGACTCCTTGACATAACTTACTGTGAACCGGCTTGCTTTTAATGAGTGGTAGAGTTATCCTCTTCCCATTCACTTTTAATATACATTTGCCACAAGAAAGGTCAATTACTCCATCTCTTTCTTGTAAGAAATCTACTCCCCATACGCAGCTTACTGATAAACCAGGAATGTGCTCTCTATAGCTCCATTACCTGCGTCATACATGAGTGTGCATACGTACTCCCTTTGACTTATTTCCAAACGCACCAACGACCGTAAAATTGTGTACCTGCCGCGTACGTGGTGTCTGAAGTTCAAAAATCTTATAGTATTCTAAAGCCATACAATTTTTAGCCGCGCCCGTGTCAACAATAACTGTGGTGGGTATTCCACCTACTACTGCATGAAACGAAGCTTGGATTGTTTCCCTTTGTGTTAATTTACACAAATGGTTTTCTTCGGAAAGTTAATCACTCAGATTTTTGCCCTGATTATATCTTATGAAATACACGCTATCACGACATTTGTGCCCTGTTTCTTC
This sequence comes from Schistocerca americana, assembly GCF_021461395.2. NCBI lineage: Eukaryota > Metazoa > Arthropoda > Insecta > Orthoptera > Acrididae > Schistocerca > Schistocerca americana. The sequence continues at coordinate 811,270,527 of NC_060121.1, forward strand.
CACGAATGCCATATGAGAGCTGCATGAGGTCGCATTAAGTTTAACGCCTCTGAAGTGCTGGGCTTAGTGTTGCCCACTACTTCTACAATTCTTACTGGTGGCTGTTGCCTCCAGTTTTGTCCACAACTACCGTGTTCAGCGGCAATGTTCGGTGGTGCAGAAGCGCCAGCTGATTGTGTATTGATTCCTGTATTAGGATGCCAATTACTGTTTGACTGCTGTGGAAGTGGTTGCCAGCGGTTTGGCTGGTTACTGTTATTACTGTTGTAATTACTGTACCCTGGATGATATCTGTTGTCTTGCCTACGCCTCTTATTAAAAGGAGAAGAATTTCTTCTATCCCTTTGCCCTAGGTTATTATTACCATTCTAAGATTGAGGCAAACTATTTGTTACCATTACCATTTTTATTGTGATATTGGTAATAGTTATTACTGTTGTTATTCGATACTTGAGCATTACTGCCCCCGTTCAATTTCGCTTCTTCATGCAACAGGTCAATCGAATCAAGCGTTGACATGAAAAGTTCTACGTCTGAATCTTGTACATGAAGTAGTTTTCCTTTTTAAGACTGGTAATTTTGATTTTAAAAGCCATATCACTTCATGTTTGGGCATTGGTTCATCCCAAAATTTCGTCTTATTTATATACTTCTCAGAATATTTACGCAATGTACCTTTGTTATTGCACATCTCGGGATTGTACACCTCATAAGTACGGCAATAATCTTTTACTTCACTTACCCATAAGGCTCCGTCACCTTGAATATAGGTAGTGACAAACTGTATTTTCTGTTTATCATTCCATGATTTTGGTAGTATACCGCGGAAGCTTTTGATAAAAATGACAGGGTGTGGTATTTTGCGATTCGGTGTTAAACTTTGGAAATGTCTGTATTTTAGTGAACTCTCTTCCACAAATATATTAGAAAGAGAACTGGCCGCCCCCTGTTCACGAGCTACGTGAACGGGTTGCGGACTACGCATTGTTGCCGAACAACTGATTGGTGTTGCTGCTCGAGATGTTACAGTCTGCGTCTCTGGCAACTTATTGACACGTAAATCAGACTCGCCTGCTGCGTCTTTTATCGCTGCAAGCTCCTTCTTTAACGTGTCTACTTCTTGTGTAAGTGTATGTCTCCATTTAGAAACCTGTTCGGTGTTTCCACCTAACATGTTTGCTGCAGACAAAGCTTCTTGTGTCGCTTTCTTTACGATTACGGGCAATTCGTTCCGTAAACAATCTTGAAATTGGTTATCTTTCATGTTCAACCAGTTTACAAAGTCAAGAGTAAACTGATTGGCTTTCTCTATAAACTTCGCTTCTACAGATTTCTCCCGTACGATAGCGAGTGCATGTACCAGTGTAGCTATTTGCTGCACAGAATTTTCTAATGTGCTTTGAACTGCGTTAACTTGCGCGACCTCCTTGGTTACATGATTGACAGCTTCGGGCAAGTGCTCGTATGTTTTTCGCATTTAGTCAAATTTATCACGAATATTTTTGAAGTTAGTTTCAACGTTACTGAATTTTCTATCAAGGTCGTTTCGAATTTGTGCGGGAACACTTTCTTGTATCTGATGGGCTATGGCGTTCAAATTTTCGTTTACTAATGTGGTTATATTATTTTGAATTTCAGTGGCCGCAGCTTGAAGTTTTCTATTCAAACTGTCAGTCACATTCTGAAGTTTTGCGTCTAAACTAACAGTCATACTAGTCTTAATTTCAGTGGCTGCAGTTTGCAGTATTGCATTTAAATTGTCAGTCACATTTTGTAGTCTAAACTGTTACATTCTCCTGAACTTCTATAAAGTGTACATTTTGTTCATGAACATCGCGATGTAAATCTTGCATCTGTTCTTTGAAAAATGTGAACAGTTCCGCGAAATTAGTGGGTACTGATTCACTCTGGGAAGGTTCTTCAGTACGTTCGCCCGTAGGTGCATTTTCACCCGCCGATAATTCATTACTTTGAGTTTCGTGACTCGCCATATTTTGCTCGTCACTGTCTACGTCTGACTCTACTCCGGGAGTTGTTGCCATTTTAATGTTTCTACCAACTTTGCCCATGAATTTAAAGAAATACGCCTCACTGAATTTAATAAAATTGACCGTTAATTCTCCTCGAGTTATACACGGCAAATGTTATGTAATAAGAATTACTGTTAATGTATGGCGATTTACGATAAATAAGTCTAGCGACGATTCTCAGTCGTTCTAGCAAGCGGCCATCTTGCTTACGTTTTGCAAAATTCTCCAAAAAAATTTGCAATCTATTGTGAGCAACGTTTTTTTTTTTAAAATTAAACACTCCCTAACTAACTTTTACAAACCAGTGCAAAGGAAAACAGTAATGCCCATACCTCCTTTCTTACTGCGCTTGAGCAACGTCTCGAGTTGTGATTTTTTTTCTTTTAAGGGTCGTGCGCCACGTCTCGTATTACCCAGCTTATTGAAATTGTCCCGTATCTCGTTCAGTGGTTTTTCATGTAACAGAAATATACAATTTTTTTTAGATACCAAAATTACACTAATACATATACATACATACGTACATACATAAACAGGTCCTATACTAAGGGAGCCATTTTAAAGCCTAGTTGACACGACGACACTAGGTTACTGGCAACTGCGCTACCAGCCACTGCTCATGTGCGCCGCGCGTTTGCGCAACTCGTTGGTGAAACTAAACACTTTCGGCGTGTTCCAACTTTGGTGACATTAGCTGCATGAGTTTTGAAGCTATGTGTGTTCGTAGAGTGTAGACAAACTGAAATATGAAGTGGGGAACGGAGAATAATGTTCGCTTTTTGGATATCTGTGCTTTGCATAGGTGTTTGTGGGATTTCAGTGATGCTGATTACAAAAATAAGCAACATATTGCTGCTACTGATACTGTCATGTGCGATCATGACATAGATAGTTGACAATATCAGAGCTACAGGGCAATTTTTATTGAGTTAGGAGCACATATACAACTGAATTAAGAAAAATACAAGCAACTGTAATTCTAGTTGTGGCAATGCTCTCTTCTACAAGACTCAAATCCCATCGTAAGAGTTGGCCAACTCTTTGTTAAGGAATATTGTTGACAGGAGGGAAGGCTATACAAATTCAAGAAGCTGCATTCTTTATTCAATATTAGATATTTAAAACATCGCTGCAGTGCTCCACATTCACATATGTTAGTATTTTGAAATATTGCCACTGTACAGCTCTATTTTCAAGAGAGTAGTTTGCAAACCATTCTCTTCTTAATGCAACCTGCTTCGATTAATTATTATTGCTAATGTTAATAATTATTATTGCTAATGTTAATAATTATTATTGTTAATGTTAATAATTATTGGTGTTAATGAAATAGCGTCATCACCAACTAAAACGGTATCTTATAGCTTGCCGAGAGTTCTCGATTGTAATGCATGCAATAAGATGTGTAATTTCAGTTCTGGTGAAAGTGTTTCATGCATTACAGTGCCTTTATTCCTTATCGCATAATTAACTCTATTTGGAAGAAACGTGAACAGTTCTGGTGACCTAATATATTTAAAAGAAGTTCTTGGATCCTCCGTTATAAAGTATTTCAGCAAGGATGTCACCGCCGGACACCACACTTGCTAGGTACTAGCTTAAATCGGCCGCGGTCCATTTAGTACATGTCGGACCCGCGTGTCGCCACTGTGAGATCGCAGACCGAGCGCCACCACAAGGCAGGTCTCGAGATACGGACTAGCACTCGCCCCAGTTGTACGACGACTTTGCTAGCGACTACACTGACGAAGCCTTTCTCTCATTTGCCGAGAGATAGTTAGAATAGCCTTCAGCTAAGTCCATGGCTACGACCTAGCAAGGCGCCATTAGCCTTACATAGTTTGATAGTTATCGTCTAAAGCATGTCTCAACAGGAACGATGTATACAACAAGGATTAAAAGTTAAGTAGAATAGCAGCTACGTACTTTTCTTGCTACCATTCATTACGTCTCCTGTTTCAGACCTCTATCTAGCCTAAGTGAGATTACGCGTGGCTTTCGGCTACTTCAGTGTGGCGTAGCTGTCTTGTTACGCCACTACACTTAGCAACCGAGCTGACGTCTTTTCCCCATCCAGTCACGAATCGAAACACCTTTCTTACTTTTTCTTACGCAGCGATTCCATGCAACAAGCTTTAACTCCGTCACAACTCGTACGACATGCAGTTGCCAAAACTTTCATTTCTGACACGACTCAAGGATCCACAAAACGATGAAACTGAAGTGTATACTGGTGTCGCCGTGTCTACAGTCATACATGAAACCACTTGCGTGCAACTCATTCGACGCAACGAGTGGCGCAACCCAATGTCGTCGAGTAAACTAGGCTTAATGGTGGTTTTTTAATTATTATTTTTTTTAGTTTTGATATTATTTGTTTAATTTTATATTATTCTGGCTTTGGCTACTTGAATCCTTAATTAAACCAAGAAAAATTACGTACTTGAGAAATCATGTAAAAATATTTTTTTAATATTGAAATTGGAATTTAATTACCACTATCATGGTCCATTATTTTTCGACCGGGATTGTCTGTTGGCGAATATAATATTGGGATGTGATTTACGCCTAAAAGCTATCGGACTTCGTTTTGTGAAAATTGAAACTTTCGATGTCGGTTCTATTCTGAAAGAGAACCAAACGTATTGCACTGATTGGTGCCGTTAATACGCGATCATTCACTAGCAGACAACCCCACACAAAGTAAGCCACATTTAGTTCATGAAAAAAGCTGAGGAAAGAAAGATATGATTAGTCGTAATAACAAACACAATGAAATTAAATAGTTATTATTATGTAAAATGAACACAAATAACAAAATCTCTGTATAACGTTGAGAAAGCGATAATTTTTTTGACCGTACCAGACAATGGCTGACCATGAAGAGAGAGAACGAAAACGTTGCCGGTCCTTGTTCACTCAAAATAACATAGATAATACAATAACAGAGATATTAATTTCATTGTAATCGCAGCGTCTACTAAGCAGCGATGAAAACGTCTCAGCGCTACTGCACGAAAACACAGTCACGAAATCCGCTAACTCTAGGGGGAACATTACAGACGGACGAAGCAAACTTGATCCGAAACAAGTCAATTAACTGTAATTACGGTAACAGGGAATAATCTGGAGGTAATTTTGTTCCTGTTAGATATCTAATTTGTTACGTGGTCAAGTTCACTTATGCACACGTGAATCAATAACACATACCGTGTTGTACAAAACCGCAATGTGATTTTTAATTGCCTTCATTGCAAAAGTTGGTAGTTACAGAGAGCCCTTGCGGAACTACATACTGTTTCCACATTTTCCTTATTGCATAAAGGAAGCTACTTTCTCTTATCCATTCCAACGACGTCGCGATTAGACGCTACGACCCAGGAATATTAGTCTACAGCGTCTGAAGTGACGCCTGTCTGCAGACTCACAGAGCTGCCACTAAAACGGTCGCAACAGCATCGCGACGCGCACTGCCGCCCCCCCCCCCCCCCCCCGCCCCTCCCCCAACGGCGCCTCCTTCCACCACAGCCTGCTCTCTTCGAGTATTCGCACTCGGACAAGCCCTGCTCTAACGCCGTGGTTCCCAATCTGTCTTAGACCATTACCGCTGAGTGCAATCGCTCCCCCCCCCCTCCACTCCACTAAGTTATCACCAACTTTAGCACCTTGATGATGGTGATGAGGTCCCATACTCCGAGGAGCGTAGGGGACGATGCGGCAGACCCGCACCGCCGTACTAGGCAAGGTCCTAGTGGAGGTGTTTTGCCATTGCCTTCCTCCGATCGTAATGGGGATGAATGATGATTTAGCACGTTACTAAACTGTAGAATGAAAGACTTTTCCCGGAAAAATTTTATGTGTGTGTGTGTGTGTGTGTGTGTGTGTGTGAGTGTGTGTGTATGTGTGTGTGTTAAGATGAATAATGGGGGAATTCGGATACATCGCACGTGCTACCTACCATTCCTTCTCTGAAAAGAAAGCTAACTATCCACAGTGAGGGTACACGTTTTTACCAAACATGCTTCTCCTGCCTTACTTCTCTGCATTGCGGCACTTGCCTGACCTGCACATTGCAACCCCATTAAAATCAAACAAGTTCAGATGTGTGCACTATAATTACTGTTTGTAAATCACCTCATTGCCGCTCTCCTTACTTCTGAACTGGCGGAAATGAGACGAATTCAGGCTGTTAATGCTTTGTATCTAACAATTCTAATAATAATAATAATAATAATTGACATCATTCCTCGGTATCTTTGACATTTCAAGTTCTAATCGTTCCCAAAATTTATCCACATTGTCTAGGTCCTTTCTATTGTCAACGTTGCAGGGTGCGTGAACATTAATTAGGGTGTAATATTTATTCTTGTGTTTCAACCTAAGAAACATTAGTCTATTGCTAATAGTTTTTACAGATTTTACAAATTTAACTGAGGATTTTTCGACCATAAAGGCCATACCAAGCATGTTTGCCCCTTTACCAATTTTTCTGTCCGTTCCACTTTTGAAAATTCTGAAGCCATTGTAGTCAGTGATTTGATTATCAGGAAATCTGGTCTCTTGTACTGCTAGGATTTGGATTTTCAGCTTCTTTAATTCTTCTGTTAATGTGTATAATTTTCCGGTTTGTATTAGTGTCCGTATGTTTACTGTTCCAATGTAATCTTCATTTTTGGGAAGTTTTCCAGAGTGCTCCGATCCACTCACAAGTCGTGTAGGTCCGGTCTCCCCAGAATCCGATAGACCGGTTGCCACCTTTCTGCTAGGTGGGTGGATTTCACCACCTGGGGTACTTTTGTTATTACATACACGAACCATGATTTTACTTGTAATTTTATTTTGGTCTGACATGTGCCAGTTTGTAGGATCAAGGTTGTGGAGCCTTGAAACACAAATCAGCCGCCACTAACATGTGGAACAGACGCTGTCGGGAAACCGCCACTGACATGTGGAACCGTCGTGCCCTAGTTTGCAAGTTTTGGTCCACCCCGGGTATTTTATTTCCCCGGTACCCACCATATCTGGTGAGCATTCCCCTATCCGCCACCTGGGGAGGCGCCTGGTAGGAGACTAGCAACTCCCCCAGATTGGCAGAGAAAAGAAATACAGGAAGACGGTTGGGCTATACCCAGCACACAAATTGACCAACAAAAATGGCATGCGACTAATCCAACTTTGTCAACAATTCAACATGAAAATCAGCTCAACGTCGTTCAATAAGAAACCAAGAAAACAGAAGACCTGGAGATCCCCTATAAGCCAATTGGGAGAATTTCAAATTGACCATGTGGCCATCTCATATAACTTCCAAAAAGAGATCAGAGATATCCAGGTTAGGAGAGGTGCAAATATTGACTCAGATCATTATCTCACAAGAGTTCGGGTCCAATTCACCCCAAGAAGGAAAACACCAAGAATTCCACCAGCAATCCCAAAATTTGACCTACAAAAACTAACAGAATCAGAAACAATTAAAAAATGGGAAAATTCTCCCGCAAACAACTGGGAAACATTCAAGGAAAAAATCACAAAAATAGCGAAGGAGCAAATACCACTGAAGAAGAAGCACAAACATCCATGGTGGAATATGGAATGCGAAAAGGCAATTCAAGTTCGTACAGAAGCCTTTGCGAAGTACAGTTCAAATAAAAATGAGAAAACTCTTCGAAACTTTTTAGAAACACGGAAACTTTCAAATAAACTTATTAGACAAGAGAAGAGAAAGTATGTAACTCAGCAACTGGAATCAATAGAAGCAGATTTTAAAAATTATAATACGCATGGATTCTACAAAACTTTTGCAAACCAAATTAAAGGGTATATCCATCAAAATGTCTGTTTTCGGAAATCAGATGGGAATCTGGCACTAAGCGACGAAGAAAATTGTGAAGAATTAGCCAAATATTTTGAAACGCTACTAAACTGTCCAGAACCAACAGAAGCTCTTCCAATATCCAGCACTAAAGCCCCGCAACAGCAAGACTCTGTACCGCCAACTGAAGAAGAAATTATCAAACACATAAACAAACTCAAAAATAACAAAGCATCAGGAGAAGATGGAATTGTAGCCGAATTTCTCAAAAGTCTAGGGTCTAACTCAAGAAATGAGCTAGTTAAAATTATTCAAAACATATGGGTTACTGACGAAATACCAGAAGATTGGAAATGTGCCCTAATACAGACGTTACATAAAAAAGGGGATAAATCGGATGTGAACAACTATAGAGGAATCTCCTTACTTGCCGTCACATACAAGATATTATCAGCTTGTCTTCTTGAAAGAACACAAAAACTGCTAGAACCCAAAATCTCAGATTTCCAAGCTGGTTTCAGACCAAACAGATCATGTCCAGAACAAATTTTAAACTTGAAATTGATTACAAGGATGAGACAAATGCGAAGGAAGCCTACAGTATATGACTTTGTCGACTTTAAAAAGGCATATGATTCAATTCACAGACCCACACTATTTAAAATTCTTGAAGAACAAGGACTGGGTAAGAAGACACGGAACATTATACAGCAAACATTAACAAATACAAAATGCAAAGTGAAATTCATGGGAAAACTTTCAAAATCATTTGAGATAAAAACTGGGGTTAGACAAGGTGATGGATTATCACCTCTGTTATTTAACTTAGTTCTGGATAGAGTCATGGCAGAATGGGAAAAAGAACTCAAAAAAGAAAAGTACTGGAAACAAATATCACTGGGAACCAAAAAAGATGACCTACAAATCCCCTACTTAGCCTACACAGACGATCTTGCAATAATGGCAGATTCTAGTGAAATGGCAGTCAAACAGATAGAAACCTTAAAAGAGTGTGCAGGAAAAGTTGGCCTACAAATATCTTTTGAGAAAACGGTGTTTACAACAACAAATCTAGAAATTTCTAAGTTACAAACCAAATATGGAGAAATTAAGAGGGTACCATACTTTAAATATTTAGGAGAGATAATTTCTGAAAAATGCTCACAACAAGAAAGAATATTAAAAGCTCGTAGGGGTCTAGGGCTGGTCCAAAACATTTACAATAAAAAATGTCTATCTATAAATACAAAAATTAAACATTATAAGTCGGTAATTAAACCAATAATGCTATATGCCAGCGAAACCTTGACACTTAAAAGGAAAACAGATATGGAAAACCTGAAGAAAGAGGAAAGGAAAATCATTAGGAAAATTCTGGGACCAAGATGGACCAAAGAGGGGTATAGATTACAGAAAAATTCTAAAATTGAAGAATATTCTAACATAGAGATAGACATGAGGAAGAGGCGTCTAAAATTCTATGGCCACATAATGAGACTTCCCGATCACAGACTTACAAAAAAAATGGTAAGATACGTAGCATCCCTTGTTAATGGAGGAGAATGGATCAAAAATGTAAAGAAAGATCTGGAATTAGCCAACATTACTACTGAAGACACGAACAAAAGAAACAATTTCAAACTTAAAGCTGACAAATGGGAGGTCAAACCAGAGACAAAAGCGCCGAGAACTGGAACAAAATGGAGCGAAGAAAGAAAAGCTGAATTCTCGCAAAGAATGAAGACCTGGTGGGCAAACAAGAAGAATAAGAAGCCCCAGAAGTGAACCATCTTTACTTAGCGTCTTCCATGTTGGGAGCTTTACGACTAATAATAATAATAATAATAATAATAAAACTATGTACAGTACTATAGTAGCCCTTATGTAGTTAACGCAGTGTCGTGCTGTCAATTAATTCACTTATTTATTCCGAAGCGATTACTGAAGCAATTTTTGTACTACTGCAGGTATATCTGCAACTTGAGGACATTTTCTTGAGATATTTAGCATTTTTACATATACGTCTCACTTTTATCATCAGCGAAGTACGGGACAAAGCGCAACATGTATGTAGTAGGTGGACTATGTGAGGAAGCTGTAACATCGTCGCCGGCCGAAGTGGCCGTGCGGTTCTAGGCGCTGCAGTCTGGAACCGCGAGACCGCTACGGTCGCAGGTTCGAATCCTGCCTCGGGCATGGATGTGTGTGATGTCCTTAGGTTGGTTAGGTTTAAGTAGTTCTAAGTTCTAGGGGACTAATGACCTCAGAAATTGAGTCCCATAGTGCTCAGAGCCATTTGAGCCATTTGTAACATCGTCCGTATTATCCTACTAACTGAGGAAAAGTAATTATGCGAAACTTATGTACTCAATAATAAATGAAAAGCACCAGTTTGCTTTTGTTCTAAATTATTACTTTTATTGTTAACCAGTTTTCGTCTTACAAGGCCATCTTCAGACATTTACTGAGTATTATCACCAAAGAAGAAGCTGAATATTACCACCAAAGAAGAAACATTGTAACTTCTTTCGTGATAATACTCAGTAAATGTCTGAAGATGGCCTTGTAAGCCGAAACCGGTTAACAATAAAAGTAATATTGTAGAACAAAAGCAAACTGCTGCTTTTCATTCATTATAATGTTGTTCTACCAAGAACCGACGGAAGATTCTGTAAACATTACGTACTCAGTATTAGACCCTTACAAAATTGTGAAAATAATTTAGTTTCGTGACTGAAACGAAATCGAATAGTTTAGTTTTTACCCTCAGAAAATTTCATTTTACCCCTCGGGGGTAATTACCCCCCAGGTTGGGAACCACTGCTATAGTACGGTGGACTCGAGCGAGTCTGAGCGAGCAAAAGTCCTTTCCGCTCTGAGCCGCGCTGCACTATTCTCAAGCTGTGGCCGTGGTCCTGATAGCGCACTGCCGCCGGACACCGTGGGTTCGACGCCCATTTCCCGTTTGCTGGTTGCCGACATTGGATCTCCTATATATATGCTGTAAATAAGTCAACTTGCTCCATCCTGAGCGAGATTGTATTTGCTCCTGCTCCCACTAGGAAACCCGCACGCGTTGGGTGAAGAAGCTGTACCATCCACACTGACAAACGTACTGTTGACCTCCCCACTGTCGAAACAGATTCAGCCTTACCCAATACTGCTGACGCCGTTACACTTGATTCATGCATTTTATTGATCGTGACCGGGCCAAATATCTCATGAAATAAGCGTCAAACGCAAAAACTACAAAGAACGAAATTTGTCAAGCTTGAAGGGGGAAACCAGATGGCGCTATGGTTGGGCCGCTAGATGGCGCTGCCATAGGTCAAACGGATATCAACTGTGTTTTTTAAAATAGGAACCCCCATTTTTATTACATATTCGTGTAGTACGTAAAGAAATATGAATGTTTTAGTTGGACCACTTTTTTCGCTTTGTGATAGATGGCGCTGTAATAGTCACAAACAAATGGCTCACAATTTTAGACGAACAGCAGGTAACAGGTAGGTTTTTTCAATTAAAATACAGAACGTAGGTACGTTTAAACACTTTATTTCGGTTGTTCCAATGTGATACATGTACCTTTGTGAACATGTCATTTCTGAGAACGCGTGCTGTTACAGCGTGATTACCTGTAAATACCACATTAATGCAATAAATGCTCAAAATGTTGTCCGTCAACCTCAATGCATTTGGCAATACGTGTAACGACATTCCTCTCAACAGCGAGTAGTTCGCCTTCCGTAATGTTCGCACATGCATTGACAATGCACGGACGCATGTTTCAGGCGTTGTCGGTGGATCACGATAGCAAATATCCTTCAACTTTCCCCACAGAAAGAAATCCGGGGACGTCAGATACGGTGAACGTGCGGGCCATGGTATGGCGCTTCGACAACCAATCCACCTGTCATGAAATATGCTACTCAATACCGCTTTAACCGCACGCGGGCTATGTGCCGGACATCCATCATGTTGGTAGTACATCGCCATTTTGTCATGCAGTGAAACATCTTGTAGTAACATCGGTAGAACATTACGTGGGAAATCAGCATACATTGCACCATTCAGATTGCCATCGATGAAATGGGGCCCAATTATCCTTCCTCCCATAATGCCGCACCATACATTAACCCGCCAAGGTCTCTGATGTTCAACTTGTCGCAGCCATCGTGGATTTTCCTTTGCCCAATAGTGCATGTTATGCCGGTTTACGTTACCGCTGTTGGTGAATGACGCTCCGTCGCTAAATAGAACGCGTGCAAAAAATCTGTCATCGTCCCGTAATTTCTCTTGTGCCCAGTGGCAGAACTATACACGACGTTCAGAATCGTCGCCATGCAATTCCTGGTGCATAGAAATATGGTACGGGTGCAGTCGATGTTGATGTAGCATTCTCAACACCGACGTTTTTGAGATTCCCGATTCTCGAACAATTTGTCTGCTACTGATGTGCGGATTAGCCGCGACAGCAGCTAAAACGCCTACTTGAGCATCATCATTTGTTGCAGGTCGTGGTTGACGTTTCACATGTGGCTGAACACTTCCTGTTTCCAACGGTCCGGACACTTGGATGATGTCGTCCAGGATACCGAGCAGCATACATAGCACACGCCAGTTGGCATTTTGATCACAATAGCCACACATCAATACGATATCGACCTTTTCCGCAATTGGTGAACGGTCTATTTTAACACGGGTAATGCTTCACGAAGCAAATACCGTGCGTACTGGCGGAATGTTACGTGATAGCACGTACTTCTACGTTTGTGACTATTACAGCGCCATCTATCACAAAGCGAAAAAAGTGGTGCAACTAAAACATTCATATTTCATTACGTACTACACGAATATGTAAAAAAATGGGGGTTCCTATTTTTAAAAAAACGCTGTTGATATCCGTTTGACCTATGGCAGCTCCATCTAGCGTACCAACCATAGTGCCATCTAGTTTCCCCCTTCAAGCTAGACAGAGTTTCGTTCTTTGTAGTTTTTTCGTTTGATGCTTATTTCGTGAGATATTTGGCCCCGTCACTATCAATGGACCACCCGGTATAGAAAATAATGTAAGACCTGGCAAAGCGAATTTAAAACTTGGTCAGGGTGGCAGCGCTGTCGTCTTTATGCGCGAGAAACAGTGATGGCATGTTGTAATGGCGTGGATTACTGCCACACGCTACAAGTCTATACGCCAAAACGCTGCACAACATAGCAACTAAGTTGTGCCTGGCACGTTCGTTTGATAGTACTTCTCCAGTACTGTCATAACATCTATTCACGATGTATTGCATATAAATCCACATTTGATTTGAATAAATCACTAGTCGCTTTAATTGTTATACTTCATTTAAAATTAACGTTGCAGCCTGTTTTAGAATTACACTGGCGGAAAAAAATCTCAACATCAAGAAGGAGTGGTGCTACGTGAACGATACTTGCCAGACGTGTTTCTACGTCTGAAAGATAATATCTATTCAAATTTCGCGCTAGTTACATAAGAGTGGCGCTTGTACCGCCAGTATAAGGATGCAAATCAGTTTCCTTTAAATACAGCCATGTAACGGGCGTCATCATTAGTTACTTTTGAGATTCGACGTAGTAAGTTGATTTTAGTCAAGAATGCAATTAAGGCGCAAAGACATTATCAACACCTCAGTCAGTTTAAACAAGGTTGTGTAACAGGGCTACGAGAAGCTGGATGTTCTCCCGCTGAACTGCAGAAAGACTTGGCAGAAATGCAACTACTGTACGTGATTGCCGACAGCACTGGTCACGAGAATGTACGGTCGCAAGAAGGCCGGCTTAGAAATGTTGGAACATGTGAGGCAATACTGACCCTACGACTTATCTTAGAAGAAAGATTAAGGAAAGGCAAACCTACGTTTCTAGCATTTGTAGACTTACAGAAAGCTTTTGACAATGTTGACTGGAATACTCTCTTTCAAATTCTGAAGGTGGCAGGGGTAAAATACAGGGAGCGAAAGGCTATTTACAATTTGTACAGAAACCAGATGGGAGTTATAAGAGTCGAGGGACACGAAAGGGAAGCAGTGGTTGGGAAGGGAGTGAGACAGGGTTGTAGCCTCTCCCCGATGTTGTTCAATCTGAATATTGAGCAAGCAGTAAAGGAAACAAAAGAAAAATTCGGAGTAGGTATTAAAATCCATGGAGAAGAAATAAAAACTTTGAGGTTCGCCGATGACATTGTAATTCTGTCAGAGACAGCAAAGGACTTGGAAGAGCAGTTGAACGGAATGGACAGTGTCTTGAAACGAGGATATAAGATGAACATCAACAAAAGCAAAACTAGGATAATGGAATGTAGTCGAATTAAGTCGGGTGATGCTGAGGGAATTAAATTAGGAAATGAGACAGTTAAAGTAGTAAAGGAGTTTTGCTATTTGGGGAGCAAAATAACCGATGATGGTCGAAGTAGAGAGGATATAAAATGTAGACTGGCAAAGACAAGGAAAGCGTTTCTGAAGAAGAGAAATTTGTTAACATCGAGTATTGATTTAAGTGCAGGAAGTCGTTTCTGAAAGTTTTTGTATCGAGTGTAGCCATGTATGTAAGTGAAACAAGGACGATAAATAGTTTAGACAAGAAGAGAATAGAAGCTTTCGAAATGTGGTGCTGCAGAAGAATGCTGAAAATTAGATGGGTAGATCACATAACCAATTTAGTACTGGAGGGCAGCGTGGAGGGTAAAAATCGTAGAGACAAAGAGAAGAATACACTAAGCAGATTCAAAAGGATGTAGGTTGCAGTAGGTTCTGGGAGATGAAGAAGCTTGCACAGGATAGAGTAGCATGGTGAGCTGCATCAAACCAGTCTCAGGACTGAAGACCACAACAACAACAACAACGGCGTCATCATTAGTTACTTTTGAGATTCGATGTAGTAAGTTGATGTTAGTCAAGAATGCCATTAAGGCGCAAAGACGTCATTATCAGCAACTCAGTGAGTTTAAACTAGGTTGTGTAACAGGGCTACGAGAAGCTGGATGTTCTCCCGCTGTACTGCAGAAAGACTTGGCAGAAATGCAACTACTGTACGTGATTGCCGACAGCAGTGGTCACGAGAATGTACGGTCGCAAGAAGACCGGCTTCCGGACGGCTCTGTGGTGCTGCTACCCAGAGCGAAGACCATCGTGTTCGGTGAATGACTCTGATGCATCGTACTGCATCTGCAACAGCAATTTGAGCAGCAGTTGGCACCACAGTGACACCACAAACTGTTACAAATCGGTCACTTCGGTCCGTTCACGTACGCCTCCATGGTGTACGCCTCGGCCGCAGATTCGTCTGGACCTTTTGCATGGCCCTAAGGATTCCGTTGACCCCACCGCTGTCCGCTGTCACTTCCTCTCAATTCTTGACGTGTTCTGGGGCTCTGAAGCGGGTTACACCGACGGCTCAATGGCTGATGGTCACGTAGGCTTCGCATATGTTCTTGGAGGACATATTGAGCAGCACTCCTTGCCTGTTGGCAGCAGTGTTTTCACTGCAGAGCAGGCGGACATATCTCGTGCTCTTGAGTACATCCACTCATGCCCTGGTGAGTCATTTCTCCTGTGTACCGACTCATTGAGCAGCCTACAAGCTATCGACCAGTGCTACCGTCGCCACCCTCCGGTAGCGTCCATTCAGGAGTCCATCTATGCCCTGGAACAGTCCCGCCGTTCCGTGGTGTTTGTATGGACCCCAGGACACGTCGGAATCCCCGGCAACGAACTTGCGGACAGGCTGGCCAAACAGGCAACGAGGACACCGCTTCTGGAGATAGGCATCTCCGAAGCTGACCAGCGTTCTGTCTTACACCGCAAGGTTTTACGGCTTTGGGAGACGGAATGGCATAACAGGACGCACCACAAACTGGGTGTCATTAAGGAGACTATGAATGTGTGGAAGTCTTCCATGCAGGCCTCTCGCAGGGAATCAGTTTACCGGCTCCGCATTGGCCATACGTGGCTAACGTATGGTTTACTTACTCCGTCGCGAGGACCCACCTCAGTGTCGCTGTGGCTCCCAAATGACAGTCTTCCACCTCTCGCAGGACTGCCCACTGTTAGCCGCTCTACCGCAGACTTTTAACATTCCCAGCACACTACCTTCGGTGTTGGGTGACAATGCCACCACAGCAGCTTTAGCTTTACGTTTTATCTATGAGAGTGGGTTTTATACTTCTATGTAGGTTTTAGCGCGTGTCCTTTGTCCCTCTGTGTCCTCCACCCTAGTGCTTTTAGGGTGGAGGTTTTAACGTGTTGCAGAGTGGCTGGCTTTCCCTTTTTATTCTCGTGGTTGGCCAGCCACTGTAATCTGCTTTCATGTTTTACTCGCTTCTGTTTCTAGCGTCTCTGTTGTTTTCTTGTCCTCTTTTGTTCCTTTTAGTGTTCGTTGCCTTCCCTTCGTTCTTGTAGCTTTTCCTATTTTTCCATTTTGTGTTATATGTTTCGTCCGTTTTATTCTCACACTTGTGGCATTGTTTTATTACGAACAAGGGACCGATGAACTCGTAGTTCGGTCTCTTCTCCCGTGTTTAAACCAACCAACCAACTAAATCGGTTACTTCAAGGACAGCTCCTAGACAAACACCCTGTAGCGGGTCTTCCACTGACACCAAACCACCTCCTTCCGCCACCTCAGTGGTCTCAAGCAAGAGCTCACTGGAGGGTAGGGTGGAAAAGTCTGTTGTGTCTCTGATGAAAGCTACTTGTACTCGGTGTCAGTGATGACTGTGTGATGGTTAGGAGGCCAGGTGAGGACCTGCAACCAACCTGTCTGCGCACTAGACACACAGGAACCACATTTGAAGTGATGGTCTTCGGTGCTATTTCGTATCACCGCAGGAGCGCTCTCGTAGTTATCCCACGCACCCTCACTGCAAAACTGTGCGTCAGTCTCGTCACTCGCCCTGTTGTATTGCCGTTAATGAACAGTATTCTAGGGGGTACATTCCAACAGCACAATGCTCGCCCTAGTACCGCTGTTGTAACCCACCACGCTCTACAGGGTGTCGACATGTTACCTTGGTCTGCTCGATCACCAGATCTGTCTCCAATCGAGCACATATGGGGCCTCATCGGACGGTAACTCCAGCGTCATCCACAAGTAGCATTAATACTCCCTATACTGATTGACCAAGTGCAACAGACATGGAACTCCGTGCCACAAACTGACACCCACCACCTGTACAACACAATGCATGCACGTTTGCATGCTTACACTCAACAGTCAGCATTTCACATTTCGAATGTCTCATATCGTGCTTACATTAATCGGTGGTCTTGCAACGCTAATCATTTAAATATGTTACTTAGACAAATGTATTCCCGGAATTTCATTGCTCTACTTTAATTATTTACGGTGCAACAATTTTTTTCCGTCTCTGCATATGGTCTTGTTCTCAAACACTCTTTTTTCCGGAACTTTTTAAACCAAATCCCAAAGACAGAATAATTTTTACTATAGTTTTCTGGTTGACTATCTATGCGGAAAATGTTGTGAAATGATCACGAAGTTGGTTGGCTCAAATGGCTCTGAGCACTATGGGACTTAACATCTGAGGTCATTAGCCCCCTAGAACTTAGAACTATTTAAACCTGACTAACCTAAGGACATCACACACATCCATGCCCGAGGCCGGATTCGAGCCTGCGACCGTAGCAGTCGCGCGGCTCCGGACTAAAGCGTCTAGAACCGCTCGGCCACCGCGGCCGGCACAAAGTTGGTATTTCTCTGTATTGCTCATAATGTTGCAGAAATTTCTGTCTTCTAATACATTTATCGATTAAGTCAATGGACTACTTGTTGTGTGCAGTTTGCTTCTATTTGTTTGAACCTCATCCAGTACCGTTCTCTCCTGTTGCAGTTCACATACTGTCAGTTGCAACATATTGCTAGCACCATCCGTCACCTTTTCCATTATTGCTCTCGTACCTTTCTTCTTTTCATCGTCAACAAATTAAATGACATTCTCAGTAATACGTCGCTGGTGCCGAGAAAGGCAGTTTCCAAGATCACTTTTTGTGCTTACACTGCTGGGTAACAACATGCTCTTCTTCGGATTACAACGTGGCTCTGCCTAGTCACGTTCCCAAGCTATCTCCTACTATGGCTGAGTCTACGATTTACTATGTAAACTGGAGGATGCCTTTTCCTCCTTTCCTTTCGAAACATTGTCATGGACGTTTGCCATACATAGCAAATCAGGTGACTACAGTACCTTCCCATCTACAGTACACTACTGTGCAAAACTTAAGGACGAAATTATCTTTCACATAATGTGTCACTTCCATAAAACGTAGTTCAACAAAACTTGGAAGATACACAGAAAGTAATACCGTAGTGAATATAGGAGTAACTGAAAGAAATACGCAAGGAGACGAACAAAAATGACGCATTTATTCGAACGCAATAATTACATTGATGTCACCGCGTTTTTTGATGGTCCCCTGGGAATTACTAAAGGCTGGGAATGCTTCTTAATAGGGTATGTGATCACTTTGGACGGCAGCACATACTTTGCAACGTGCTCCCATACCGGCCACAAGGTTAGTAAGGAGTTTTTGTGCTACGGCGTTCCATTCTACCAAAGCGGTATAGACATGCTGTATGGTCGCCGAAGCATGTGGAGTGATGCGTCTCACCAAACGCATACAACATTTTCTCGATGGGCTATAAGCCGGGACGACGGGAAACTAGATCATTCGCTGAATATCCTCTCGTTCCCAGTCCCCTTCAACAGCACAATTCGATGGCGATTACCCTTTGATTTTAATATATTCAAGCAGCCAGTTTCATGATGAGATGTCTGAAGCTACGTTGTCACCGCATTTGGTAAGTAACTGGCTGTTTGATGATTTAGCAGTTAAGGAAGAAAATCACAATGACGAAATAGTTCCACACTCCTACGCAGTTGTTCCGGTTGGTCCCTCAAACCGTGATTAGGCGAATGCGATTGTGATGATGTTCCCTCATCCTTACTGATAGTGTTTTGTGCTCGTGAATAAATTAAACAAAAGGATTCCAATCTAAAAAAATAAATACATCGAAGTATTTCTCTGGTATTGATAGCGATACGTAATAAGTGAATGGAATGCGTAGGTTGGCGTTGGTGTGGTACCTTTCTTCGAAGCACGTTACAGTTTAATTAAAAAGCATCTGTTATTAAAAGACAATATTGATCCAATTTAAGAAAACTTGCCCACGAAAGGCAAAGGTCCCGAGTTCGAGTCTCGGTCCGCCACACAGTTTTTATCTGCCAGGAAATTTCATATCAGCGCACACTCCGCTGCAGAGTGAAAATCTCATCCTGGAAAGATCCCCCAGGCTGTGTCTAAGCCATGTTCCGCAATATCGTTTCTTCCAGGAGTGCTACTTCTGCAAGGTTCACACGAGAGCTTCTGTGAAGTTTGGAAGGCAGAAGATGAGGTACTGGCAGAAGCGAAGCTGTGAGGACCGGCCTTGAGTCGTGGTTGGGTAGCTCGCTGGTAGAGCACTTACCCGTGAAAGGCAAAGGTCCCTAGTTCGAGTCTCGGTCCGGCACAGAGTTTTCATCTGCCAGGAAGTTTGATATCAGTGCACACGCCGCTGCAGAGTGAAAATCTCATTCTTTAAGAAAACAGTTTTAAGCAGTTAAATGGGTATACCTCCACAGCTTCTTCAGCAGTTACAAAATGCAACGATAATAATTTATGGAAGACACCATACTAAAATTATCACAACACAGAAAATTCTGCTGAGACAATAATGGGATTAAAGCTCAATACAGGAAAAAAAATTTTTTTACATAGCCATAAGTCATCGATATTTATCAACACTAGTAACAAAATTATACTTGTCCATCACTGTGCTCTGACTAAATACAGTAAACCAACAAGACTGGAGCCACTGCACTCATGAACTTAAGGTAGTCAACTTGCCTCAGGCCAGCCACACCAACAGCTTTAAGAACAGTGACCAAAGTCTGGCTGGATAACAAATAAGGCCACACAGCACTTCTGCACCTGCAACGAGGTACGCTTGGGTTCACAACCCCGAACAGCCGACCATTAACACGTTGGATCATTCGATGGTAGGCGCCGCCGTTGATGATGCAAAGCCAGAAAAACAAATATGTCCAGGTCTCCAGTGGGGGTGGACCCTACGGGTTCGAAACTGTTGGGGGATGAGAACTCGTGTTGTCACTCCGCAGCAGACGGCAGCGCTAGCAGCAGAGGCGCGCTCTTAAGTTCGAATGCACCGCAACAGTGACGGCTTTTGAAGCCGGCACGCCCTGCTCCACCGAAAATAAAAGCTGATGAACCGGGGATGGGGGGGGGGGGGGGTTGCTGAAAGAATCTGCACTTGAGCATCTCATTAGCACTCTTCTCAGAGTAAACAAAAAAAATCCAAATCTTCAACTTCAAATATGTTTGGAAACTATGACCTCCGTACTTTGGCCTAACTTTAATACTACCCAGCTACTGAAGGTCCAGAAGCAATTCATATTACCTCCGACAAGTTTACACAGGACATTACACCTAGATTCTTAGAGTAACAATATTTGTTGAGGTAAATTCCCTTTAAAATATGGTTTAACCTGAAAATTCGTTTAGTCTGGGGGTACCTTGCCGACAGGTTAAACGGTGTTACGAAGCGTAGAATCTGAACAGGCCTCAAAAACCTGTCCAATGGCTCTCCCATAACATTGTCGACACCGCGGCTTACCACGCCATAATTTTTCAGCGAAACCTGGTCCCCTAGTTTCAGTGAGACCGTCCATCTTCCAGCATTATAACGCCGCTCCAACCTTTCATTAGATATGTTTAGATAATTTTGGCTGGTATACAATTATCACAAGTCTGTGCAGTTTCCACCTTACCCGAGAGCAGGCCGTTTCAAGGCCATAAATTGCAATCAGGGAGTTGGTTTTAAAGGCAAACATAAGACTAGAAGGTGTTGTCTCGTGCACTTCGTGTACCGCAGTATTAAAGACACACACACACACACGCACACGCGCGCGCACCAATCTCGACAAAGAACTATCCCTTCTGGTGTGAGTTGAGTTGATTTGGAGGAGGAGACCAAACAGCGAGGTCTTCGGTCTGATCGGATTAGGGAAGGATGGGAAAGGAACCATCCCGGCATTTCCTTGAAGCGATTTAGGGAAATCACGGAAAATCTAAACCAGGATGGCCGGACGTGGGATTGAACCGTGAACCGCGCTGCTGCTACGGTCGCAGGTTCGAATCCTGCCTCGGGCATGGATGTGTGTGATGTCCTCAGGTTAGTTAGGTTTAAGTAATTCTAAGTCTAGGGGACTGATGAACTCAGACGTTAAGTCCCATAGTGGTTAGAGCCATTTGAACCATTTGATTGAACCGTCGTCCTTCAGAATGCGAGTCCAGTGTGTTAACCACTGTGCCACCCCGCTCGACTGGTGTGGTCACTACGATGGCACACAATTAAGGCTGCTTGCAAGTTGTGGTTCACACGTTCCACTGAGGAAGGGTTACGGTAATTTAGTGTAGTAGTGCTGTGTGCCACCCCTACTTCAAAACAAAACTTGAGAAGGCAGTGGATTTAAACGCCACTGCATTTTTGGAAATTAATGCGCGACGAGGGTCAAAGTTCCCAAATAGCTCTTCCAAACAGTTGATTGGCACTTGAGAGGTACCAATGCGAGTAGAGATCAAGCAGCAAAAGTGTGTAAACGCATCTACGCACAAGAAGACGTACTAGTTACCCCCTCTATATCGTGTAAAAGCACCAACGTAATTCACTTATAATTTCTGCATAAACCGCATTAGGCGACAGCGCCCCTTGTCATGTATTAAACGCAGATTTGCTAATACCGCAAATTTTACACCCCGACATAAATGAGCAATTACGTAATCCGTTTATCCATCCCCTTCCAAATGAAATTATCTGTAATCTTCATCCGCGTTTTTAAAATATCCAAATGACCACCCATCAGCGTTTCATTATAACATTTGACGACTAAAGAAACTAAGTCAGTTAGCAGTACGACCTTAACATGTCGTTTCCCGCAGCTCGCACTACACAACACGTTGCCCTTTAAACAGTAGGGCTTAACCGCCTCACCCTTCCTTATCCTTTCTTTAACAGAACGTAACTCAAGATCTACATCTTGCTGTGCCGCAACGTCTTTAAAGAGCAGTGAAAACCCACTAAGAATAGTACAGTTTTGATTACTTAATGCTTCCGATGAGCAATTCTCCAGGAAACCTTCATGAAGTTATTTGTCCCGCTCCAGGTTACACATGTGACTCAAACCATCGACCACAACTCTTTCAATGCAACAAGTATGTCTTACCCTTAATTGGAACGCTGAAATTCGTAGTGTCTGCCTAGCAATTCGCCACGTGTGCTTTGGAGTTTTGCTAGCAACCAGATGAGAGTCTGACTGTCGGTTTTTAAAGAGAAATGGTTGATGTTCCAGATACAGTTCAAACTTCTCGAGGTAGAACAAAACATTTAACATCTCCAGTTCGAGCACGGAATATTTAGCTTCCAATGGAGACAAGCTACGCGAGATATACGTAATAGGCTGTCTTTCTTGCAAAAGGACGGGTACGATACCTGACATGGAGGCCTCAGTGTGAAGAATAAATTCCTGGTTAAAGTCAGCCATGGCCAATATGGGCGCACTCGCTAGGGTTTTCTTCAATACTTCAAAGCCGGTCGTGGAGATGGATCCCACTCGAATTTCCTTCCTCACTTCCGAAGATCATTTAAAGGTGCTGTTATTTGTGCAAAATTAGGAAGAAATTTAGGGAAGAAATTTTTCATCCCAGTGAAATAAGCAACGGCTTTTACATTTTTGGGCAACGGAAAAGAATAAGTAACCTTTGCCCGGATCTGATCAATACTAACAGTTTGATTACGAACAATGTCACCTAAGAATGAAATTTCAGGCTGAACAGATTGAACTTTTGAAGGTTTAACCAGAAACCAGGCCCCCCGCACCTGCTGAAGCGCCTCCCTAACGTGGCCTAGATGATCCTGATAGTTCTTACTGAATATCCCAAAATCATCAAGATAATGATAACCACAATCAAATTTTAGGTCGGAAAGAAATCCAGCCAATTTACTAGACAGCACAGCTGCCCCTGTAGACAATCTGGAGGGCGCTGTGCTGTGCAGTGACCGATCCACTGCAAAGACAATGACTGGCGTAGCTTCCACAGCTAACGGAATTTGATAGTAGACTTTATTTGAGTCAAAGGTAGTAAAGCCCACTGCTCCTTGGAACCATGGGAATCACGAGTGCAATCAGGAAGGGGTGTAGACTGAAGAACTATCTTCTTATTCAGGCCCGATGGTCTCACCCCGTCCATCGGCTAAGGCACCTAAAATATAGGCAAGGAGTCTATGTATTTGGATGGTCTAATAACTCCTCACGTAACGTCTCATTTATAGTCGCCTTTAAATGCCTCATCCCAGGTGAGAACAATCTTTACAGAGGATGTCTTACAGGAATATTGACCATTAATTCAATTTTATAACCTCGCCTAGTCCGTCAATAAGCACATACCCAAATTCTTCACATAAATCCACAATCTGTTCAAATGGCTCTGAGCACTATGGGACGTAACATCTGAGGTCATCAGTCCCCTAGAACTTAGAACTACTTAAACCTAACTAACCTAAGGACATCACACACATCCACGCCCGAGGCAGGATTCGAACCTGCGACCGTAGCTGTCGCGCGGTTCCAGACTGAAGCGCCTAGAACCGCTCGGCCGGCCCACAATCTGTTCCCTCTGTTCAGGTCGTATATATTCAAAATCATAAACCATAACATTGGTAGTGACTGAATTCATAACTCGGTTTTGACGCCCTGACCTTCCATTCACTGCATACTCACAAGTCTTAATGAGTTCCTGGTGTGCAAACTGAAAATGCAACTTTCTCAGAGTCCACTGAGGAGCTAACCCAACCTTACGGATGAAGTCAAAACCTGTAACGGCTGACACAGACAAATTAGGCGCCACCTTAAATGGTAAACTCCCCTTAAAATAACCAGTTCGGATATTAGCTTTAATACTTCCCAGAATCCGCATCTTTGCAGCCAGCTTGCAAGACTCACTCAACCCAGTTTCAGTCAGTTCAATCTGTTGAGATGTTTACTACATTTCCTTCTGTTCTCTTCACGTTTGTTTCTTGCATAAACTTCGCTGTTTTTTTTTAACCTGCCTGCCTTAGTACAGCCTTTCACAGTCCTCAGAAATCTTATTTCACGTGCTTGGTTGGCTTGGTTCAAATGGCTCTGAGCACTATGGGACTTAACTGCTGTGGTCATCAGTCCCCTAGAAGTTAGAACTACTTAAACCTAGCTAACCTAAGGACATCACACACATCCATGCCCGAGGCAGGATTCGAACCTGCGACCCTAGCGGTCGCGCGGTTCCGGACTGTAGCGCCTAGATCCGCTCGGCCACTTCGGCCGGCTCACGTGCTTGGATCTTACTCTCTTGTCATTTGTAAGTGACCCATTCCTCACTTCTGTTGAGCATCAAAGGGATAACTATTTCTTTATAAAGTTTTATAACGTATATCTCGTGTCTTGTTTCTGAAGTACCTGCTTTTTTCCTCATATGTTTTCATACTTAGCTATTTTCCTGTCTGTATCTTTGTCATTATCGTATGTGATATCATAGCCCAGATAACTGAAATGGCTGGCCTTCCTACTAATGTATTACTTGCCACAATTTTTGACATGGGGTTCCATCCTTCAAAAACCATTGTTTTCGTTTACTTTGTCGATACAATCACATAATAGTCTTCAGCTATTTTGCTTAGAAGGTAAATTTTTTCATGCAGGTCGTTCTCAAAATCTGTTAAAATTGTCACATCATGTGCATATAACACACAGTTCTGAGTAGTCTCTTTCTGTCAAATACCTGCATGAAACTTGGTTTTCCATTTAAGCAGTTAATCGTGTATTACCTCTGACAAAAAAGTGTATCACCCAGAAGAGGGCGAAACTCGCGGGTTGAGTAGGTATTTCATATTATTTTAGTGATTACAAAATCAAGTCAAATTTTCAAAGAGCTTAGCAGCCCCTGGGAAGGAGTATATCGGTTGTTCACGTGCTATTGCCGTGAGCCCCTAAGGCAAGTGGTTGAGGGACTGTGGTACAACGACGACAACATGTTGGAGGTCCACGTCATCATAGAACGTGGAGGTTAGGTCGGAGGCCTACACATTCTGTAAAGCAGGGTAGGCGGCATCTGCGGCATACAATGACTGTAGCGTGCTATGCTGGTCCAGACGTCATTGTTTCGGAAGTCGTCGTTTAGCACATATTGTTAAACATGGGGCTCCGCAGTTGACGACTCTTACGTGTTCGCCTATTTACCGAACGACATCGTGTGTCGACATGCTGCCGTCGAGATTCGACCGTGGATCAAAGGAAACGTGATCCCTGGTCGGATGAATCACGATTCTTTTTACAACATGTCGATAATGATGCCTGGATTCCAGTCGTCGAGGCGAACTGCTGCCAGAAACATGCAGGAGGGAGCAGTATTATGGTTTGGGCGACATTCACTTGGATTTTCGTGGGATCTGTGGTAGTAATGAAAGGCGCAATAACAGCTGTGGACTACGTGAAAATTCCTTCATGCTTGACGCCTTCCCCGTCGGCTATTGCATCTTCGAGCAGCAAATCTGTCCGTGTCACAAAGCCAGATTCGTGGTCTGAGGACCTTGATAGTGAATTGACGTTGATGGTTAAATGCATTTCAACTTGCAGAATTCTATATATACGAAGACAGTAACTTGTTCTCGAAAGAACAGTTACTGTTGATGACCGTGCAGCTTTTCCCTGGAATAAATGATGACTAACTGACAACCTCAGCTGCCGACAGGTGTTGTTGTTATACCTCGATGTGGACAGCTGACCTTCGTCTGTGCGAATGCGCAAAGGTTGCCCAAACTCTTACGGGAATCGCCAAAGCGTGCGCGAGTAATGAGTGGGTGGGCAAATGTCTATAAGGTACAATACATATGTGGAATTGTGGACAGTTGGGAATGTGAGTCTCACGGGAAGCGTGCAATGGATAAGTCCCTGCAGTAGCGCTATTCATCTGTGTCCTCGGTGGCTCAGATGGATAGAGCGTCTGCCATGTAAGCAGGAGATCCCGGGTTCGAGTCCCGGTCGGGGCACACATTTTCAGCTGTCCACATCGAGGTATAACAACAACACCTGTCGGCAGCTGAGGTTGTCAGTTAGTCATCATTTATTGCAGAATTCTGTTTACGACATTGCTGCTTGTCATTCAGATCTACAATGCACATTGCTACTTGGTTTATAAGAATTAACAGAACCTCTGTTCCATTGTCGGCACTAGATATTCAGGTAACTTATATAAAGATTAGCTGGTTGGAGAGGAGAACGTATGGGTTTCTGCAAAAACTACTTACGAAACCCCTGCACGGACTGTTCTGTACCCCCAGCCACTTTTCTGAAATACTTCTTTACTCCATAAACCGGTTTTCGAACTTCTTCCGGCTCATCTTCAAATGGTGCACAGGAGGTTACACGATTATTGCTGTGCACCAACTGAAGATGAGCCTGGAAAAGTTCGAAAAGTGGTTTTTGGAGTATACAAGTATTTTCAAAAAGTGACTGGTAGCAGTTTTCTTTATTTATGACGAATGAACAGTTACGTGTTCTTAAACATCCGTAACTGTTCAAATGTTTGGTATCCAGTAGAAGCAATGACAGCACAAATGGTCACACACTTGTTTGACTAGCCACTAAGTGTCTCATACGCATAAATATCGGAACTGGCAGATATTTATAGACAGCATTATTAGAAAATATACTTAGAGATATCAAAAGACTGTTTTCTAGTCACATCGAGATCTAGGAATATCGCCCTTGTTTTCGCTCCAATGGATAGCAAGGATTTCAAATTAGGTTAACAATGTTCTGTCATCATCATCAGTTATCTACTATATTAGCAGGTCCTTTGCCTCTCCATTTTCTGCGATCCATTGCTTCCTTCTTAAGGCTGCTGTATGTTGTACCGTCCATCATGTCATCCAGTATCTGGAATCTCTTCCTTCCTCGCTTCCTTTTCCCTTCTACATAACCTTCTAAAACTGTTTTTATCAGTCCGTCATTCTTTCTTAATATATGCCCAATCCAATTTCTTTTTCTTCTCTTTATTACATCTAGTAACTGTCTTTTCTCTCCCACTCTTCTCAGTACTTCTTCATTTTTTACTCTGTCCATCCAACTTATTCTTTCCATCTTCCGCCGTGTCCAGATCTCAAAAGCCTCCAGCCTTTCTCTGTCTTTTTTCCTCATAGTCCATGTTTCAGCGCCATATAGAAGAACACTCCATACAAGACATTTTATGAGTCTCTTTCTGAGTTCTCTGTCCAGACCGCTGCAGAAGATTCTCCTTTTCTTATAAAACGCCTCTTTTGCCATTGCTATCCTTGTTTTAATTTCTGTGATGCACTTCCAGTCGGTGTCTATCCTGCTTCCAAGATACTTAAAATTTTGCACCTGTTCTAGTGTTTCTCCATTCAGCACAATTTCTATTTCCTTATTTCCTCCTATTGCCAATACTTTTGTTTTATTTGTGTTAATTTTCATTCCATATTTTTTTCCGTTAGTTGCAATGGTGTCCACCAAATCCTGTAATTCTTTTTCCCCTGTGGCTAGAAGGACCATGTCATCAGCAAATCTCAAGCACCCTACTCTTCTTCCTCCAATTTCTACTCCTTCGTCATCTATTGAGCATTAGTCAATCATATTTTCCAAGTACAGGTTGAAAAGAGTAGGTGATAAACAGCATCCTTGTCGTACTCTTTTCCCTAGTCTGATCCAGTTTGTACTTTCTCCTCTCACTTTAACTGAAACTTTTTGATTAAGGTATAATGAGTTTATAAGTCTTCTGGTTTTCCAGTCCACTCTCTTTTCCCTCGCCAGCTTGTCCCAAACCACATTGTCAAATGCCTTTTCTAAATCGATGAAGCACATATATATGTCTCTTCCTTTTTCAATAAACCTTTCTCCCAAGATTCTTAGGAGCCCTATTGCATCTCTGGTGCCCGTATTCCGTCTAAATCTGTACAGTTCTGTACTTTTCTGTACAGTGACATAAATATATGGCTCAATAAAAAATACTCTCTGCTACACAGTATACAGGTATTTTCAGAGACTGGATATGCATACAGATCTAAATATGGACTGCCTCACTGACGTAATGTTGACATAAATCACACAATTTGCCAAGATACTCAACAACTATAACTCCTGTTCGGAAGGATGACGGTTCAAATCTGCAGCCGACCATCCAAATTTAGGTTATCCGCGATTTCCCTAAACCGCTCCAGGCAAATGCCGAAATGATTCCTTTGAAATAGCATAGCCGATTTCACTCCCCATCCTTCAACATCTTTACCTACACGATTACTTTACTATTCGCAATTAAGTGTCTGGCAGAGTGTTCATCGAAACAGCTTTAAGCTACTTCTCTACCTTTCCACTCTCGGACAGCGCGCGGGAAAAACGAACACTTAAACCTTTCCGTTCGAGTTCTGATTTTTCTTATTTTATAATGATGATCATTTCTCCATATGTAGGTGGGCGCCAACAATACATTTTCACGCTCTCGGGAGAAGTTGGCAATTGAAATTTCATGGAAAGCTCCTGCCGCAGTGAAAACGCCTGTGTTCAATGACTGTCAGCCCAGTTTGTGTACCATATCCATGGCCCTCTCTCCCTTACTTCGCTATACTAAAAAAACAAGCTGCCCTTCTTTGATCTTTTTCGATGTCCTCCCTCAATCCTATGTCTTGAGGATCCCACACCGTATAGCAGTACTCCAGAAGAGGGCGGACAACCATAGTGTAAACAGTCTTTTTGATAGACCTGTGACATTTTCTAAGTGTTCTGCCAATAAATCTCAGCCTTTGGCTTGCTTTCCTCACAACATTATCTATGTGATCGTTCGAATTTAAGTTATTCGTAACTATAATCAAAAAGTATTTAGTCGATTTTACAGCCTTTAGATTTGTGTGTTTTATCCTGTATCCTAAATTTCACGGTTTTCTTTTAGTACTCATGTGGATGACTTCACGTTTACCGAGCGAGGTGGCGCAGTGGTTAGTACACTGGACTCGCATTCGGGAGGACGACGATTCAGTCCCGCGTCCGGCCATCCTGATTTAGGTTCTCCGTGATTTCTCTAAATCGCTTCAGGCAAATGCCGTGATGGTTCCTTTGAAATGGCACGGCCGACTTCCTTCCCCATCCTTTCCCTAATCCGATGCGACCGATGACCTTGCTGTTTGCTCTCCTCCCACGACATCAGCAACTTAACGTTTTTCATGATTTAGAGTCAACTGCCACCTTTTGCGCTATACAGATATCTCGTCTAAATCATTTTGCAATTCTTTTCGATCATCTGATGCCTTTACATGACGGTAAATGACATCATCATCTGCAAACAATCGAGGATGGCGGCTCCGATAGCCTCCTAAATCGTTAATGTAGATCAGGAACAACTCAAGGCCTATAACACTTACTTGGGGAACGCCAGATATTACTTATGTTTCACTGAGTGACTTTCCGTCAGTTATTACGAACTGTGACCTTTCTGACAGGAAACTACGAATCGAATCACACAACTAAGACGATACTCCTTAGGCACACAACTTAATTTGAAGTCGCTTGTGAGGAATGGTATCAAAAGCCTTCCGGAAATCTAAAAATATGCAATCAGTTTGACGTTCCCTGTCGATAGCACTCATTACTGCGTGAGACTAAAGAGCTATTGTGTCTCACAATAACGATATTTTCCGAATCCGTGTTGGATACCAGTCAATAAAGCATTTCCTTCGAGGTGATTCATGATGTTTGAGCATAGGATATGTTCCAAAATCCTCCTTAATAACAATCTCATGACCTCGTTGTTGAACCCTAATCTGCCTCCCTTTCTTCAACAACTTCTCTTTCTGTTAGTTGCGTTTTGTGTCACATCCAGATAATGACACTGATATCAGCGTTGTCGAGTCAGAGAGGTTGCGGGGCACGGCGGCTCAGTATAAGCGGCGCCTCCGGGAATCACCTGGTAGAGAGCCTGTATACAGAGAGAGTGGCCATAGGTGAAGTTGCCCGTGATTGGTTGATTAGCTATGGCGCCATTTTTCTGCCAAACGTCTCTCGCGCTTCCTATGTTTGCCGTGCTTTTGAGCTGAATTGAAGTTCAGAGGACTTTTGGAAACGATTAAAATGTATTTGAATTATTGAGAGACTCGTTATGCGTTGCGCATGCATGTTCGATTTGGTTGTATATCGTTTATTAAGCTCTTATTTCTTTAACAGTTCGTGCGTACTGGTAGCATCACAAGCTTTTCTGAAGCCAATATCTGACAGTCCTTGCTGGAAACGGGAAGTCCCTGTAATTGTTGTGCCATGCTCATTCGAGTTTATAGAGTCAAACTTTATTTCGTTCCGAATCAGAACACTAGGCATTATTTTGGTTTCAGTATTGTTGCCTGACTGTTGACCCAGGCAAGTTGTAAGCACGTTTTCCGCAGTTGTCGTGGTTGCTGAAACATTATTCGTAGTAAATAATGGTAGGTACTCTTGAAGACAGGTTTTAATAGGCCTACTTAGTGTGGGGTAGAAGGGATACGTTAGTTTTCTTGTTATATTTGGTCGTTATTACAGTAGCCTACATTTAACATTACCTAATTTTTGTAATCTTTCGTTTGTTATCTACGAGAGGTATTCAGTATATATATATATATATATATATATATATATATATATATATAGGCCTTAAAGGCCCGATAAGGCAATAAATGATGATGATGATGATGATATATATATATATATATATATGGAACAAAGTCGTAAGCAGTTGTTTACTTGTAACATGCAAAAAGTTCGAAGACGTGACAAGAAGTACTAATACGTCTCACACTTTTTGCATGTCACAAGTAAACAACTGCTCACGACTTTCTTTCATCTGACGTAAGACAGGTACGTTAAATCTTTAGCGTTATGCTTTTCCGATACAAAACAAATGCTACACACTATATTTTTTTATTTACGTTACTTTCATTGCAATATGTCTAATAAACAAACTTTAAAGGAGATAAATGCAAGTAACGAATAATTTTTACAGCCATTGTACGTAGTAGGCTACTACGAGTATATTATACCTGTAAAGAAAGGCATTTAACAAATGATTTCGCCATATTGTCTTGTGCTTTTGATTCGGTGAGTGTGTACTCCACTACTCCACTACTGGCCATTCAAAAGTCCCGCCCGCAGTTTGGCAGAAAAATGGCCGCCGTATCGTCCGGTTGGCCACGTTCTCCCTATATAGTCTCTCTATCACCTGGTACCGCCATCTAGAGGCTTTTGAGAGCATCGGCCGGAAGCTCCTGTCACAGCTTTCGCCGAGTGAAGGGTGAAGACTTCTCCCTCGTCACACGCTGTTGGAACCTGCCTGCCTGCTCCTGGATTGGACTACGGGTTGCTCTACGGACTGTACTGTGCTGATAACGGCTTTGTCAACACATACGAACCTCGTAGTATAATTCTTCCACCATCATGTTTGCTCGCTCACTGTGGCCATCTCGTTCTTGCTTTTGTTAATAAAAGCTGTGCATGCTGGTACACAGGAATAAAACAAGCGTATACAAAATAGTGCTCGGACTGTATGCATAGCCAACAAAATAAAGTCGTAGAATGTTGTTATACACCGAACTGTACTGCTTCGCGCATTGAAGGCCTTTGCCAAGAGCTTTGCACGGATGCATGCATTCTTCCATAAGTGGACAGTAAACGGCGATAAGTTGTGGGTTATTCAATGATGCGCTTTCTTATCGTTTTAACATTTGCCGGTCCAATCAAGTATATGAGGGGGACGATAAACCTCATAAGGAAACGCTCATCGGCCCGTAGCCATATATTATTCGACTGTAAAATTCTGGTTTATAGCTCTAACCACGAAAGAATCTGTGAAAAAAGAAACACATTCCTATGAGGCTCAAAAATTATACTTCTAATTGCCAGGGGTCATAGGCCCCACGTTTATGTCTTCGTTAATTGCCACGGTAGCAGTTCTTTTAACTTGCCCATTGGTTGTGTGTACCGTGTTCGTTAGAGGAGCAAAATATATTCTGTACTTAGCGGTCCTGTACAGTGAGTGGATTTCTTACTGCGACACAGTCATAATATGGTTGAAATACAGGGTGTTTATAAATTAATATCGGGGTATTAACGCTTTATAATATTTATTACATTAAACTTACAGTTATAAATGATATGTCAAATGAAAGAGCAACTCAAACAGTTTTACCAAGAACCTTATAAATGCTCAATGTGAGCACAATTTGTCACACGGCAAACATAAAGTCTATAGCCCAAGCGCTGGATAGGCCGCAAGGGGCCCAATGACAGGGCTTGCTTTGCATGGCCTCCATGTTCACCCGACCTAACGCCATGCAATTTTTTCCTTTGGGGCTTCATCAAGGATCGTGTGTACGTGCCTCCGCTACCAGCAGACGTCCCTGAGTGCCGTGTGACAAATGGTGCTCACAATGAACATTTATGAGGTTCTTGGTAAAACTGTTTGAGTTGCTCTTTCATTTAACATATCATTTATGACTGTAAGTTTAATGTAATAAATATTATAAAGCGTTAAAACTCCGATATTCATTTATAAACACCCTGTATACCAAATTCGTTGTGAATCAAGTTCAAGTCTAATCATAAAGGCCGCGCAGGGTAGCCACGCGGTCAAGGCGGCTTGTAACGGTTCGCGCGGCTTCTTACGTCGAAGGTTCGAGTCCTCCCTCGGGCATGGGTGTGTGTGTTGTTGTCCTTAGTGTAATTTAGTTTAAGTTAGATTAAGCAGCATGTAAGCCTAGGGACCGATGACCTAAACAGTTTGGTCCCCTAGTACCTTACCACAAATTTCCAAAAAATGAAATTAATCGTAATAGGATGAGGACCTTACTTTTACACATATTCATTTTGTTGACTATAGCGGTCGTCGGAAAATGCTTACGCATATGTTGCTTATTATCTCTGTCGGCTTCGATTCTTTAGTACTTGTCAGTAGCCTGTAATCTTTCCTTGCCCGATGGCTGCACCAGAACGTAATATGGGTGATTGTTAGTAAGTTACGTCACTTACTGTGGCCTTATACGTGCCCTAAATAAAAAGGAATAATGGAAAATCGAGGATTATTCTTGCGACAGTTATCTTCCACTTTTCAAACGCCTGTCTGGAAACATAAAGCACGCCACTGAGTCGTAATCGTTACTTAAAGAGAACGCTTTCTTATGACCCAGTTCATCAGCAACTCGAAATGAATTTTTTCTCGGCTACTCATTTCGTGCAACATCTGAGTGCTCCCAAAAGGGAAACGTCAAGTACACTAGCTGGTACGAGGGTGAGTCAAATGAAATCCTTAACTTTTTTTAAATATTATTTATTGTGCAGAAGTGGTACAAAGCTGTATCACTTATGAACATAATCTCCGCCACGCTCAATGCAAGTCCTCCAGCGCTTACAAAGTGCGTAAATTCCTTAAGAAAAAAATTCTTTTGGTAGGCCGCGCAACCACTCATGCACCGCGTGGTGTACCTCTTCCTCAGAACGGAACTTCTTTCCTCCCATTGCGTCTTAGAGTGGTCCAAACATATGGAAACCAGTTGGAGCAAGGTCAGGTGAGTATGGTGGATGAGGAAGACACTCAAAATGCAGGTTTGTAATTGTTGCAACTGTTGTACGGGCAGTGTGGGGCCTTGTATTGTCATGTTGCAAAAGAACACGTGCTGACAGCAATCCACGTCGCTTTGATTTGATTGCAGGCCGCAAATGATTTTTTAGGAGATCTGTGTATGATGCACTGGTGACAGTGGTCCCTCTTGGCATCTAATGCTCCAAAATGACGCCTTTTTCGTCCCAAAAGGGAGTCAGCATAACCTTCCCTGCTGATGGTTCTGTTCGAAACTTCTTTGGTTTTGGTGATGAGGAATGGCGCCATTCCTTGCTCACTCTCTTCGTTTCCGGTTGGTGGAAGTGAACCTAGGTTTCGTCCCCAGTAACGATTATTACAAGGAAGTCATCACCTTCTCTTTCAAAGCGCCGAAGAAGTTCTTCAAAGCATCAACACGTCGTTCTCTCATTACAGGAGTCAGCTGCCGTGCCACCCATCTAACAGATACTTTGTGGAACTGTAGCACATAATGCATAATGTGGTGTGCTGAGCTATGCCTAATCTGTAAACACGCTGCAATGTCATTCAGTGTCACTCGGCGGTTTTCCTTCACTATGGCTTCAACTGCTGCAAAGTTCTGTGGAGTCACAACTCGTTGTGCCTGACCTGGACGAGGAGCATCTTCCACTGAAGTCACACCTGCATCACCGTACTGAACCTTCATTCGTCGATGAATTTCAATAGGTTTCACACCTTCACTACGCAAAAACCGAATAACAGAACGTTGTTCTTCCCTGGTGCAAGTCGCAAGTGGGGCGGCCATCTTTATACTGATACTGCGACGGTGTGTGTGCATCTGTACTATGCTGCCACCTACAGGCCATTCTGCACGCTGTTCGTAGCACGCTTACCAACTTACAGGATAACGGCGCGAAATTTCGATTTGTTATTACAAATTTATGGTTTTCATTTGACTCACCCTCGTAAAAAGTATCTGGAGACCTATCAGTGAGGGCTTGAATTTTTATGGGGACCCTTTCAGTAAGGTGTCTGAATGTTTGTCAAGGAATGGCAGACCATTCTTCCTTAAAAGTCAAAACCAGAGAGGATAAAGAGGAGTGTGGAGCGAAGTCGACGTTCTAACTCGTCCCACAGTTCTGCCATTAGGTTCAGGTTAGGACTCAGGGCAGGCGACTCCATTTCAGGATTGTTATTGTTCACAGACCATTGATTCTTCTTTATGACGGGATGCACTGTCCTACTAATACAATCAACGTACTGAACTGTTCCTCTACTGCACGCAGTTCACAATAGAGTAAAAAGTGTTCATATCCTTCTGTATTCAGCGTTTTCTTCTTAAGCGCAGTAAGGGAGTCACATCCTAACCACTAAATACACTCCTTTACCATAACACCACCTTCTCCTCACTTCACTGTTGCAGTTACAATGGCAGGTAACGCTATGCATGCATTCGCCAAACCCAAACCCTTCCATCGGACTGCCACACTGCCACAGGGGATCATTCAGGATCACTCGTTTCCAGTCATTCACTATCCAGTGCCACCTCAAGCGTCGCTTAGCAGTGGCTGCAGAAATGTGTGGCTTGTGAGGAGCTACTCGACTACTGTACACCATCTTTTTAACTCTTTACGCAC
Organism: Schistocerca americana; assembly: GCF_021461395.2. NCBI lineage: Eukaryota > Metazoa > Arthropoda > Insecta > Orthoptera > Acrididae > Schistocerca > Schistocerca americana. The sequence continues at coordinate 811,305,742 of NC_060121.1, forward strand.
ATTCATTGTGCTAGCAGGACTGCTGGCAACATTTCTGTAAGATGGCAAGAATTATGCCCCTTACATGAAGTCATTAAAGATCACCTAACTCACGTTGAGCGAACAGTAGGGCTGAACAAAAATGACTGACAAGTCACAATGCATCTTGTAGAGGGTATAGTATGGTCATATTGGAATAATTGTCAGGTGATGGTTTTAAAGTAATTCACACGACATGAAAACTTTGTGGAAACACATCGATTTACTGGAGGCTAGTTTACCCTAGGGAAGTATTCAGAGTTGACCGTGGCCGACTGGGGAGCGGCGAAGGGAAGCGACAATAGGCAGCTTAGGGCAGCTCAAGCTCTGAGAAAACGTTAACAGGGTGCGGCCTCCAGCTGCCTTAAGATGAGTGACAGTGAGTGGTTGGTTGACCCCATGCTGGTGTACCGGGAAGCAGACGGAGAACTTGGATGCCTGTTGATAAATATCCGTCGTCCCATTTTCAGTGAAACATGCGGGAAAGCCGCGCAAAGCTACGTTGGAGCAGTCAACAGAGGGCAAAATATGCGTGTTCGTGACTATAGCAACTTCACGCTGAATTCACGGTCTGCAGAGTCTGAAGTAAATCAGGTGAAGAGCGACAGAATGAACTACGCCGGCCTACGATGGGAACGTAGGACCGAGGAATTTGAAGTACTCTCCTGGGAGTCAGAATTCCGGAAAAATTGGAGTTTTGTGCAGACGCTAACCTTGATGGGTGGCCTAGGAGGAGCTAAATAGCAGAAGTTGAGAGGAAGGGAAACTTTGTGGGAATTTGTTCACTTCCCATAGCAGGCATTGGTCGGCGCTGGGAACCGATGCATAATTAACACGGCTTGCACTGCAATTGGCGTAAGTAATTTTGCTGGAGGGGAAACTGAGGCGAAGAGCGGACTGGGAGAAGTGTCCATAGTGGTCTTCCGTTCCCAGCTTGCCTAGAGTGCGGACGTGGCGTTCTTTACTCAGCTTGCCTGAGAAAGAGTGAGCATCTCTGCAGTTTAGGACTTACAAATGGAACGATTGAGCTTAGAGATAGAAAGCTTTGGTTCAGCTATGTACTGAGCAAGATAGCTAGGAATGAATAGACGAGCGCAGCCTTGCAGCACCACAAGGCCAGCCGACGTCATCACAACGACGACGCCCCGCCGTGCTGAATTCGGTGATATTGCACCCGCTCCGGCTCGAATTAGGCCACTAATTAATTTGTTGGATCACGTCGGCAAAGTTTCCACGAGGGTTTCATGGGCCATGTATTGGGGAATTCTTCTCGCACTTCCCATTACGCCTGAGTCAGTCGATAGGAATTAATTTTGATTTATCGCGCTTTACTCCATGTAAACGCAATTTATTACCACTGCCTGATAGGAGAGTCATGTAACGTGATGATTGAAGGTCGGGAGTTAAAATAAATTTGTGCTAATCGACTGCATCTGTTTTCAATCAAGTAGTTGAAATCCAAAGTCACTTTCTTAATTAATTTTATGTTCAACATTTGCATCTGGTGTTCAATAGCTGAATATAACATCAATGTGCACCCCTTTTTAATTAAAAGTGATCAATTCTGAATCAACTAATGTCAACACTGCCAGCGCAGTTCAATCAGGAGTCATAGGACCTTATTACTTTCTCTGTGTTATCCGATATTGCGGCAATTTTGCGCTTTCTGTTGATCTGTTAGTCAATTAGCTGGGGCGAACACACGACAAAAGCAGATAAGTGACAGGAGGGTGTTATATTTTGGACTGAGCCCTTCCACTGATCACATGCAATTTTTAACAACCATCGTGCGCAGACCTCGACAGTCCTTGTCCGTGAGTAAATCCTGTGTGAGGTCTCCCTGGCTTTGGTTCAGCTGTGGTTGTTGCAGCGCGTTTCCACTGCACAAATATGTCACCAACAGTTGACTTGAACTACTTAAGCAGGGTTGAAACATGTGTGTTGGTCTTGATACTCACGTGACATCCAGTGATTATCCCACATTCAAAGTCACTGAACCCTCTTGACTAACCCATTCCGCTGTAACAGTTTCTCTAGTGATAAGACAGTACTCCCCGCTTCCTTCTACACTGGCGGATCCGCCTTTCTTGAAATCTAGTGGTCATTTCCGTATTACACAGGGGTGTCCTGATACTTTTGATCAGATAGTGTAAACCAGTAAACATTCTCCCATGTTTTAGTATAAAACAGCTGAAATGCCGGACTTGAACCAAGCAAATAAACGCGAAAAAGTTTAGAAATGGTCTGCAATTATTTTTAAAGTTCGCTAAAAGTTGCCATGTGTTATCGTCATGCGACATTGGATGATCATACCCTGGTAATTTGCGCTCCTTTTTAAGCAGAAGCTAGTTTTTAAAGTGTATCAGTGCTTATGACGTCTTCTTAATTACAGTTTGTGTCGTACAATGATATAATTTTGCATATATATTCAGTGGTATGTGGGGATACTGTCTGCAAAGTGTGTTCCGAAGATTTAATAAAACTCCGTCCTAACAGGCCATAAGGCCCAACGCTACCGACAGGCCGCCGTGTCATCCTCACCCACAGGCGTCACTGGATGCAGATATGGAGGGGCATGTGCTCAGCATACCGCTCTCCCGGCCGTATGTCAGTTTCCCAGACCGGAGCTACCCAGTTTGCCTCACAAGGGCTGAGTGCACCCCGCTTGCCAACAGCGCTCGGCAGACCGGGTGGTCACCCATCCAAGAGCTAACCTAGCCTGACAGCGCTAATTTCGGTGATCTCACGGAAACCGGTGTTACCACTGCGGCAAGGCCGTTGGCAATATATTTAATACTCAAGAAATAATACATTAAAACGTCATGACTGACGCTGAAACACTATTGCACGAACAGCTGAAACGTAGTACGCGATAAACTTTTCTCCATTCATCATTTTGTGGAGGGTGCCAGAGAGAAGAAGTTTGGTAAAGGTTTGAAATTGTTTACGAGGGAGTGCTGGAAAACAATTCCTCTGATTTTTGTTTATTCTGTTCTCTAAATCTCCTGGGGTATTACATGCCATCCATATTATTCATATTATTCTCGCGACTCTCCCGCTTCGATGACCCAATTTGCAACCATCTGCTGTAACAGGTTTGCGAATTGTTGCGTGTAACATTGTGGTGTGTTATATACCTGTCCCGGCGCGTGAGAAAAAACGAAGAGTTCGTGCACACATGGAGTAGCTTTTCCTTGAGCAAAACAATGCGACCACACACGAGCGCTGCGACATCTGCAATTCAGCGTCTTCGGTTCACTGTCATCAGTGATTCTCCGTACAGTTCCGCCTTGGTCACATTCGATTTTCATCTGTTTCCAGAATTTAAAGAACATTTTCGTGGACTTCACTTTGCCAACGGTGAAGCGGTGCAGGCAGAGGTGAGGTTGTGGCTCCAATGTCAAACACTCTACTGTGACGGTATCAACGAACTAGTCTCTTGTTCGGAGAAATGTGTTAGTCTGACTATGTTGAGATATAAATGCACTACTGGCCATTAAAATTGCTACACCACGAAGATGGGGTGCTACAGACGCGAAATTTAACCGACAGGAAGAAGATGCTGTGATATGCAAATAATTAGCTTTTCAGAGCATTAACACAAGGTTGGCGCTGGTGGCGACACCTACAACGTGCTGACACGAGGAAAGTTTTCAACCGATTTCTCATACACAAACAGCAGTTTACCGACGTTGCCTGGTGAAACGTTGTTTTGATGCCTCGAGTAAGGAGGAGAATGCGTACCATCACGTTTCCGACTTTGATAAAGGTCGGATTGTAGCCTATCGCGATTGCGGTTTATCGTATCGCGACACTGTTGCTCGCGTTGGTCGAGATCCAACGACTGTTAGCAGAATATGGAATCGGTGGGTTCAGGAGGGTAATACGGAACGCCGTGCTGGATCCCAACGGCAGTCGAGATGGCAGGCATCTTATCCGCATGGCTGTAACGGATCGTGCAGCCACGTCTCGATCCCTAAGTCAACAGATGGGGACGCTTGGAAGACAACACCCATCTGCGCGAACAGTTAAAAAAAATGGTTCAAATGGCTCTGAGCACTATGGGACTCAACATCTGTGGTCATAAGTCCCCTAGAACTTAGAACTACTTAAACCTAACTAACCTAAGGACATGACACACATCAATGCCCGTGGCAGGATTCGAACCTGCAACCGTAGCAGTCGCGCGGTTCCTGACTGAGCGCCTAGAACCGCTAGACCACCGCGGCCGGCGCGAACAGTTCAACGACGTTTGCAGCAGCATGGACTATCAGCTCGGAGACCATGGCTGCTGTTTCCCCTGACGCTGCATCACACACAGGAGCGCCTGCGATGGTGTACTCAACGACGAATCTGGGTGCATGAATGGCAAAACTAATTTTTTCGGATGAAACCAGGTTCTGTTTACAGCATCATGATGGTCGCATCCGTGTTTGGCGACATCGCGGTGAACGCACATTGGAAGCGTGAATCGTCATCGCCATACTGGCGTATGACCTGGCGTGATGGTATGGAGTGCCATTGGTTACACGTCTCGGTCACCTCTTGTTCGCATTCTCGGTCACCTCTTGTTCGCATTGACGGCACTTTGAACAGTGGACGTTACATTTCAGATGTGTTACGACCGTGGCTCTACCCTTCATTGGATCCCTGCGAAACCCTACATTTCAGCAGGATAATGCACGACCGCATGTTGCAGGTCCTGTACGGGCGTCTCTGGATACAGACTCGCCAGCACATTCTCCAGATCTCTCACCAATTGAAAACGTCTGGTGAATGGTGGCCGAGCAACTGGCTCGTCACAATACGCCAGTCACTACTCTTGATGAACTGTAGTATCGTGTTGAAGCTGCATGGGCAGCTGTACCTGTGCCCGCCATCCAAGCTCTGTTTGACTCAATGCCCAAGCGTATCAAGGCCGTTATTAGGGCCAGAGGTGGTTGTTCTGGGTACTGATTTCTCAGGATCTATGCACCCAAATTGCGTGAAAATGTAATCACATGTCAGTTCTAGTATAATATATTTGCCCCATGAACACCCGTTTATCATCTGCATTTCTTCTTGGTGTAGCAATTTTAAAGGCCAGTAGTGTATGTAGACAAGAAGAATAAAGATGTAGAGTTTTACTAAGGTTTATTTTATTTTAAAATCATTAATAGTTTCCACAGAAAAACTTCGCAGGCATTACCTTTAAGCATGCTGCCGTATAAAGTTTGTTGGAAGTCACTAAGTACACACATTCGCAAATAGTGGACGAATATAGTCTCGGTAATTTGTATATATTGAGCTACGCTACCTCAAGATATAACCAAAGTTGCCATAACAGTTGTCTTCTTACTCTTTTAAAGCTTTATCATAAGATTATACCTCTTGATGAGTGGACTACGGCGATATTTTAAATTCGGTAAATAATTACATGAAATACTGAAAATTAAATTTTTGTTGCCCCTGGAAGCCATTAGGTAGGCCATAAACCGGGTTATTCGTTTGGTTTTATACAGGGTGGTCGGCAACAGTCTGAGGAACTTGTAAGGGTGTTGCAGGGTAGGTTGTGCTGAGACATAATTCTTAAGAAAAAAATCTATACGTTGCGCCGTTTCCAATTTAATTACCATGGTAGTCATCCACTCAGGCAGTTGCACACACAAATTCAAGCGGCCCACCAGAGAAGGCGTCCCCAAACGTGTTCATCGTTTGGTTTCCTAAAATCGAAAAAGAGAGCTATGCAAAAATTGGTCATGGGACGATAGTAAGGATCGAACCCGATCCAAAGGCTGAGCAGTCTCGTGCGCTATCATCTACGCTACGAGATCAACTGACAGGAATTGTATCTGGAGGGCCACTCGAATTTGTGCGCGCAACGTCCTGATTGCCCAACTTCAGTGCTAATTAACTTGGAATCAGCGCAACGTATCGATTTTTTTTCTGTACAATTGTTTCTCGGCACAGCCTAACCTGCAATACCCTTACAAGCATTTCAGACTGTCTCTGACCTCCCTGCAGATAACGAGTGGCGAGAAGAAAAGCGACGATACAGACGCTGCATCCTGCTCCCATCCGAAGATCGTCGTTTACGGACTGTACATGTGTAAAGACAGTAACTAATGTAGTCGTAATTGCGCGTTTCCATCACGTGAGCTTCCGCAATCACATGCGCAGAATAGACGTTATAGACTCATGAACGTATATGTGTGAGACTGTGCCACAAGGTAATTTAAATCAGATGTTTACGTCGCGTTAGTAGCCCCTTGATCGGATAGTCACCATGTAAGTGCAACAGACTGAGTAGTGAAACACTGGTATCAACACTGTACTCGCATTTCACAGACGATCACAGAATTTGTAATGAGTTATAATAGCCTGCACATACCGCAGAAGCAAATGCGGAAGTGCCTTCGGATCAAAACAAAATTTCGATGTAGACCTCCACGTCCGGTATGTCACAGGTCAGCCGGCTCGTCTGAAATCAAAATTGAGTTGACGTTAGCGAAGTATATAAGATTCGTTACGAATTGCACCTCGCTTAAGTTATTTGGACCATAGGAAACAAAATGGCAGCCATTTGAAAAAAAAGGTGTTTCTTCATTGATTTTTCGACTACATCTGTCAAGTAAAAATATTTATAGTTGATGGATCGGAATAAAAGTGGTACAACTCCTAGACAATTTAGTTAGCTTCGTCGGAAACAAAGAATCATGCCAACCGTTTCAGTAGATTTGAAGTTACCATGTTGTTGTTGTGGTCTTCAGTCCCGAGAATGGTTTGATGCAGCTCTCCATGCTACTCTATACTGTGCAAGCTTCTTCATCTCCCAGTACCTACAACAACCTACATCCTTCTGAATCTGCTTAGTGTATTCATCTCTTGGTCTCCCTCTACGATTTTTACCCTCCACGCTGCCCCCCAATACTAAATTGGTGCTCCCTTGATGCCTCAGAACATGTCCTACCATACCATGCGATAAAAAAAAGTCATTTCGAGAACAACGCGTTTGAAGTTTTGACTAGATATAAATCCAATATTATGCAACATACGTTCAATCTGCTATTCCGGGTCCATAAACTAGTCCTTCCTCTTTCTCATAGAGGGTGTTCTGCTCGATCTGGACCATCCTGCGCTGCTCCAGAGCCTCTCGTACGGCCGGTGACAAACGGTTTTCGGCCGCTTGAATCCGGTGGTCATCCGAATGCTTGGCGAACTGCGTCGAATAGAGTCCTAGGGTGACGTCCATCGTTTTCATAGTCTTCAGAATTGCTGAACACCCTTCGTTGGAGCTGCTCACTGCCAGGAAAGTCGCAGTCTCCACAGTCTTCGCACCAGAATGCAAATCCTTGGGAGCTAACTTCCAAACACACGCGTTCAAACTTTCACTTGAATTTTATGTGTTTCCTCCGAAGCACTGGTACAATAACTCGTCCTCCGAAAGAAAAAAAAACTGGTGCGTGAAAAAGGCCTATTTCAGGCAGGTGCATTTTTTTGTTCAACAGCGAATAACAAACATTTCCGTTCCGTATTTCGAAACACCGTTTCAAGGGTGGCTTCTAAACACTTTTATGGCTCCAAAAATGCAGTTTAAAAAAAATCTATTTTTTGAACCAAAAGATAGTGTGAGTACATCTCAAAACAGATCAGTGTATTTATCTTTTTACCCACACCGGCGCAGCGGAACTAGACTCGGAGATAGTCAGTGTGTATTCTGGTGGTGGAAGAGCTTTTCGCCGCCGTTATTTGGTTGGTAAGGCGAGTAGAGCGAGTGGCGTAAAATTCCTGATCACAACACTCGTGTCAGTGTCCTTGTTTAAGTTCCAAACCTCTCCACCAGTGTCTCATGGAGTGAGGGCATGTGATGGTGATCCATCAGATGGGAACATTGAGGTCAGCAACTTCTTGGTGCTATCCGACAGGAGTAGGCCTTGTGCCGGTACCGAGTTTCATCTTCTCATGACTCTCATGATCATTCAACACATAGATGACACCACACCATGCATGCAGTCGTTACAGTCAACTACTCTCAACATTTACACTTACGAGACAAGTCTAATGCACCATGTGGAGCAATGTCATTGTACACAGAGTAAGAAAACTCTCTCAGATTATGCACGGTCGCAAGTTCGAATCCTGCCTCGGGGATGGATGTGTGTGATGTCCTTAGGTTAGTTAGGTTTAAGTTGTTCTAAGTTCTAGGGGGCTGATAATCTCAGATGTTAAGTCCTATAGTGCTTAGAGCCATTTGAACCATTTTTGACAGCTATCATGATATGTAACAGAACAACGTCATCAGAAATTTTGAGATTTTTACTTTGTACGAAACATCAAAACACATTCATGTATTTCATCTGTCAATTCAGTCACGATTTATCACCGATATTTATGTAGACGTGCATTATCATCTCATCTCAGTATTTTAATTTGTTAAGAAATAAGTTGGTACACATAATGGTACTAAATTATCTCTACATATGACAAAATCTGCGCCGGCCGGAGTGGCCGTGCGGTTCTAGGCTCTACAGTCTGGAGCCGAGCGACCGCTACGGTCGCAGGTTCGAATCCTGCCTCGGGCATGGATGTGTGTGATGTTAGTTAGGTTTAATTCGTTCTAAGTTCTAGGCGATTGATGACCTCAGAAGTTAAGTCGCATAGTGCTCAGAGCCATTTGAACCATTTGAACAAAATCTGCAAATAATTCCATAGTAGCTGTTTAAAATGTATGTATGAATTACCCTGTTTACATGAAATGTCTAACTTATATTTGTATTCTAACATAATATAAATCTGTGATTTTGTAAACTTCATGGAGGCAAAACTCCCCAAAAAAAGAATACGAGCTATCGACGAACTTAGCTCAAATCGATGTAGGCAAAAATCTGTTGTGGCTTCCGTTTCCTATTTGTATGTCTCATACAAATCTGTACAACACAACAACATGTTGTGTCAAACGGTGTTTGCAAAGCATTCCACTAAGATTCTAACAACTCAATCTATAATAAGAGGGAAGTTGATGCCTGTAGTCAGGTCAAACATCATCCTATTTGTTTTTTTAAGTAAGTGCTAATACGAACCTTTCGTATACGGGTGTGAACACTCTGGAAACCGGAAAATGATAGTAAAAAAGTATACCATAGCCTACACAGTAACTAAATGCTGCAAATATTTCCTCAAATGAATTTATTTTGTTTTGAAATAAAAAAATCGTGATCTCCCTGGACCAAATGCGTTAAGCTTAATTAAAATAAGGCTGAACAACTAAATTTTCTTTTCATAGAAAAGCTAGATTTACCATTTTTTACAAAACTTTGCATAGTTAATGGCACACTTTTGCTCAATAAAAGAAAGCAATTTCTAAGGTCGCTACATGATTGATGGGTGACAGAATAAATTACAACACTGCCACTTACCGTCTCGTCAGATGCTTATAGACACCGCTCTTCAGCTCCACTATATCTCAGAAAAAAGACTGGTAATAAATCAGGCGTGTAGTTTACACCGGTATCTATTAACGGCAGAGGACTAGTTTTTTCGAGCAGAATGTAACATGGACTGGCGTGATTCAGAGGGTATACAATTATCTCTCGTTAAAAATATTGCCTTTGAACGTATAATTTTGCCCTGATGATATTACTTTCCTGTAAAAATTTAATTAAATCAGTTGCACGGAAGTGTATCTACAGTGTTAACAAAGTTATTAGTTGTAGAATACATACTAAATGTCACTACTGCGGCACAATTACTTATAAAAAAGGAATATTCAGTACCCTGTCGTTACCGAGATTCCCACAGACGGTATTTACTGACGCCTGGAGAGAAGAATGTATCAGGGAATCCGCAGCTGCCTTTCTTGGGGGAGCTGTCCTGTGCATTGGCCTGAAGCGGTTTTCGGAAACAGGTAACCTGTAATGTGAGTATATATTTTTATTTGGTTTGGCGATTAAAGCGACATGACCACATGTGGAAACATATCAGCAGATCCTAAAAATTACGGCAGTCATTATCTGAAAACAATTAATCATCTAGCTCCTGTCCCAAACTCGACAGATGAAAGTTGCTTTTTACCTTGTGGTCGAATGTCAAACTCAACATTATCGATATTACCTGTTTTAAATTATTAATTACGCAATAGCAAGTGGCACTATAAATTGGCCTGCTCCGCTCGCATTTCGATGTTTCTCTAGAAACGATACATGACCAATCTCTTCAAGTCGAATCAGAAAATTACTTCCCGACGAGGCGAATATGGCGATACAGATATTTCGTTCATCTGACAAGAAGCTGAGGAGTTATACTGCGTGCGTAGCTGAGGGCTGTTTTTCTAGTGTTTGGTTAAAAGTCGCAGTTTTATGTCAGTCTTTAGGGAACTTGTAATGTTAATGCATTAATTTGTTCTGAAAGCGGTGCTGATATTAAAGACAATAAAAGCGGGTTAAAATCTGTGAGCTATCTGGGGAAGTTAACCTTGCATTACTAAGCAACTGTTTCACCAGGTATCCAGTCTAGCTTACCAAATTCCCAACCAGACTAACATTAATTATAATCTTTTAATAGTCATCTTACGACAACCAGTAATATATATATATATATATATATATATATATATATATATATATATATATAAAGAGAATTTAAATAAAAAGAAATAAATCAGTTTATATTTGGACATTTATTTTAACATTGATTATTGTTCCGTTAAAATTTCGGCATATTAAACTTGATTCAAAATTAAACTGGTGCCTTTTTTAGGATTGTGAAAACGTGAGTTTGTAATCTTACGGAACACATCAAATATGGAGCCAAGATTGGGAGACTGCATACAACACTGCATTCATAAAATAATAAAATAACACATGAAGAATGTTGAAACATATGCAATAGGAAATCAACCACAACCAACCGATTCAATTTTCACCCAAAGAAGTTATGTTCGTAGCGCAATCCTGTCCGTCATGAAATTACCACACACTGGTATACTAAATTCATTCTAACTCTCTGTGAAATCTTCCCGAAAAGAATAGCTGAGGGCTACTTTGATGCTTACACCACATGCTTCATGCTTCACGTGGTCAACTTGGTTTCCACAAAGAGTGTAACTTCACAATAATTTTGATAATTAAAATAAATTATATCGAAATGCAATTTACAAAAGAAAAACCTCGAACTGGTTACTATCGTCTTACTACTAACCTGATTGGTCAAACAATTGTATAAGCACGTGGTACTGGTCTCACAAAGTACACCCCACGTGGGTTGAACATAAAGTTGCTATATTGAAAAATATTGTCAAGACGAGACGTTATAATCTCACGCACATTCGCATTTAAGATTGATGATCTTAGTTAGAGCTACAGATCATCCACACGTGGTGCCACTTTACTCACAAAGTAGTGACAAAGCAACTACTGGAAGATATTCTGAACTTCACTCTCGAATTACACTGCGTTGCAATTTTAGATAATATTAGATATTTTAGATCTAACCCTGAAATAAAGGTGATTAAATTTTCAGTTAGGCTGAACTTAAGAAATCCATTGTCCTACGGACTTAGCAGACACGTGCTTAGCCGGAGATCTTACCACTTCGGATGCTCGCCGCAGACAGACTGCTTGGGCCCCTACCGAGGCTGCTTAACAGATACAAACGGAAGTGACCAGAGAGGCAGCTTCCTATACCAACATGACAAGGGACAGACAGGACCATACTAAGAATAGAAAGCTCTCTGCTTTTAGAAAGTGTAGCTACCTGTTCCGACGTTGGTCCTACTGTTCTCTAGCAGACAGGCTTTTCTGCTACCATGAATCATGCAACTAGAGATACATTTGCTCATTCATCCTTTCACACGGAAGGGAAGGGGGATGACAGTATCTTATCATATACAGTATATAAAAGAAAGCGGATGTAGGTTCCGTATGAGACTGTGAGACATGAATTACATATAAACTGTGTTTTAAAGTGTAGTAGTGTGACAGATCGTTCTTGTTTATGTGTAAAAGTAACACATTCCACTTCTCAGTCTCCTCCCAGATAGTCAGAAACACCATAGTAAATTTAGAAGTGGAATGTATGCCGTAAATGACAACAGTTTTAAAAAATTAACATGAAAGGAATCCAACAGAGACCTTTCAGACTGTATTGCAGTATTGGCCGGCTTAGGTTTTTTGACTTCACTATGCAGCTGTGTTGATTAATCGGAAATTAATGTACTGTTCTCTTACCTCATGACCGTTCTATGAATACCATAGTGTAACATAGTGTAATGATTATTTGTTATTTATAATACTTAACTGCATTGAAAGTAAAAGAGCTACGATTACAACACTTGAAGAACGTGTCTTGCAGTACCGTCCATTGTCTTTTCTGTGGTAATATCTGTTGTTAGTGCGATGCTGCACTGATATTTATTGAAATAATAGAACACATAAGTGTGGGAACTTATTGTTAATGTTTCAGTCTAGCCCATCAACGTTTAGCTCACTGTTTTACAGAGATCGCAGGTAAAATATAAAATATTCTGCTATCCCACACAGTCAATATATGCTCAGCGCCTGCACGTGGTACATAGCACCCAGTCTTCTTCAAATGGCTCCAGACACACAATTCGCTTTTCAGTCCTTTCTCTTGACCCATTATTTTCAGTAAATTACAGTTTTCTTCGCCCCTTTGTAACTGGTTGTCCATGGCCATCCGTTGCGTGTTTATTTTATTTTGGAGCACCCGACTTATGTTCAGGTTTTATTTTCAATTCCCTTTCAGACTTTATTTTTTCTGTTTTTATTCTCTTCTCTTCAGTGACGATCATATTCTTTCCTAATTGTTAAAAACCCTTCGGGTGCTCCCCTCGCGGTCGTTTTGTTAGACATAACCATGCTCACAGCCATTTTCGTGTAAGCTTCACTCCATCTTCCTCTTACTTTTTTCTCATTTTCCACCGTTTCAGTCTCAAAAGAAGTAAGAAGAAGAAAATATAGTTCAAAAATTGAAATTACTTCTGACCGATACTGAAAGACAATCAGTTGGTCGCTACTGCACGACAAGCACACAGTAGGATCTAGTCATATTGTACGTTTTTTATAGAAATTATCATGAAAAGTTTGTTGGATGTCATTCCTTACATAACATACATAGCCGAAATGTAACAAGGAAATTAATCACTTACCGTACGAAATGGTGCCACAGGTGATAAGTATATTTCGTGCGGTAAGAGCTACAGCAACCACCAACAAGCATTCAGAGCTCGTAGATACACAAGCTGGCTACTACTTACTATACACTTCTGCCATTTGGAGACGGAAATGGAAATTACAGGAGCGGCCGGTTCTGTAAGCCTGCCGATACTGTACGTCTCTCCCCTACGTATGTATGCATCACAGAGATAAGAGATACTTGATCGATCCTGTACTGCTCTTTGCGGGAAATAAGACTAGTGCGCCGGCCGCGGTGGCCATGCGGTTCTAGGCGCCTCAGTCCGGAACCGCGCGACTGCTACGGTCGCAGGTTCGAATCCTGCCTCGGGCGTGGATGTGTGTGATGTCCTTAGGTTAGTTAGGTTTAAGTAGTTCTAAGTTCTAGGGGACTGATGACCTTAGATGTTAAGTCCCATAGTGCTCCGAGCCATTTGAACCATTTGAAGACTACGTCTACATCTACATGACTACTCTGCAATTCACATTTAAGTGCTTGGCAGAGGGTTCATCGAACCACAATCATACTATCTCTCTACCATTCCACTCCCGAACAGCGAGCGGGAAAAACAAACACCTAAAACTTTCTGTTCGAGCTCTGATTTCTCTTATTTTATTTTGATGATCATTCCTACCTATGTAGGTTGGGCTCAACAAAATATTTTCGCATTCGGAAGAGAAAGTTGCTGACTGAAATTTCGTAAATAGATCTCGCCGCGACGAAAAACGTCTTTGCTTTAATGACTTCCATCCCAATTCGCGTATCATATCTGCCACACTCTCTCTCCCCTATTACGTGATAATACAAAACGAGCTGCCCTTTTTTGCACCCTTTCGATGTCCTCCGTCAATCCCACCTGGTAAGGATCCCACACCGCGCAGCAATATTCTAACAGAGGACGAACGAGTGTAGTGTAAGCTGTCTCTTTAGTCGACTTGTTGCATCTTCTAAGTGCCCTGCGAATGAAACGCAACCTTTGGCTTGCCTTCCTCACAATATTATCTATGTGGTCTTTCCAACTGAAGTTGTTCGTAATTTTAACACCCAGGTACTTAGTTGAATTGACAGCCTTGAGAATTGTACTATTTATCGAGTAATCGAATTCCAACGGATTTCTTTTGGAACTCATGTGGATCACCTCACACTTTTCGTTATTCAGCGTCAACTGCCACCTGCCACACTATACAGCAATCTTTTCTAAATCGCTTTGCAACTGATACTGACTAGTGCTACAGGCAGAAAAAATGACAACTCTGAGGCTTTCCGATGAAAGTGTGATTCTGTTAGAAACGGCAAACGACCTGGAGTGTCAGTTGAACGGAATGAATAGTCTCTTGGAAAGAGATTATAGGCGAACATAAATAATCATAAATTAAGTGTAATAGAGTTTAATCAAACAATGTTGAGGGCCGAAATTAGAAAATGAGAAGCTGAAAATAGTGGACAAATTTCGAGGAGCAAATTAACTGACGACAGTGGAAATAGAGAAGATAAGAGTGTGTAGACTGGCAATTGTAAGAAATGCTTTACTAAAAAAGAAAAATATGTTAATATTTAACACAAATTTAAGTGTCAGACTGTCTTTTCTGATTTATTTGGAATGAAGGCTTGTATGGAAGGGAAACTTGGACGACAAACAGTAAAGAGAAATTTTTGAAATTTGGTGCTACAGGAGAATGTTGAAGATTCGATGGGTATATGGAGTAAACAGATGAGAAGGTACCGACTAGAACTGAATAAAAAGAAATGTATGATACGACCAAGAGAAGGAATCAGTTGACAGAACACATACTAGGCATGAGGGAATCGTCAGTTTCGTAATATAGGGAAGTTGGGAGGAAGAGCAAAGCTTGATTACAATAAGAAAACTAAATCGGATATAGATCGCAGAGATGATGAGGTTCACACACGATACACCAGCGTGGAGAGCAGCATCAACCACCCTACAGGACTGGTGCAACGGAAAACTTTTGCACTACTGAATGCCCTCTGCTTGCTGTAGAACGTCGTTAAGAGTTTAAGACCATACGTTGGTGTACCACCGAGACTGTATGGTACGATCAAGAGTGTATGGCTTTCCGAAGATTCATAATGAAAGTGTTCCATTACGTCCAGTAGGGAGCAACATTGGAGCTCTTACATATGATTTACTTAGGCATCTGGCTTCTTTTCTGAGATCGCTGGTGGGCAAAAGCTCACATTACATTCGTAACTCAGCCGACTTTATCAATACAATGGACGCTCTCCATCTAAGCAATTCCGACCGTTTGGTTCGCTTTGATAAAGTATCACATTTTACAAATGCTCCTCTTGCAGATTCTTTGACACCAAAAGGCAAAAAGTTTCAGGTGAACGTCACAGCTTTGTTTCGACATGCTCTATCCTCAATCTATTTTATGTTCAACCAAAATTATTTTGAACAGACGCCATGGACAGCCCGTTTTTTCTTCCTTGGTCGCCAACCTTTTATTGAGGATTTCGAAGAGAGAGCGCTTGAATCAGCTGCTCTTAAACCAAATGTATTCCGTAGACAAGCCAGCCGCTGTGATTGAGCGGTTCTAGGCGCTTCAGTCCGGAACCGCGCTGCTTGTACGGTCGCAGGTTCGAATCCTGCCTCGGGAATTGATGTGTGTAATGTCCTTATGTTAGTTAGATTTAAGTAGTTCTAAGTCTAGGGGACTGATGACCTTAGATGTTAAGTCCCATAGAGCCATTTGAACCATTTTTGGAGATATGTAGACGTTACTTTCATAGTGTGGCCTCAGGAGAAGATAATTCGATGGAGCTTCTTCACCACTGCAACTCCATTCATGACAACATTCGGTTACCATGCAAATGCAGAAGGATGGTTGTCTGCCTTTTTTGGATATCGTAGTTTCACAAAAGAATGATGGCTCTCTGGGGTATTCAGTTTATGGTAAGCCCACTCATATTAATTTGTATTTGAAAGAGTCAAATGGCCATCGACCGTCACAAGGTATAAGCGTGCTTAATAGGTCACACTGTCTCAGATCAAGATAGTTTAAGAGCTCGCCCACTAGAAGACAGTGTCCAGGAAAAATGGATTTACAACCAGCATATTAACAGGACACTGTCCTTCAAGACCAAGAATCAGGATGAAGAAGAGAACACGTAGGCAAAAGCTTTAGCTTTTTTTTCCTTTTGTGGAGAAATTTCGTTTAAAACAGCAACAATCCTCTCTAAATATCAGTTGGACGTATTTTCCGTCCACCACCTAAGATTTACAGGCCTTTAGGGATCATTGAAAGACGACTTGCTATTGCGAAAGACCGGAATTTACAAATACCTTGTCGGTGTGGTATAGTTACGTAGGACAGACCACGTGCACTGTGAGAGAACGCTGCAGTGAACATCAACGTTGCATTCGCATTTTTTTTCTAATCGAAGGCTACAGAGTGTGCCAACTGCCATGGGGAACGGTAATGCAGAGGACAGCCGATTGCTGCTCAGACAGCAAACGAGCTTTTCAGTGCAGACGCACATCGGGCGCGATCTCTTACGGGATCGGCGAAATGCTGCCGAGTAATGGGGATAAGGTGGCAAGGGGTATTACATTTGTAGCGTGTCGATAAGTCGGGAATTTGGTCCTGACGGGAGGCGTGTTAGGGTAGTATGTGCAGTCGCAATGATCGTTGTGTCCGGATGGTTCAGTGGTCAGAGCATTTGCCTAGTAAGAAGGAGATTCGGCTTCGAATCTCTATCTGGCACCGAATTTTCTACTTTTCCCATTTATTTCAAACAGTTCCTGCTCGCAACGAAGGTATGTAATTCCTTTTTCTACAGTTATGTCTCATTTCAAAGTTTAATAACGAAGAATTGGCTAGGAACCATTTACTAATTCCCATGAAAATATCATTAGCTGATATTTCTCAAATTATACTTCATTTGCTATTTATTGCAATGTTATCTGCAAGCAACCCAAACTTGGCGTGTGGTAATGTTATTGATGAATGGTTGTTCATTAATACAGGGTGTTACAAAAAGGTACGGCCAAACTTTCAGGAAACATTCCTCACACACCAAAAAAGAGAAGATGTTATGTGGACATGTGTCCAGAAACGCTTAATTTCCATGTTAGAGCTCATTTTAGTTTCGTCAGTATGTACTGTACTTCCTCGATTCACTACCAAAAAATGGTTCAAATGGCTCTGAGCACTATGGGACTCAACTGCTGTTGTCATAAGTCCCCTAGAACTTAGATCTACTTAAACCTAACTAACCTAAGGACAACACACACATCCATGCCCGAGGCAGGATTCGAACCTGCGACCGTAGCGGTCGTGCGGTTCCAGACTGAAGCGCGGTGATTCACTACCAGTTGGCCCAATTGAAGGAAGGTAATGTTGACTTCGGTGCTTGTGTTTCCTAAAGGAAAAACAGAATCATGACTCAAGGATTCATGATGTGAAGCAGAGAACAAGTACGGGGCTACCAACTTAACAAAGTGGTTTTGTGTTATCTTACTCGTTGAGATACTAAATTGAAGACTTCTCACCTCGAGCAGCTTGTTCCTGCTGTTTTTAAAATTCTCATGAAACTTTACTTGGGAGATACTTGGGAATTCATAAGACTACCATGAAAGTCAAGGAGCACATCACCTGGCTGACGTTAAGGTGTTAGAAGATTGGTTGGTGAATGCGAGGAAGGGAGCGAAGCCCAGTCGCAGTACCCGTCTGGGTCTCCTTCACTCAACACTTGGACAAAGTTTGATTAATTACGAGGGCCGTTCAGAAAGTAACCTCCGGTTGATTTAAAAAAATGCACCAAGTTAAATAAAAATATTTTAATATATACATCTTACAACTACATCCTTGCACTATTTTTCTACATAGTCTCCATAGCGATTGAGGTACTTATCATATCTCTTCACAAGCTTTGAAATTCCTTCTGCATAAAAATCACCCGCTTGTGCCTGGAGCCAGCCTGTGACCGCATCTTTGAGCTCTTCGTCGTCATCAAACCGCTGTGACCCGAGCCATTTCTTCAAATGCATGAAGAGGTGATAATCACTTGGCGCCAGGTCTGGGCTGTAAGGTGGATGGTTGATAACGTCCCACTTGAAGGACTCAAGAAGGGCCGTTGTTCTGCGAGCAGAGTGAGGACGGGCGTTATCGTGCAAAAAAACGATACCGGAAGTCAGCATACATAGGCGTTTGTTCTGTATAGCCAGTCGTAACTTTTTTATTGTTTCACAGTACACGTCTTGATTAATGGTCGTACCACGTTCCATGAATTCAACCAACAACACCCCTTTGGCATCCCAAAACACTGTTGCCATCAATTTTCTGGCAGAAAAATCTTGCGAGGCTTTTCTTGGTTTGGTAGGCGAATTTGAATGTGCCCACATCTTTGATTGTTCTTTCGTCTCAGGGTTCACGTACTTAATCCAGGTTTCGTCACCGGTCACGATTCTGTTTAACAATGGTTCTCCTTCGTCCTCACAACGTGACAGAAAGTCTAATGCAGAGGCCATTCTTTGAGTTTTGTGGTGGTCGGTAAGAATTTTGGGCACCCATCGTGCACAGAACTTACGGTAACCCAATCTTGCTGTCACTATCTCGTACAAGAGAGTCTTAGAAATCTGTGGAAAACCAGTAGACAACTCCGACATTGAGAAACGTCAATTTTCACGAACTTTTGCATCAACTGTCTGAACGAGTTCGTCAGTCACCAATGACGGTCTACCACTCCTCTCTTCATCATGAACATTTTCTCGTCCACTTTTAAATAAACGTACCCATTCACGGACAACTCCTTCACTCATAACTCTTGGTCCGTACACGGCACAAAGCTCACGATGAATAGCTGCTGCAGAATATCCTTTGGCTGTAAAAAACCTTATGACAGCACGCACTTCACATTTGGCGGGGTTTTCCATTGCAGCACACATTTCAAACTGCCACAAAAACTAAACTAGCGCAGGTACGACGTTCACTCGACCATGGCTTCATGCCGACTGACCTGTTGAGTGCGTGAACGCACAGATGGCGTCGCTACTCCCCCCACAACCCGCACTGTGACCAATCGGAGGTTACTTTCTGAACCGCCCTCGTATTTGGGGCCTTTCTTCGTGCTCAGAAGGGAAACAGGTATAAACTTGTAATTAATGACGCATTTTTCTCGTTTTCAGTGTCTAGTTCTTACTACCGGGGTTATAGCCAGGCTGACCATTCACACTGTCGCTAATGTTTCTTTTTTCTATTTTTGTCCCACCTAAGACTTTGATTAGTGATAACACACCCTACTTCCGCTATAGAGAGTTTATGAAATTTTGTTTCGAGAATGTGGTACCTCATGTTTTGTTTCGAGAATGTGGTATCTCATGTGATCGCCATTCCCTACTGCCCACAGCCATCCTTTCCTGAACAGGTGAATTGCAGTTTCATGTCTACTCTAATTATTTGTGACTCTCACATGCATACAGAGTGAGACAAATCTACAGCATGCCTAAACCTGGCCTTCAGTACCATGAGGTTCATAAAAAACACCAGCTGCTTTCATGTTTCCATACCTCCTTAATTCTCCTCTCTCCAAGTTATGGTAAACGATCTCCTCCTGGAGCAGGTTACCCTTGACTTTATCCAGAGGAATTGGAGGTGACCTAGGAGCAATATTGACGTTGCATTCCAAAGGGAGACACAGCGCTATAATTGGGGTAGGCGTCCTGCCAGATTAAACGTGGATGATGCCGTTTTTATTAAAAACTGTGGAGTCCAAGCCAAAATGAACAAAGAGATTTCGAGTAAATTGATGTCATGTATTTGGGGTCCTTGTAAGGTGATTAAAATGTTGATCCCATTCGGCCTCTTGGTTTTTAACAGGTCTGCTAAGAAGACTGCCAAGTTCAGCCACGGTAAGACCAGGAGCTGTGTATTATCACTGTAAAGCAGCCCCTTTTTTGGGTTTAAGAGAGGGAGATCGAGCCATACCTGCTCGTGGCGATAGTCTTTCCCTGGAAGTTATCTATTGTTGCTGCACATCAATGAGTTCAGGAGTATCTCCCAAGAGGACGCGGCCTTTCCGCCTGCGAAACGTGAACAATCTTGGCATCCCAGTTGGATTCAGTCTGTTCTTCTTCGCCTCACACTGGAGTGTTTGGGAGACTCAAATCTGGCCAAGCGCGATATACTGTGGCAGTGCAAACTAAAAGAGGAATTGGGCAAGCTGGCTGGATGCCTTAAGGCTGTAATACGCAGTGGGCTAAGTGGCATGATCTGTTGTAAGTAGCTGTTGCATGCACTGGTGCATTAGTTGTGTAAGCGTGCAGGACACACCTTGTTTAGCCCTGGCCGATAAAAGCAGCAAGTAAATTTGGTGAGTACCTTTCTAAATATTTGCTCACAACGTTCACTGGTTCTCGGCGGTTGCTGCGCGAGCTTGGCTTCTTGTTTCAGCCAGTTTAGAATAGGCTCTTTGCAGATATCTTATTTCCCTTCCTTGTGTGACAGCACAAATCTACGAATGGAATTTTCTGTCGCCTTGTTGACCGCTTAAGATTTTACGAGTTAAATTATTTATTTTTGGCGGGATTAGCCGAGCGGTCTAGGCGCTGCAGTCATGGACTGTGCGGCTGGTCCCGGCGGAGGTTCGAGTCCTCCCTCGGGCATGGGTGTGTGTGTGTGTGTGTGTGTGTGTGTGTTTGTCCTTAGAATAATTTAGGTTACGTGGCTACAGCAACAGTACGCCAACCATTACTGTTACCAGGGGGAGTAGAAACAGCCTGACTTACAAAGTGGCTCTGAGCTCTTGCCGGTTGCAGTATCACCTTGTTGTAAAGGACTTGCCTGTTTTCTCAGCACCTTTGTTTTATCGTACCCTTTTGGCAGTTATTTATGTTATTTGGGTGTTTAAATCAATGCAGTCCTCTCCTAAGTAAAGAAAATTCTCAGTCCTTATGTGAATGGTGGCCAACGGCGTTGCCGCAGTGGTAATACCGGTTACCGTCAGATCACCAAAGCTTTGGGTTCAAGGTCAACTTCATTTATGATGATACAGTCAAATCATCACTTAGAGACACATATTCACAACGACCAAATATACACACTCTCATCATCATCTATCTTCCTACGACTACGAGTATACAAAAACAAGGCATGAGAAGGAACTAAATTAGAACCAGCATCATTCTTAACTTCACTAAGATGAAAAATACGATAAGCAATTACATCTCTACGATTACAAGGCCACCTATGACACCAATTCCACCACACCTGGCTACAGCAACAGTACGCCAACCATTACTGTTACCAGGGGGAGTAGAAACAGCCTGACTTACAAAGTGGCTCTGAGCTCTATGGGACTTAACTTCTGAGGTCATCAGTCGCCCAGAACTTAGAACTACTTAAATCTAACCAACCTAAGGACATCACACACATCCATGCCCGAGGCAGGATTCGAATCTGCGACCGTAGCGGTCGCGTGGTTCCAGACTGTAGCGCCTAGAACCGCTCGGCCACTCCGGCCGGCACCTGACTTACAGAAAAACTGAATTTACATCCTATAAAAACACAAGGTCCATCAATCACAGCGTTAGTACCGACACCTTTCACTTTGATGTTATTCTTGGCCTTAATGACCCGGTCTTCAATTCAACATTATCAATAGCACGGTACACAGTACCGCGTGAGCGATGATGACGATAGCGGGACTCTGAATCGGAGACCTGTACGAGCAACTGCATTGAACGGTTCACAGGATGGTTCGTCGCTACCGTAGGTCACGGTACACAGTAAGTACTGTGTAACGTGTTATTGATAATGTTGAACTGAAGACTGGGGACATTAAGACCAAGAATAACGTCAAAGAGAAAGGTGTTGGCACTACAAGCTGTGATTGATGGACCTTGTGTTTTTGTAGGATGTAAATTTAGTTTTTCTACAAGTCAGGCTGGTTCTACTCCCCCTGGCCGCTGTCGGGCTTGGCTAGCACTTGGATGGGTGACCGTCCGCTCTGCCGAGCGCTGTTGGCAAGCGCGGTGCACCCAGCGCTTGTGAGGTCAACTGAGGAACTACTTGAGTGGGAAGTAGCGGCTCCGGTCACGAAAACGACCACGGCTGGGAGGGTGGTGTACTGAGCACATGCCCCTCTATATCCGCATCCAGTGACGAATGTAGGCTGAGGATGACATGGCGGGTGGTCGGTACCGTTGGACCTTCCCAGATCAGTTCGGACAGAGTTTAGTTTTTTTTTTTTTTTTTTTTTTGTGAATGACGTTTATTTAGTCGCCTCACACTGCCGCTCCTAGCTCCTCGCTCATTACTTTTCGCACTCAGTTTTTAGCTGTGGAATTCGTTTCTGGGGAACAAATCCACGAAACCTGAACTTAGTTTTCAGCCAAGGAAAAGAGCCATAAGAATAATAGCCAAAAATAGTAGTCAGTCTCACTGTAAAACCCTTTCAAAATATTCGGCACTTTAACTGTACCATGCAGGTACATTTATTAGTCACAGACATCAAAAATACTCTGGGAAATGCTTGCTTTAAGACAAATGCAGATGCTAGCCACGCTTGCAAATAGCACTGTTGTATTCGAGCACAAAGGCGTCTCTCCAATACCCTCAAACCGTTGAAAGTGTCAGTTGTGGTCAGAACAGTGTACTGCACAGTTTCGATTGAAATTATGTCGGATTTAAGTGAAGTCGAACGTGGGCAGCTTGTTGGTGCGCGTATGCTGCGTGCTTCCAAAACCGAGGTAGCCAATGTGTTTGGTGCATCAAGAGGCACCGTCTCGAAGATTTATACCGTATACAGGTAAAGCACTCAGTACAACGTCGACGAAATGTCTATTAAGTGATTATGGTCATTAAAGAAGATGTGACGAAA
The DNA here is from genome assembly GCF_021461395.2 of Schistocerca americana. Lineage (NCBI taxonomy): Eukaryota > Metazoa > Arthropoda > Insecta > Orthoptera > Acrididae > Schistocerca > Schistocerca americana. Next base: position 811,328,773 of record NC_060121.1, read on the forward strand.
AACAAGAAGATGACAGCTGCAAAGCTGAATGTCGCTGTCGTGGAACGTGTCAGCACCAGAACAACACGAAGAGAGCTGGAATTCCAAAACGATTTATCAGAGATGAAAATGCTCGTAACAGGAAAACGTGTCGCTGAAGCCATAAACCCGAGCTATGGAGCAAAGGAAGAAAGTCATTTGGTCGCAGGAATTTTGTTTCTCCATGTTTCCAACTGCTGGCCTGGTTTACATGCCAGGAGAGAAACTTGGCGTCGGTAAGGCGATGACTGGAGCAACCATATCGTGGTATTTCATGAGCCCCATTACATTGCAAGGCAAGGATTATCTACATCTACATCCATACTCCGCAAGTCACCTGACGGTGTGTGGCGGAGAGTACCTGGAGTACCTCTATCGGTTCTCCCTTCTATTCCAGTCTCGTATTGTTCGTGGAAAGAAGGATTGTCGGTGTGCCTCTGTGTGGGCTCTAATGTCTCTGATTTTATCCTCACGGTCTCTTCACGAGGTATATGTAGGAGGGAGAATATACTGCTTGACTCCTCGGTGAAGGCATGTTCTCGAAACTTCAACAAAAGCCCGTACCGAGCTACTGAGAGTCTCTCTTGCAGAGTCTTCCACTAGAGTTTATCTATCGTCTCAGTAACGCTGTCGCGATTACTATATGATCCTGTAACGAAGCGCGGTGCTCTCCGTTGGATCTTCTCTGTCTCTTCTATCAATCCTATCTGGTACGGATCCCACACTGCTGAGCAGTATTCAAGCAGTGGGCGAACAAGTGTACTGTAGCCTACTTCCTTTGTTTCCGGATTGCATTTCCTTAGGATTCTTCCAATGAATATGTCTGGCATCTGCTTTACCGACGATTAATTTTATATTGTCATTCCATTTTAAATCACTCTTAATGCCTACTCCCACATAATTTATGGAATTAACTGCTTCCAGTTGCTGACCTCCTATAATGTAGCTAAATGATAAAGGATCCTTCTTTCTATGTATTCGCAGCACATTACACTTGTCTACATTGAGATTAAATTGCTATTCCCTGCACCATGCGTCAATTCGTTGCAGATCCTCCTGCATTTCAGTACAATTTTCCATTGTTAAACAACCTCTCGTCATACTACAGCATCATCCGCAAAAAGCCTCAGTGAACTTACGATGTTATCCACAAAGTCATTTATATATACTGTGAATAGCAGCGGTCCTACGGCTCTCCCCTGTGGCACACCTGAAATCACTCTTACTTCGGAAGACTTCTCTCCATTGAGAATGACATGCTGTGTTCTGTTATCTAGGAACTCTTCAATCCAATCACACAATTGGTCTGAGAGTCCAAATGCTCTTACTTTGTTCATTAAACGACTGTGGGGAACTATTGCAAACGCCTTGCGGAAGTCGAGAAACACGGCATCTACCTGGGAACCCGTGTCTATGGCCCTCTGCGTCTCGTGGACGAATAGCGCGAGCTGGGTTTCACACGATCGTCTTTTTCGAAACCCATGCTGATTCCTACAGAGTAGATTTCTTGTCTCCAGAAAAGTCATTATACTCGAACATAATACGTGTTCCACAATTCTGCAACTGATCGACGTTAGAGATATAGGTCTATAGCTCTGCACATCTGTTCGACGTCCCTTCTTGAAAACGGGGATGACCTGTGCCCTTTTCCAATCCTTTGGAACGCTACGCTCTTCTAGAGACCTACGGTACACCGCTGCAAGAAGGGAGGGGGGGGGGGGCAAATTCCTTTCGCGTACTCTGTGTAAAATCGAACTGGTATCCCATCATGTCCAGCGGCCTTTCCTCTTTTGAGCTATCTTAATTGTTTTTCTATCCTTCTGTCATCTATTTCGATATCTACCATTTTGATGAAGGTTTCTCGGGTCTCCAGCCGGGTTGTAGCGTTGATATTGCGAGATATCAACGCTACCACCCGGCTGGAGACCCGAGAAACTTTCATCAATAGTTTACGCCGGAAAAGCCTACAGTCACATCTACCATTTTGTCATCTGTGCGACAGTCTAGAGAAGGAACTACAGCGCAGTCTTCTTCTGTGAAACACCTTTGGAAAAAGACATTTAGTATTTCGACCTTTAGTCTGTCATCCTCTGTTTCAGTACCATTTTAGTCACAGAGTGTCTGGACATTTTGTTTTGATCCACCTACCGCTTTGATATAAGATTATGTGATCAGTTTGGCTGGTCAGCTCCATCCCACGGTACAATGTTCGTTCCTCAGTGCCGATGCTGTGCTCCAAGACGTCAAGGCCCCTATTTACACAAATCAAATCTCCCAAGAATGGTTTAACGAGCACGAGGATAGATTGACGTATCTTCCCCGGCCACCACAATCACCAGATCGCAATATTATAGAAAGCTTTGCTGTCTACTTTGGAGAAAAGGGTATAGGATCGCTACCCACCTCCATCATCATTACCTGAACGGTGCCACTATTCTTCAGTAAGAATCATATAAGGCTCTCTTGGTAACCTTACTGGACCAGTATTTATCCATTCCTAGACGAATGGAAGCTGTTTCGAGCGCAAACGGGGTTTGCTACACCGTATTAGGCATGATAAAGTGTTTTGTTTCTAGTGCTTTCATATTTTTGTCCAACCCTTCTACCTGTGAAGCAATGTAATCCACAAAAGTGAAGGATTGCTTATATAACACAAAGTGGGGGTTTGGTAATAAATGGTGAACGATTAAATAACAATAAAACATCTGTGTCATTTCATACCACACTTTAGAATTATAAACATTGTTTTTCTTTCTCTTTTCGTTTCTAGAAAACCTTACTCCAGAAACTGCTTTGGATAATATTAACACATCATTCTCTGTCTGAGCTTAGCAGCTCACTCATTACGGAGGCATGGTGTCTGAGTTTTTCAGGCAAGCGGATGGGAAAATTTGGTACACAAAATGCAAACCAAGCACTGTCGGGCGCTATGGGCTTCATGTCAGCTGACTGCGCGTGTAGTGTCATATTACAAAATAGTGTGTGCGTGGTGTGCGTAGTGTGCTTGCTGGTTGGTAGTAAGAAATGAATGAACAGTACAACATTAACTTTTAAGATTATTATCTTTTTGCATACGAATGTTTTACATTAGGGGCAAACCAAATAAAGCTGCGCTGTTTTAAACAATACCTTTGTATTTGGGGCCAACGGCCTTGCCGCAGTGGTAACACCGCTTCCCGTCAGATCACCGAAGTTAAGCGCTGTCGGGCTGGGCAAGCACTAGGATGGGTGATCATCCGGTCTGCCGAGCGCTGTTGGCAAGCGGGATCCACTCGGCCCCTGCGAGGCAAACTAAGGAGCTACTTGATTGAGGAGTAGCGGCTCCGGTCTCGGGAGAGCGGTGTGCTGACCACATGCCCCTCCATATCCGCATCGAGTGTCGCCTGTGGGCTGAGGATGATACGGCGGCCGGTCGGTACCGTTGGACCTTCATGGCCTGTTTGGGAGGAGTTTAGTTTGTATTTGGGAGTTTGTAGGTTCCAATATTCATCCAGCTATCCTGATTCAAGTCTACCGTGCTTACCTAAATTACTTTACGCAAATATCTACTATATGGTCACGGCCGACTACCTGCCCCGTCCTTGTCAGACTAAATCTGTAAATATGTAATTGCCAGTATATATTAACCTTTTTTTTTGTTCTTAAACTGGCAGAACCTTTCATCACCAACAGGTCAGACAAGAGTGTAGCATTTCGCCCGCACTTTTTAATGTATATATAGCCGATTTACTGCACAATAGAAAACCTAGTTTCATGCAGGTATTAGTACAGATAAAAAGAGTACCATGAAATGTGTTTTATATGCAGACTATGTAATATATAGTTTTATTTCGAGTAATTTTTTTCGCTATTCCCGTACTTTTTATGCTTGCACGTGTGATTCATACATCGCTTTAGTCATTTTCGTTCTACTCGCTAACTATTACAAAACATAAAAGGCATAACCGCCATTTTGTGCCCTAGTTCTGAGTTAGATCTCACTTCTGGATAGAGTACACTTCTGAATTAGATCACACTTCTGGATCTAGATTACTCCTGAGATCTCACTTCTACGATAGATTTTGATCAGGCCTTGTTTCACCATTATTGAATCGATATCTAGAGAATTATTTGATGGAAAATGCTTAATTTATCACTGAGATGTAGCTGTGTGAAATGTATTCTAAGATTACGCAAGTTTACAGTGAGTAAAGCCATAATAATGTCTATCAACTGTACGTGTGAATGATTTACTTATCCTCGTCACTGAATTACTTAAGAAAGGAAAAGAATTAGAATTATAAATGGTAATTAATGAGAAAAATTATGTGCCAGTTTCGTGATCTTATTTGGAAGGCTAGAATTTCATAGTCGCTATTCAGGCTGGATTTTATTTTGCTAATACATGAACCTGCTACACTTGTCAAATATGGTCGTTCAGATTATTTAGATTAAAGCCTACAATAATAAGAAATTTTTTCCATTGCCAATTGCTATCAGATAAGACGGGTGTTATTGTCATGTTGAATAATAACACTCGAAAACACTACCCTCGTCGTTTATAATATTTTATAATAGTGCCTGGCAAGCGCTATTATATCACAATTGTAATACAATGATATGCAAAAATGCGTTTACCTTCTAAGCAAAATAGCCGACGACTAATACATAACTACATCCACAAAGAAAACTAAGACAATGCTTTTATAGGACGGGACCCTACAAGAACAAAACTAATAGTGAAAAATACACTAGTAGAACCGGTAGTTCATTTTGAATCATCTGGGATGTGATATCACTTACGAGTATGAAAAAGTCATACATAACAAAGTAGCCAAATTTTGAAATATATGTGAAACAATAAAGAGGTTCTTGAAAAATAAGATACAGAAAAATAACATGAATGAACTTTCATAGAGTGATGGCGATATTAGGGAAGTGACTCGTGGATCATTTAAAAACGACAGGAAGTAAAATCCAGTCAGCTAAAATGGGATTCATTACGGCTGTGAAAGGCAGACCCGGAATAGAGAAATTAAGAAACACGGACACTGGAGAGGAATTAAACATATTTTATATAAGAAAGAAACAAAACTGATAACAGAAGAAAGTGGAGTAAACATCTCAACGAAATGAAAAGTGGCAGATTACTTTGCAAAGTCAGGAATTACAGCCCAGTAGGCCGAAAAAGTCTTTTAAGGTGAACGAGGAGATGGACATACTAACGAGCTAAGGTCTAATGTTTAAAGTGCAGAAAAAAAAAGAAGAAGAAGTAATATGTCAGTGTACTTGTAAAAGTGAACCACGAATGAATAACCGACTCGTGGAGATAACATCTTGGACCTACTGATAACAAACAGACCCGAACTTTTCGACTCTGTAAGTGCAGAACAGGGAATCAGTGATCATAAGGCCGTTGCAGCATCAAAAATGGTTCAAATGGCTCTGAGCACTATGCGACTTAACTTCTGAGGTCATCAGTCGCCTAGAACTTAGAACTAATTAAACCTAACTAACCTAAGGACATTACACACATCCATGCCCGAGGCAGGATTCGAACCTGCGACCGTAGCGGTCGCTCGGCTCCAGACTGTAGCGCCTAGAACCGCACGGCCACCCTGGCCGGCCGTTGCTGCATCCCTGAATATGGAAGTTAATAGGAATATAAAAAAAGGTAGGAAGGTTTATCTGTTTTATCAAGTGTAATAGAAGGCAGATTTCAAACTACCTAACAGATCAAAACGAAAATTTCTGTTCCGACACTGACAATGTTGAGTGTTTATGGAAAAAGTTCAAGGCAATCGTAAAATGCGTTTTAGACAGGTACGTGCCGAGTAAAACTGTGAGGGACGGGAAAAATCCACCGTGGTTCAACAACAAAGAGCCGGCCGAAGTGGCCGTGCGGTTAAAGGCGCTACAGTCTGGAACCGCAGGACCGCTACGGTCGCAGGTTCGAATCCTGCCTCGGGCATGAATGTTTGTGATGTCCTTAGGTTAGTTATGTTTAACTAGTTCTAAGTTCTAGGGGACTAATGACCTCAGCAGTTGAGTCCCATAGTGCTAAGAGCCATTTGAACCATTCAACAACAAAGTTAGGAAACTACTGCGAAAGCAAAGAGAGCTTCACACCAAGTTTAAACGCAGCCAAAACCTCTCAGACAAACAGAAGCTAAACGATGTCAAAGTTAGCTATGCGTGAAGCGTTCAGTGAATTCGAAAGTAAAATTCTATGTACCGACTTGACAGAAAATCCTAGGAAGTTCTGGTCTTACGTTAAATCAGTAAGTGGATCGAAACAGCATATCCAGACACTCCGGGATGATGATGGCATTGAAACAAAGGATGACACGCGTAAAGCTGAAACACTAAACACCTTTTTCCAAAGCTGCTTCACAGAGGAAGCCCGCACTGCAGTTCCTTCTCTAAATCCTCGCACAAACGAAAAAATGGCTGACATCAAAATAAGTGTCCAAGGAATAGAAAAGCAACTGGAATCACTCAACAGAGGAAAGTCCACTGGACCTGACGGGATAGCCATTCGACTCTACACAGAGTACGCGAAAGAACTTGCCCCCGTTCTAACAGCCGTGCACCGCAAGTCTCTAGAGGAACGGAAGGTTCCAAATGATTGGAAAAGAGCATAGGTAGTCCCAGTCTTCAAGAAGAGTCGTCGAGCAGATGCGCAAAACTATAGACCTATATCTCTGACGTCGATCTGTTGTAGAATTTTAGAACACGTTTTTTGCTCGCGTATCATGTCGTTTTTGGAAACCCAGAATCTACTCTGTAGGAATCAACATGGATTCCGGAAACAGCGATCGTGTGAGACCCAACTCGCTTTATTTGTTCATGAGACCCAGAAAATATTAGATACAGGCTCCCAGGTAGATGCTATTTTTCTTGACTTCCGGAAGGCGTTCGATACAGTTCCGCACTGTCGCCTGATAAACAAAGTAAGAGCCTACGGAATATCAGACCAGCTGTGTGGCTGGATTGAAGAATTTTTAGCAAACAGAACACAGCATGTTGTTATCAATGGAGAGACGTCTACAGACGTTAAACTAACCTCTGGCGTGCCACAGGGGAGTGTTATGGGACCATTGCTTTTCACAATATATATAAATGACCTAGTAGATAGTGTCGGAAGTTCCATGCGGCTTTTCGCGGATGATGCTGTAGTATACAGAGAAGTTGCAGCATTAGAAAATTGTAGCGAAATGCAGGAAGATCTACAGCGGATAGGCACTTGGTGCAGGGAGTGGCAACTGACCCTTAACATAGACAAATGTAATGTATTGCGAACACACAGAAAGAAGGACCCTTTATTGTATGATTATATGATAGCGGAACAAACACTGGTAGCAGTTACTTCTGTAAAATATCTGGGAGTATGCGTGCGGAACGATTTGAAATGGAATGATCATATAAAATTAATTGTTGGTAAGGCGGGTACCAGGTTGAGATTCATTGGGAGAGTCCTTAGAAAATGTAGTCCATCAACAACGGAGGTGGCTTACAAAACACTCGTTCGACCTATACTTGAGTATTGCTCAACAGTGTGGGATCCGTACCAGATCGGGTTGACGCAGGAGATAGAGAAGATCCAAAGAAGAGCGGCGCGTTTCGTCACAGGGATATTTGGTAACCGTGACAGCGTTACAGAGATGTTTAGCAAACTCAAGTGGCAGACTCTGCAAGAGAGGCGCTCTGCATCGCGGTGTAGCTTGCTCGCCAGGTTTCGAGAGGGTGCGTTTCTGGATGAGGTATCGAATATGTTGCTTCCCCCTACTTATACCTCCCGAGGAGATCACGAATGTAAAATTAGAGAGATTCGAGCGCGCACGGAGGCTTTCAGACAGTCGTTCTTCCCGAGAACCATACGCGACTGGAACAGAAAAGGGAGGTAATGACAGTGGCACGTAAAGTGCCCTCCGCCACACACCGTTGGGTGGCTTGCGGAGTATAAATGTAGATGTAGATGTAGAATTCTACTACTATAAATGCTGGCATAGCCTCTGTAATATTTGATCGAGCTCTGAAGAAGAAAGAAATCCCATATCCCGAACACCTGCGATAATTATAACTCTATTGTGCAGTGATAAAGATAGCACTGGGCGTCGTACATCTGAGATCTGTCGCATCGCATTACTTGCGAAAACAGGAAGTCTTGCATCAGACACACATAGCGCTGCATGTCCTACACGTGATTTACGTTTCTCGTTACACAGTATTAACGTAATTGTGTTTTATTCTGTTTTTTGTCTTCAAAACTATTTCCACAAAAGTAAAAAAGTCTTTAACGGCTAATCGCCAATGGAATTTTTCTTCTCGGTGTTTGTGAAGAACTTAGTTTACGGGTCTCCAGGCGTTACTCACATTGACCCGTTTGCCAGGATTGTCGCAACTGCGGGAGTAGTTCTCCCAGCCCGTATCAGACAGTCGATGTTGCATCGCTGTACCCTCTGCCACGTTCATGGTGGCCTGTATTTTGTACAATCCCTGTAAGAGAATAGTTCTGAATATGTTATGTTCGTACTGAACACTCACAGAACAGACTCATCACACTGTGACAAAAGTGTTTATGTTTCAGTTATTGGTTGAATTACTCTGTGCTTGGTGTTGTACGTTTTGGTGGTGCATATTACAGTCTTTTAAAGTGTTTCACAATAACAAAGGTAATTGGGGCAAAAACTGTATAAACCATATTTATTTAATTGTTTGTTTACCATTTGGAGAAACACTTGGACATATGTGCTGCGCTGAGCATTTAAATTGCTCCAGCTAGAGATCTAAGAAAATAGTGTCAGATATCAGATACAAAAACAGATATAAAACATGCAGCAAAATGTGCATCACGATAGACTTTAAAAGGACCAGTAAAAAGAAGCTACAAAAAGAACTAACAAAAAGGAACAATAACATGGACAACAAAATGATCAGTTGAATGAACATTAAAATAAGCAATAAAAATAACGTTAAAACGGGCAATACAATAATTCATATAAGGAACGATAAATTAACAATAAATTTGTTCTAAGATGCTGACAGTGAATTAAGGGTGAGGGACAACAGGCATCATTCTTGAATATCAATGTCTAAGTCCTCCATCCAGGCAACTGCAACGTCCTTCAGTTGATATTGATCCGTTTTTGCTCCTGGGTACGCTCTGAAGTTGCAGTCACTCACAGTTGTTTGGTGCACAGCCCCCCACTTACACTAAGGACTTGAGGTGTTGCCCCATTTGTGTAGAAGGTCCTGGCAAACCCCTCGTGATGTTCGCACCATGTTAAGAACCTTCTATGGTGGAGTAATTGGAACTCGGTAGACCTTTGTGCGGGGTCGGAAGTGGTTCGGTGAATCATCAAATGGTGCCGCAGTCTCTCCGCCACTGTGCGTTGATGTTGAATTCAGCGTCTAATAGCTGCTCTGTTAAACCTATCGGGTGGTTTCCTGGACCTCAATATTCCCAGTAACATATGGGGAATATCCTTATGCACAGCATTCTTCAGTTGAAAGATCAGAAAGCCATTTCTGCAGTGTTGAGATGGGGCAATGTGGCTCAGTAGAGGTAACCATTGCACTTGTGTACCTTTCATTCATTCCCTGCTGATATGCATCGTGTCGTGTAGTTCCACATCTACTTTCCTTACATGGATGCTTTTCAGCCACACAGATGAGCAGCATCCCCTGACATACGAGAGCATACTGAAAAATAATGCTTCCCAATTTTTTATGTGAAAATCCTTAAAGCTTTTTAATTACAACATACGTTATTAAAATTATACATCTTCATTCTTCATATCTATAGGTCGGCACTCTAAGTACAATGATCGATGAGAGTGAACCTCAGCGTTGGACTGTTGCAGATGTGACGGCGCTCGTCTCTGGTCTGGAATTGTCATGCTGAAATAGAAGGTGCTCCATGTGTGGACGATTCTTCGGATTCGAAACCCGATTACAGTTCGCTGTTTCTCACGCACCGGCGTAGTTGCGTTACACACCGCGATGTTACATGCTACAGGTCGCAGCCCTCTAGCGGCAGACGGCTGCGTATGTTTAGAAATGAATAAAGATGTAGAACGTTAGTCACCTTTGTTTTATTTAAAAAGCTTCAAAAGTTTTCACATAAAGAACTTGGAGGCATTATTTTTCAGCGCCTTCTCGTACAAGCCCTAGATCAGAACATTTCAGAGTGGAAGTATAATGCTTCTGTATCCTAAAGGACGAGTGCAATCCAGTACGACGCCAAGGTACTTAGAAAACTGAGTATGGCGTAGCACTTAATTGCTGAGTTTACTTTGGCAGATTTTGTGACTTCCCTATTATTCAGAGACTGCGCTGACAGTCAGCCTCCAATCATACGATTTTTCGAGAACTTTAAGATACTGTGAAAGGAAACTGACAGCATCCTGTGTCCGACTGGTGTGGTCATCTTTCGTTAGGTCGCCCTAATAACCAGACTTACGTCCTCATGTTTGTAACCTGTCTGATATGTACAGGGTGAAAAGCGCAGGCGACAGCATCATCATTAGGTGGACATATTTATTTCTCAGATACTGCTTATAAACAGCCCAGTCACATTAATGTGACAACATATCAAAAACGTGAATAGCCAAATTTTGCAGCGCGAACCGCTGCGAAACGCTTAGGAAGAGTGTCAGTGATGTTATGGAAGGTACCAACACGGATGTGGAGTCATGCCGACTCCAGCGCTATGGCCAGATGCGCTAGGTTTCTCGGTCGAGGATGCATGGTGAGGACAGTCAGATCCATGTGGTCCCACAGTTTCTCGATTACGTTCAGATCCGGAGGGCCGGGTGGCCAGGGGAGTACCGTAAACTTATCGTGATGCTCTTTGAAATACGCAGTATCAGTGTGTGACACTTTCAGTTGTTCTGCCGGTAGATGCCTTCATGCCGAGGAAAAACTAATAGCATCTGGAGGTGGACATGGTCCTCAAGGGTAGATGCCTACTTGTGTTAATCCATTGTGCCTTTCACAATGACCATATCACCCAGGGAATGCTACGAGAACATTCCACAGACCATAATGCTCCCTTCTCCAGCCTGGATCCTTCCGATGATCCAACGGCCATCTGCCCGATGGAACATGAAACGTGATTCATCTGAAAAGGCCACGTGCTGCCACTCAGTGGATATACAGGCGTGCAGATTCCAACCTTCTTCGCTGATGAACAGCAGTCAGCATGGGTGCATGAAACAGGCGCCGCCTGCCACGGTGGTCCACACGCAGCAACGTTCGCTGAACAGTCGTTGGGGAGACGCTGATGTTAGCCCCTTGGTTCATCCAGGAGATCAGTTGCTCAATAGTTGTGCGTCTGTTCGTCCGTACACATCACCGCAGCCATCGTTCACCCCTGTGATCTATAGCCCGCGGTGCAACACAGCTGCCTTCGCGCCGGTTTTGAAAAGCCCGATTTTGTCAGGCGCGGTATACCTTAAGCATGACAGCATGAGAACAGTTTACAAATTTAGACGTTCCGGAAATGCTTCCGCCTTGGTCCGAAAGCCAAATGATCATGCCCTTTTGAACGTCAGTTAAATCCCTCCGTTTCCGCATTACGACAACGACTGCAGTGTTTTCCTCATCGCCCGGACACGCTTCATACAAGCTCGAGTGCTTGTGGTCCCACCTGCTATCTGTGAGTCTGTGAGTAAGCGTTGCCGTCGAACACCGTGTATTACCACCCACTACTATCTGAAAGGTTGTGTCACACAGTATGTTACTGACGAGGCGTGGGAGTTTCTGCCGTAGGATGACGCGGTGCAGTTTACGTTGTAGACCCTATTTTTTTTTTTTTTTTTTCATACGGTGTCATAACCAGCAGTGAGATCCACGAAGACAACTGTCGTCTTCAGTCATTGTTGGAACCCTACTTCCCCATACCTATTTAGACTAAGTGCCTAGTCTTCGCAACTTCTGTTGCGATGAGAGCCAGCTTACTCCACTGGTAGACGTTCTAGCACGAGTACTGTGTGTTAACTGTAGGACGGCAGAGTTGTGAGGGGAGTGCAGGGAGAGGAGGAAGCACGCATCGGCTGGCGAGGGGGAGGAGCCATGGGGGGGGGGGGGGGACAAGGCACGCCTACCAGTTGCAGTGCTGGCACTACAAATTGCGCGTCATGCTTGCACGAAAGCAGACGACAATGAAACTTTGGTGAGTTGTTCTCCGAACGCCCGAAAGCAGTAATGGACAATGTTTTAACAGTTAGGTCACCGTTGTATGCGTAGCGCAATGGATTTGTTGCCGGCACGGTAGCTCAGCGTGTTCGGTCAGACAGTGGTTATGTGCCCTCTGTAATTAAAAAAACTGAGCCAATCGATCAACAACGAACGTAAATGGATGTCTTACGACGTCCGCCCCGAGCAGATGCAACAAACAAAAGCGAACAAAATGAGATTAATATATATATATATATATATATATATATATATATATATATTAAAGGCTTGCCACGCGGCGGACCCGCGTTCGATTCCCACTACTCGCAATTTTTTATTTCATTCCCTGCAATGTTAAACTATTAATTATAAAATTTAAATATACTTGAACAGATCATATAGTATAACGTAACTGTCAATCTCTGTATATAAAAATGAATGTATGTATGTCTGCCCTCTGTGCATTCCCAAACCATTCATCCGATTGCGATGAAATTTTGGTGATTCCCTTAAAGTGATCGCGAACAAAATATCTTAAATGGAAACTCACCTTTTCTTTCCAGGCGTTTGTGCTGATACGCCAGGATGATTCTTGGAAAACTGTTAGAATCTTCCAATGCTACCCATGCTTTGTCCTGTGTATGTAGCAGCTCTCACTGAAGATTTGTAAATGGGGTGAAGCAATTTTTTCTGCTCCCTTTCCCTTTCGCAGCATTCAATCACACGCAATATAATTTTGCGAGCATCGCTACATAATTCTGGTTTCCTTCTAAACGTAGGCCTACCGGTAGGGGTTGTTGGCGTCTCCCGAGATGGGCCAGCAACTGCCTCTTCACTCGTTTTGATAATGTTTAGCACAACTGCACAATAAAAACACGCAGAACAGTACAGCACAAAACAATAACGAAGCAGACGACAATGGCTACCTTGTACAACACAGTCAGCTACGTAATGTTGGCAGCAGTCGAAACTGCGTGCCTATCGAAGCCACCCGACGTTTACCGACTTCTGCCGATTCAGGACTAGGGAGCGGTCTGCCATCTAAAAGTTTACACACTGTACACAACTGCATTATTACTCTGTGACGAGTCCCAGGACACCATAGGTCAGTAATACCAAAATACTCAGGCAGTTTGCGAGACAACACAGTTTCGTCAGAAGATGGAAGGAGAGTACGTCTCGGAAACGTCGGGGATGCATTGGGAAGTGATGCGGCTAGAATGCCAAGAAGGTTTATTGCACGGCTGGCCTAAAAACCTCTGTTAGTATAGTTGCCATTCTAGTCAAACATTACTGTAGTTCGATATGAAACAAAAGTAACCGACGTCGACATCGGTGATAGTAAGATTACGAAAACACATTGATCAGTATTTTGTGGTTCATTAAGGAACCAGATATTTGTAAGAATACGTTTCATGTTATTAGCTCTACAACTTTACTTCCGCCGTCTTGCAATAGACGGCAATAGCGGCAAGTGGGGTTCAGGTGGTTCGTCATAAGTGTAATACAATAAGCTTAGGCATATGTAAACAGAATGCCATAAAAATATTAGGAGATTTGTGATTCCATCATAAGGTTATTCTCGATTAATTACGTCAACTTCAGTACCCATTTCTCGCCATTCGCGGGAAGTTTTAATTTTATGCTTTAACATGAACAAATCTGCGGCTGTGGCTCTTAAAATGCTGGGTAAGACCAATGGTGAGGGAACTATTAGTGGAAGAATGTGCAGACAATTTTTTCAACACCATAAGAACGGTGATTTTGATGTCGAAGACCGGCGTGGCGGTGGAAGACAGAACGTTTTCGTAGCTACTGAAACAGATGAAGACAGTCACAGGACATCATTATCGAAAGCAATTGATGCGTTCGAGCCCAGCACTGAAACACAAACGTCCACAATACAGCGATAGACACGTAAAGGTAATTTTGCGGAAAGTCATTGCTCGACCCCTTGTCACAAAACCCGTCAAAATATACATGGAAACGTTGAAATTAGGAGTCCTATCCCTCCCGCCGTATTCTCCACACGTTGATGTCTCTGACTGCCACCTTTTTCGATCAGTGGCATACAGTCTCGCTGACCAGCACTTCCGATCAAATGAAAAAGGGCAAAATTGAATCGACTCATGGGTCCCCACAAAATTCGCCCAGTTCTTCCGCCACGGGATTCGTATGCTATCCGAAAGATGGGAGAATGTAGTGGCCAGCGACGGGCAATACTATGAATCATAATTTTTCACAATAAAGCCCCGAACTTCGAGCAAAAACGGCGGAAGCAAAGCTGTTGACCTAGTAGATGTTCCATCAAAGTCGAAGTCATTGGAGACGAAGCGCGAAGAAGGGAGCGTCACCTCTTTAGAGAAGCCATGCAATGGTTATAACTGTTTGCAGACAGTGTTTGAGTAACGGACTGTGCTTTTGTCGAAGGTGTTTCAATATTAAAAAACTGTTCTCAGTAGGAACGACAGGTAGCATCGATATTGTGTTTGTTACGTTCCCGGATCCATTAGTGGAAGGTGAGTGTTACGTTTTGCTGTTTCTCTTGGAGGTTACCACGACTTGGAAATGGAGCGCAGTAATAGTCTGTATTAGCTACTTGGTATTCCAACGCATGATGTTGTTTGTTCGTACCTCGGTCATCAAAGAGAGAAGTCGGGAAGCAGTCTAGTCCGAGGACAGATGCGCCTTTGATGTGTATGATATTGCACAATCGCTTCATCCTAGGAGACTTTGTGTCTGAAGTTTCCTCTATTTGTTTTTACGTTAGAGGCGCTCAATGTACATTGCAACGGACAGACTTCGAAAACTTAAAAGTGAAAAATTTACAAGACTGAGGGATCTACAAAGCCTTCAGTGGATTTTGTGTAAAGGAATCATACTGGTCTTACGTTGTTAAAACCGTTCTTCTTTTTTGGTTCAGAACAAACATAAAAATAAGATGGTCCCCACTTTCATCAAAATATTATTTTATGAAGTTCGACATGGTTAAGCTGTGGAGAACGCGATGAGACTGTTCGATTCAAGTTTTATCGCAAATTGTAATCCAGATTAGCAGTTTCTATTGTTTAGACAATAACCACTGTAATATTATTTTTCTACAAATAGTATTGATCCATTATGATAAATTCATATTTATTTTGAATTTTGTTCTTTTAGTTATTTGTGTTTTAATTAGTGTAACTATCACAAAAAGAATTTGGTTACAGCAGGTAAGAAGTCTTACGCTACGTCACTACAACATTTGCATGTGACGATTTCACACCATGGTCTAACTCCAGATCTGCTCTGTCTCGAGTGACCTCACTCCTGACATGTTAAGCTCTGTTCTCCCTCCTTTTTCGTGCTGATGTTCCACAGACAAGTGTCCCCTGTTTGCAATTCATTGAATGTTACGGTAACCTTTCATTTTCATTTATTTCATATCTGCCATTTAGTTTTCTCTGTAATTCATTATTACGTCATTACTTCCAGTCTTATGTATCTTACTTTCTCCGTCATGTAGTGTTGCAGCATTAACTCTTTTTATGAATCTGGCTTCAGATTTTTATCTGTGTTGTTTATCTTTTTCGTGACTGTCGAAATCTCACCTGCATATGTCCATGTCGGTACGGCTTATTCTTTAAATTTCTATTTACCCTACACACGTGTTGATACCTTCCGATTATTTTTTTCTACAGATTTGTTCTGAAAATAGCACTATGACACAAGTGGAATAAATGGGAGACTGATCCCAAGATTTCATTCTGTTGACTGAACTGGTTCCTGCTGGAATAGCAGTACGTTTCTTTTGTCAATAAAGACCCCTCATTCATACACTGCTGCGATGGGTGAGAGTCTGCATGTTGTCAGCAAATACGACTGCGTTAAAAGAACAATTTTTGTTAATCCTCGAAGATCAAGGTGCCTGTCGTTCCTATTCTTTAAAAATATAAGTGATGTATTAATTAAAATGTATCACTGATAAACTGCATCCTTGACAAACTTCCTTATATTTTAATTTAAGTAGTTCGGAATTAGATTATCGTCCTACTCTCATATTTTAAACTTTTAATAACAACGTTCAGATGTTTGGATATCCTAAGTACTTCCATTACTTTCTACAGAATGGCTCTGCCCACATAATCGAAAGCATTTTCAATGTCTACAAAGGTTCTGAAAGTTTGTAGCAATTTCGTGCGAGACCCGTGCATGCCACACATTCCAAATTCGAAAGTCTAGATTTTAATATCTTACTGTACGTGTTGCTTCTAATATCTTACTATATGCGTTGTTTTCGCATAACTTTCCATTGATTGTATTAACACTCTCTTTTGTCATGGGATATTGTGTATTTTCAAACATTTTCGAGTGCCGCGAAAACCTCGTATTATATCTTTAATTGTAAACTTAGTTTGTGCTATTCATCTTTTGGATCTGCAGCTCTTGTCTTTCTTTCCGTGTCTGCAGTTAAATGATAGGATATAGATGTCACCTTTTTGCATACTCACTGTTTTTTCTTTTTACCCATCATCAGTGGGTTTTTGTTTATTGAGAGCTTATCATGTTTTGTTGTGAATGAGCCTTCTTCTTTTGCGATCTGAGGACGCTACACACACCGGTTAACGTACTTTATATCGTTTTTTTACAAACGCTTCTTTACTTCGCAAAACGCGTTGAGTACTTCGTTGTTGTGTTTCCTAACTCCGGCGGCATTAGGAAACACAGCAACATAGTGCTCACCGCGTTTTGCGAAGATAAAAGGAATTTATAAAAAACGAAATTACACAAAGTATGTTAATCTGTGTGTGCAGTGTCCTCAGAACGCAAAAAGCGAAGAATCAGTCACAACAAAACATGATAAGCTATCAGTGCAGAGCACCGTACAGTTGGTACTGCAAAACCTATAACGTAGAATAATGTTTTCGGCAAATAAAAACCCCCTGATGATGCCACAGAAGTGCTGAAACACGTTTGAGTAAAAAGAAAAAACAGTGTGTTTTCAAAAAGGGGAACCAATAACCTAAAATTAATTTGTACTTTTAGCAACAGTGCCCTTGTTCACATACAATCGTTCTCCTATTTCATTGTATGTTTAAGACCGTAACTGCGCGAATAAGCGTGTATTTTCGAGAATTTTCGAATGTTGTGCGTAACTTATATCATAGTACATCGACGTTTGTGATTTTCAGATGCTGAAAATAAATAACACATCGTGTCACATTAGTTTTCTCTTTTAGCAGAAGACTACAATTCTGCAGTATCATAAATTAACGCTAGAATTTGTCTGTGACCATTACCTGAAAAGCACATACCATAAATTTTGTACCAAATTTTTCTCTTGTCATAATATATTGTTTTAACAGTTAATCTCTCCAGTTCTTACAGACAACTGATAATATTTGTCCGTATTGGGCCCATAAATTAATAGAGAACCCACAAGCTTTGGGTAAAGTTACTTGTTTACTATTCAAGAAATAAGGCACCAGTCACAATGTCGCCCCACTGTGCATGCTGTTCTCAGGCACGGAGTGAGTCAGTTAGTTGCCGTTCGTAAGCAGCTGGAAATCACCCTGAATACTGTCAGGAAGCTGGTGCAAAGAGGGCTACCGAGAGCCGTATACTAGAGATACGTCAAGTACTAACCTCTTCTGTAGATATTGTCTCTTGAGCAGAAAGTGAAGGGTCTATCACTACTCATCCGCTTATCTGTGAGTGACGAGTTAATGGTGGGTCTAGACACCCTGTACAGGAGGGAGAGGGAGTTACACTGAAATTGAAACCGAGACAGTGAGACTAACTTCACGTTTTGGGAAACGTGCTGTATCCTGTGTCAGTGGGAGGCGAATGCAAAAGGACTTGATGTCTATTAATCGGTCGTAGTTCAAATTTGTGGCGAATAATGGTCCCCCTATGGAAACAGCAGTAAGGGATCGGAAGGAACACCATGACACAGGGTGTCTATGCCTGTCAGTCTCATTAAAGATGTTGAAGATGCTTTTCCGACAGTCACTGAGAGAAGAGGGTGCTACCAACTGAAGACTGGTGCATGTTGAGACACATGATGTCTGTCATCTGGGTTCCAGGTGGCTGACAGAGAAGATTGAGATCTCCTGCGTTCCTCACAGAGTTTCCATGTCGCTCACAATCTGTAGCTTTGTCCCCAAAATTTATCATGGCCGCTTGGTTTGGAGTCGAGAGGAAGACATGAACCAGAGACTGTGAACATTCTGCAGCAAGCTAGACTGCAACTTTCTAGACTTGCACCGCAGGGTTGAAAGCTGCAGGATATCCTAAATGGGTCAGGTCAGCACTAGACATCAGAGGATGCTACCTAAACAGCTGAGTGTGTGTATGAGGTGCATAAAAATCTCCTATAGCGTATATGACTCTCCTTTTAGTCCACATAATGACAGTTGTGGGAAACCTGAAAGTGTCAGTATAATATCCAAAGAAATGCTCTCAATAGGGCTGACTATTGAAACACTAGTGGTTAACTTCCAAAGCACTTGCAACGAAGTTTCAGAGTTTGAAGGGATCTTTTAAAGCAGTGAAGCTTACATAATTAAAATAATGAAAAGAAGTAAAATCATAGCGTCATAGCTAATCTAACTATATATGACATAATCTGAGCAACAGAACATAAAGAATGTAATAAAAGAATAAACTGAACTTAATAACTAAGCAACAGTTAATACAGTATGTACACGCAGTCTAGTACAACATAAAAAATAATAAAAACATAAAAAAACGACAAATATAGGTCAAATAGGGAAATACTGTATAAGCAGCTAAAGAAATTTTCAAATTAAGAACAGGAGAAAAATAAAAAAGGACATGCTATAATCGAAACAGTTTTTGTCTACAAACTAATTTAACTATGTCACTAAAATGGCGAGGAATACCACCAACACCATCTCATTAGGACTTATTAGAATTTGAATGTAATCTAAAACCTTCTATTCAAATAAAGTTAAAAAGTTAGACTAAAAAAATTAAAGGAGAAAATTCAAAATAAACATAAATAAATCGTAAATTATTAATACTACTTGTAGAAGAAATCTACATAAATGAATTCTAAGTTTAAAACATCAGTATGCCAACATAGTAAGTAATTAATTGTAATAAACAATACAAAAAATATTAACCACATGGTTGTTGCATACGATGTGGTTATATGAAACTTAGGATAAGAAACAGACATGGCTCATGCCAATCTGAACTCAGATCTTCTAAGAAACATCAATCAGTCCTAACTATTGGGCTCTCAAAACAAAATTTTTCTTAATCCAACTTCGAGCTCAATCAAATTTTTGATATGAGCTATGGAAAACAATTATGCTGTTATCCCTCAGGTAACTTCATCTTATGATCATATATAATTGATCATACAAACATAAATTAATAGTGAACAGCCTAATTATTCTTTTCATCCCAACAAAACATTATCATAAATTTTAGAATCAATAATCACAACAATCTATAAAAATAAAATTCAAGCCTTATAGGGTCTTCTCATCCTAAAGAAAAACTTCAGCCTCTAGATTGAAAGGTTAAATCTTAAAATTTATTAAGAAAAATTTGATTTCTTGTCAAGCCATCCATTCCAGTCCCTAATTAAAATACTAATTATTATGCTACCTCTCCAAGGTCAATATACTGAGGCTCTCAAACTTTTTTTGGTATATTGGACAGACCACAAAGTATTATCAAGAGGACAAGTTTTGATAAACAGGCAGAAATCAAATTTGCCTAGTTCCTTACAATAAATTAACAACAACAAATATTATTGAAAAATAAATATAGTATTTCATTGGTATTACAAAAATTGAAGACTTAAATAAAACATCTTAATAAAAACCAGAATAGTTATTAATTTGTCAATTTTAAAGTTGTTTTTATATTAACCTTTAAGACAGGTGGTTTAAAGCTTACAATTTTATCGTAATTAGCAAATTATAGGATGTATATGTCTTATCCTATAAAAAATAACTAATTTAACATTTCTATTTCACAATAAAGAAAAGACAAATTAAATTCAATTTTTCTTAAGAAACTATGTATCTTAGGAAACAACATCTCATTTCTACAAGTAATTCAATAATAATTATGATACCTCATTTACTGGCTAATTGTAAACCAACCAAAATCAAGCTAAGCAAGTAAATACTAAAATTTCGATAATCCCCTGATACAAATGGAACAATAAATAAGATTTACTCTAATAAACTAAAATAATTATTTTATAATTCACTTAAATTACTGACAGACTTTAACATAAAAAATCAGTTCTACAAAATATAATCAGCCCATAAATCCAATAAAATTAAATCTGTTCAGTAACAAAATAAAGAAAACATTAATACAGTATAACTAATAATCAAGATATCCTGATTTTCATAGAGTTCTTTCAGTGTAAGTGAAATATGTTACTTCTAAGTTGTATCCTAAACTCTCATCCTTCACACACTTTGCAGTATGTCTAATACATTATGAGTTATCTCCTCTAGTTTGAAGCTGTCTTACCAAAAACCTTTGAACTAAATAATCTGTAATGATTATGGTGGGTGATTTGTACACACCTCAGAGCCGATATCAGTTAAATTAACTACATTAAGTTCCTATAAATAGATTTACATTAACACTTTTTCACCACTGAATCTCTTATAAACAAAAATGTATTGGAACCCTTCCTCCACTTAATTATAAGCTGCTCCTTGACATGAAATATTTTAGATTTACAAATCATTAAAATTAGAATACCAAAAGCATTTCATGGTAATGAAGACTTGTGAACAAATAAATTAAGAAGAGTCAATCATGTATTATTAATAATGAGATGCATTCCTCTGAATGGAATGAGATGGCCAGAATCTTTTGGTTTAAAGACTTACACATTAGTAACCTGATAAGTACAATTAACACTTACAATAGTAGGGTACATAATACTAGTTTATTATTTAAGTTTCACAGATACATAAAAAAACTATAAAAATAATTTCATCATATACATTCGAACTTAACTCCAAAATCATAACTAGCTGTTTCAAACAATAATATACACTTGCATAAATCATGTTACCATAGCTGCTGGCATGAATTATGGAAACACTAAAACAGTTTTTAATTCCAAGATCATATGGTAATTAAATCAAATTACTGCACAATAGAACATTCAGTCTTACAAAAGTTACATATAATATAGTGAAAAATTGAACAAATAATTAAGAATATACATTTAGAAAATTAGAGATACTCGTATTAGTTAAGTAGAATGAAATTTTTTAACACCATGACAAAATATTAAGGAAAAAAAGAGAAAAACAACGTAGAAAAATTAAAAACCATTAGAATATAGGCTGCATGTAACTGAAAAAACTTCTCTAAATAAAAAATCGAACTGGCACTCCAATAATTGTGTTACATTATTATCTTTTATCAGTTAGTCCTTCTTTTCTGTTATAAAAGTAAAATAACATAAAGTATTTAAAGTAATACAATCAATCCCTTAGTATAATAATAATAATATACAATTAAACATATTATATTAAAAATAAATGCTTCTATTAATCAGTTTCATTAACATAAATCAGTTAATTGTATAATTATACAGAAAGCTGATTAAAACACAAAATTGACAGCAGTTATATTTCTGGAGAAAATTGAAGCATGTATGAAAGCTAGGCTAATGGATAATGATGGTGGTGTATTTGTCACAACATATAAGAAACTCAAATCCATGGAGGTAGAAATTAAAGTTGTGTGAGAGACTGTTTAGGCAAGACTCAATATCAGGAAATCTCTGTTTGATCCTAATGTTAAGCACCAGACTCATTCCATAACATAACCAAAACCTTAGTTCATGAGTTTATAAGTTCCCTAATCATACTGTAATCATTGGAGGAATGTAGTCATCCAACAGCCAAATGGGATAAATACAGTTTTTTGCAGTGGGTATGACAAGCCACCAAGCAAAATGTTACTAAATATCTTCTCTGAAGATTATCTAGAACCCAAAGTTTGGATATCTCTCATAATTGAAATATGTTGGATGCAAAGACTACAAATAAACTGAGTTCTTTGAGGATATCCAAATTCAAATTGCTGTCCATGTAGGTGATGCAGGTGTAGAGACAATGATTCCAAAGTACAAAGGGCAACTAAAATAAGTAAAAAACTTATACATTCAGTAAACTAGATAAAGAATCAGTAGTATGTTATCTCAGTGAGGTGAGAACATTTTAGCTCAGGACAGGAACATGTTGAGGAACTATGGCTCAAATTTACAAGAATAGTTTACGATGCAACAGGTGGATATGTTTCTGGTAGAGCAGTTTATGATGGGAGAGACCCTACATCATATGCAGTCACTTAAAAGAAACGTCTAAAGAATCAGAGAATATTTTTTAACAGGTGTAAAATAAAAGTTGTAGTCAGAGAGATACTGAGTGAAATGCATTTGGCTCTCAAGAGTGCAGTGGTGAAGCCTTCAAAGACTACCACAGAAGAATACTGCCAAAACACGTCTCAGGCACCAGAGTTAGAGCGAAATGAGACAGGAAGTAAAATTGATGTTATCAATGCAAAAACAGACTTGCGTAACTCAGTTGTCAATAGTTCTTTTATGTAGAACTGACCATGTGTATTGCCCCTGTTTGGTTCTCATACAGCGCAAAGATAAATGTCAGTGGCATTGAGAAACAGTACAAATCGTTAAAATGAACAATGCGCCTGGGGCTGATGGAATTCCTATGACTTTTCTATACTGAAATTGCTGGTTACACAGTCCCTCATTCAATCGCAATATACGGAAGGTGCCTTGAACAAAACACTGTGCACACTGAGTGGAAGAGTGTGAATCTATGAGAAGAGCAGCAGAAGTGATCTACAAAACTACCGTCCAATACCTTTCCCCTCCATCTCAGAACATATGCTGAGCTCAAATGTAATGTGGTATCTGAAATAGAATGATCTCATCCATAGCAACCAACATGGATTGTGAAAGCATCGAACATTTGAGCCGGCCGCGGTGGTCTCGCGGTTCTAGGCGCGCAGTCCGGAACTGTGCAACTGCTACGGTCGCAGGTTCGAATCCTGCCTCGGGCATGGATGTGTGTGATGTACTTAGGTTAGTTAGGTTTAAGTAGTCCTAAGTTCTAGGGGACAGATAACCACAGCAGTTGAGTCCCATAGTGCTCAGAGCCATTTGAACCATTTGAACATGTGAAATCCAACTCACGATTTTTTCACAAGATTATGCTTAAGTTATGAATCAAGACATTATGATTGTTGCAGTGTTTCTTGACTTTCAAAAGACATTTGACGCATTATCGACACACGATTTACAATGCAGTCCCTTACTTAGAGTCCATATATTATGAAACAAAATTATTGTGCTGTAATAGCTGTCTCATAGTTTAAACAATGTTAAAAATATAATAAGATCAAATGCACCATATTTTCAGAAAAATAGTACTTATCTTGCAAGCTTGGTCTCAGTGTCAGGAGTGGTTCTGGTGCTCCTGTCTAACCTACTGAAAAGATTTTGGCCAGAGTCGTTTAAATGACAAGTTTCTGGAACATTATGTTATTTTTAATCATTTCCTTCTTTTATTTGCATGTTCTTGAAACAATTTACCATTACTTATTGACACTTTTCAGATATACATTTTTCAACTTGCTTAATCCATGCAAAGAACGAAATCGATCACAACACAACTTGCATCAGACTCAACAGATGCTAAACCCACTCTGCTCTGACGCATTTGGCGCCAAAAATACACTATAACTTATGAACTCAAAAACTGATTCAAATGGCTCTGAGCACTATGGGACTTAACTTCTGAGGTCATCAGTCCCCTAGAACTTAGAACTACCTAAACCTAACTAACCTAAGGACATCACACACCTCCATGCCCGAGGCAGGATTGGAACCTGCAACCACAGTGGTCGCACAGTTCCAGACTGTAGCGCCTAGAATGGCTCAGCCACCCGGGCCGGATTATGAACTCAGCTTCCAATACTTTCTAGAACAGGATGTAGACCAAATTAGTATTAACATGACTTAATTGAAACTGTTTTTCAGATTTAATTTACATTTTGTTTTCTGAAAATGATGATTTACATGAAAATTTAAAGGCCTTGTGGTTCATAACAAAGGACAGCATATTCTGAAAACATGAAAAATAGCACCTTGTTGTTATTTTATAAAATCGACTTCATTATGGATAGCAAAATTAGAAAAATTATACATGAAGACAGAAAGAAAAGTGACACACAACAATATTATGTTTACTGTAAATTTGTTTTTAGATAATTGAAGTTGATAGTTGTGGTTACTAATTTTCATGGCACAAGATCGGTATTAAGAAATGGATCTGTATGAATAATAAAAAAACATTAACAAAAAAATAGTTTTTTGATAATCAAATGTGTTCAGAGGTATCTTCAGATAAGAAATATGTAATTTAATTAAGATCTCCTAAATGTAATTTCCCATGTGTGTAGCTCCAACACCATTCCGCGTTCAGAGTCTGTTAATTCCCATCGTGCGGCCATGATCCCACTGGATACCTTTTCACATGAATCACACGAGTACAAATGATAGCTCCACCAATGCACTGCCCTTTCATAGCTTGTGTACACCGTCTCTATTTGTGCATAGCGCTGTCCCGTGACTTTTGTCACCTCAATGTATATTGCACACATCTACTCCTACCCCTCTGTCTCTCTATGCAGGAGATGTGGAGTGTTCATTCACTCCAAATCATAATTGTAAATGAAATAATATGATTGTCTTTGCAGTGTTATATCGAGAAAATGGTGCTATGTCGAGGTTATGGAGTTAATTTTGTAATCGATAGCGCTTTGCAATAAATATGTCCTAAGTGTTCCCTACTATGAAGACTTCTCTTACGATAGTCGCTTGTGAGTAACGGTATCAAAATCCTTCTGGAAATCTAGGAATATGGAATCGGTCTGAGATCCCTTGTCGACAGCACTCATTACTTCATGAGAATAAAGATCTAGCTGTGTTGCACAAGAACGATATTTTCTGAATCCGTGTTGGTTATGTATCAAATAAGTCATTTTCTTCAAGGTGATTCATAATATAATTGGAAGGAGAAACAGCATTTGTCGTATTTTTTTGTTTTATTATCCGCAAAATCGATTTTCGGTCACTTAGTGACCATCCTCAGTGCTGTAATAAACAATTAAAATTGGTAGGCACTGGCAACAAGCTTAGAGCGATCACATAAACTCTCTCTAAGCTTGTTATTTCGGATGAAAATGTTCAGCAGTTTTTACCCACATCCAAAAATCACATGGTTTACTTACAGTGTATTTTGATGTTTTACAGTACACAGTCGCTCCACGATTTCTTATATATCCATTATTCTAATCAAATTTAATTACTACGACAAAAGTTGTTGCTTCTAGTAAGAAGATTTTTGCATGAATTCGTGATTATGGTTAAGCGAGTGATCATTCTAATTTAACAAAGGATTGGATAAAATTGTTTTTCTGGCCCAATTATGATTTAAAAATAAGGATTACACATTAGATATAAAAGAACACAGAACATAAAGATTTGATTCATGTTATCTTACGAAGTGTATATGAGTCAAAAAGTGAAAAAATGACCTTTGTGCTAACTTTGATGGTTGAAGGACGTTTCTAATCAACAAAGCAATAGCTCAAAATGATATATCTTAACTGGCCTGTAAACGAGACGAGAAAGTACCTAATTCAGACGTCAGAGTGTAGTGCAGGATTTGGGTGGAAGGGTGTCTGGGCTGGGGATTGTGCGAGCGTGAGCTTATTCTTAAACAACCTTATTTCCAATCATATATTATAATATGGACACATATAACAACTTCACAGTTACAATGAGAAATACAATATTATGCTCTTGAACATTTCTTATTAAAAACGAGCACAGCAAAAATTAATAAAAAAACCTATTCTAAACGGACCCCCACATTTCTAAACAATAATCTTACTCGAACTAGGATACATTAAAAATGGCTACCAATGTAGGATACATTAAAAATGGCCACCCATCTAGAAACAAACTAACAGACGCCTAGAATCACAGTGTATAACTAAAATTAGCAACTGTCACAGAAAGGATACACATTTTGCCAGTATCGTCCTCAATGGACTACCCAATCAAAGCTAAATGTCAGCACATTAACATAGAGGTACGAATTACACAAAGGAAAACAGCAAAACACAAAAAGCATGTCTGCATACAATGATTCAATGACGATTTCTGTGTGACTACGATAATCAAAATCCAATAAAACGTCACTCTCTTTTACACTGCGGCCCTGTCGCGTCATACGGAACTTCATTTCAAACAATTTTCATATTAATGTGACCATCTGTCAAAAGCCTAAACAACCAAATTTTCCAGGGCGAGACGTGCAGGAAGAGAGTCAATGAGATTCTGGAAGGTACCAATATGATGGTGGAGCCATGCCGATTCCAGTGCCATCCTCAGTTACACTAGGTTTCTCGGTTGAGGACCGATGACGCAAGCAGCCCTATCGAGTTAGTCCCACAGATTCTCGACTGCGTTTAAATCCTGGTAGTTTGGTGGCCAGGAGAGTTTGGTAAACTTATGTTGGTGCTCTTCGAACACTGTAAGCTGTGTGACATGTTGTACTGTCATCCTGGAGAAAAAATACACTGCATGTAGAGGTGGACATGGTCCCCAAGGATAGATGCATACTTGTCTTGATCCACTGTGCCTTCCAAAATGACGAGATCACCCAGGGAATTCCACGAAAACATTCCCCAGACCATAATGCTCACTCCTCCCAGCTGGAGCCCTTTGCTTTCTTACGTCCCGCGGCCTACACGCCAATGGCCACCTGTCCGATGGAGCACAAAATGCAATGCATCTATCGCTGCTCAGTTGCGCTATAGGCATACAAATTCCAACCTTCGTCGCCGATCAACAGCATGGGTGCGTGAACTACGTGCTGCCTGCTACGGAGGCCCATCTGCAGCAACTTTCTTTGAACGGTCGTTGAGCAGCTACTGTTGGTAACCGCTTTGGTCATCTGAGCGGTCAGTTCCTCAACAGTTGCTCGTTCGCCCGTACACATCTCCACAGCCCGTGATGCACCACAGTTGCCCTGGTGATGGTTTTGGACAGCACAGTTTGGCCATGCGCAGTGGACTTGGACCACGGTGGCACATGAACAATTTACAAACATTAGCCATTGCGGAAATGTTTCCACCCTTGGCCCGAAAACCAATGATCATGCCGTCGGATAAGTAGCATGACGTCGGATAAGTAGCTCCGTTTCTGCATTACGACAACGACTTCATTGTTTTCCGTGTCCCCCAACACGCTTATTATGCCCTGCACTGCTCGAGCCGTGTGCGGCTCGTGTTCCGGCCATCATGTATTTTACACCCTGTTTTTAATGTACTTCCACCTCACTACGTTAATTTATATTACTATTGTCACTGAGTTGCTGCTTTGCCTCACTGTGACCGGCGCTAGCAGCGCGTATCGACATATCCCCTCTCGTAGCTCTACTTCCCGGTCGTTGTCTATCGTAAGCAGTTCGGGTTGCGAGTTCGGGTCTGCCAGTCAGTCGAACGCGTCTGGAGCGCAGTCCGGACCTGCCAGTCGGGGAGTTGCAATGCGGCACTAGTGCAGTCGGGTTGGAGCAGGAGTGAGGTCTGCGTCTACATGGCTGGCACGACCATTGCCGCCAAGCATGACTTGAGCCGGCCACGGTCTTGGTGGATTGTCGGTCGGTCGTCCTTCCGGACGACGCGTTTTGGCTCGCCGATCGTTCATGAGTCGGCTGTGTGTGTGTGTGTGTGTGTGTGTGTGTGTGTGTGTGTGTGTGTGTGTGTGTGTGTGTGCATGCGCGCGTCGACTCCCTATTGTCTTCGTGCGTGCTTACTGTTGGGTATCGTTCTAGTCTTCGTACAAGTGTTTGTCAGGTTGTGTGTGTAGTTCGTATGATTTACTTTGACAAGTTATTTTACATGTTGTCGGCATACCGGCTCTGAGAGATCGGTCGTCTCATCGGGCGACGTGTAACTGATTCTCTGAGCGCTTCTCGGCCACTTCAATTACCATCTTGTGGAACTTGGGTCTGTCCTTTCCTGGTGCAGGGATGTCGTTTAGGCCAGTGGGCGTGTTTCCTCTGCATGGTTGGGTCCGAGCCAGTATTTCCGCCGTCGTGTATCTGGAAGTGAGTGGGAGACGCACCAGCAGTGCAGTCGCGACGGAGCAGCAGTCGCGGACGCACCAGCAGGCAGTCGGTCGGTTTCTGCGGACCAGGGAAGATGTTTCCGCCCGGCGCAGTCGCTGGGTCCGTTGCTGGTCTCTGCACAGTGTCGGAGCGTGTGTGGAACTGTCCGATCGCTACGAGCTTCGTGGTTCACCGACTCAGGGCGTCAAAGTTGAGTAGTAGTTTCAACTACCCAATCAAGTTCCATTTATGTTGTGTGCTTCGTAACTTTCCTCTGTTTGAGTTCTCATGTACCGATTGGTGGTAAGTAAGTCGTTGGGTCGGTCGGTCCATGGCAGTCCCCTGGGTTCCGACGGATCAAGTATAGTTGGGCTCACCACCTGTCTCGCCTAAGTGAACGAGGGCAGACCGACCTCCCTGGAGGCTTCTGAGTGCCACCAGTGTTTAATTATCTGTTGTCAACTACTTTAAATTTTAGGCTTAGAATAATTTGTTTTGTTTCTTAAAATTTTGCAAAATTAATTTTTAAATTTATCTTTAAAGCTTAAACACTGCGGCCTTCTGTTTTTAAAGATTATGGTAATATATTTTAAAATTTTGAATATTCATTGTGACCCTCAGCCACTGGTATTGCACCTTGCATATGATGCTTCTTTAAATTATTTTATTGCTAGCTTAATTGGATTTTTATCTTGTTGACTTTTAGGATTTCTTGTTGTTAAACATGCTGGCCTACTGCCTCTAAAGGCCTATGGTAATATATTCTGAAGTTTTGAAATTTAATTGTGGCCTTCAGCCATTTGTGGCATCTTGCATATGTTACTTTTTGGTTTTTAAATTATTTTATTGCTATCTTATAGAAATTTAGATTTTTTTAAAGATTTCCTGTTGGCCTTACGCCTTTAAAGGTCTATGGTAATATATTCTAAAATTTTGGAATTAAATTGTGGCCCTCAACCATTTGTATTGCACTTTGCGTATGTTGTTTTTTGAATTATTTTATTGCTGTCTTAATTCGATTTTTATCTTGTTAAGATTGCTTGTTGGAGGCCTTCAGCTGTGAAAGAGTTGCATTCAGTAAAGATTCGGCTATGTGCCGCTTTGGTTGTAGCGCTTATTGAATTACAATAAATGACAATTAGAAGCAGGAACTGACCTCAACCCTTGGCCCTTTCCACAATCCTATTATCTGTTCTGCCCAGCGGGTGTAGCGGGCAACCCACTGCTAGTGTTTCCACCTGCCGTCTGTGAGCAAACATAGGTCGTAAGTAATGTGACTGGACCGTGTATAGCAGCTTCTCAGTATTCGAAAATACCAAAGCATGTACCAGCTGACTTCAACATGTTCGTCACCCGTTGCTTAAAAATTTACTCTGACCGAACCTACCAGCCGCCCACTAATAGATGTGGACGTTAAACGCACAGCACTTGATGCTCTGCACAATGCTGCCGTAACTAAGTTCTCCAGCGCTCCTCGTTTCAGGCTTTGGGCTGCCTCCTTCTTATGGACACTTGTACATCTACGTCTACATGGACACTCTGCAGGGTACCATATGGCTCGAGACGGAGTGTACCCTGTACCACTACTAGTCATTTCCTTAGCTGTTCAACTCACAAATAAAACGAGGGAAAAATGATTATCTATATGCCTCACTATGAGCCCTCATTTCTTGTATCTTATCTTCGTGATCCTTTCGGGCAATGTATGTTGCAACAAAAGTAATAAAAAAGAAGTGTAACTTAAATGCGGAGTGCTGATTACTTTTTTACATCACCATTGTCCTAACTTGCAAAAGTTTAATCTTCAAGAATGGTTTGTGAATAGCATCTATAAAACTTTTGAATATCGCAGAATAGCACCTAGGCCTTTTTGTATTCGAGCTTGGAATCATCACTACCTAGATTTTCGACGATTGAGCCATGAGTTCACAACGAGACCAGCGTGGGAAACACGAAAAGATGAGTGCCTAGTTTATCTATTGTTTCAAGAAAAGACTTTATTAACTGTGCTCTAATGACACCTGCCACATAATATAACTTTGTTGTTGCCAGAAAATGCAATATTTAGCAGCGTAAGCAACACTACAATCATAATTAATTTTAGACCTTTGTTGTGGTAGGGTTGCTAGAGAATGCAGGAACAGATCTTAAAGTACTCTGATCCATCAATTCCCCAAGTATTGCAAATCCTAGAGCAATATGATTCGGTTGCCATAGTAGCAGATAAGTTTGACCAGGCCCCGGTTTGTCGGGTCGAGTCGCTCCTTGCTTGCGACCACCCCAAGCAGACACAATAACGAGCGTATACACAGCCGCGCGGACAGCCACGTAGGCACGTAAACAGACCTGTAAACTTCGTGAAGCCTTGCCCTAGAAGTTTTGCGCGCCATAAAAGACAGGATTGCCCATCACGCAATGCGACGTGTTAAAAGTGTGGAAATATAGACCATGTCCAAGCAGTTTGTTTGCAACGGCACAAAAACGCAAATTTTGCCCGCTCCCAGAAAAAAACAGGCTCGTGCACATGCAGCGAACGTTGTTTTCCAAACTTACAACAGGTTCTGACAAAAGTAAGATTAAGGTTGTGTCTCATTCTCGCCATAGTGCTGTGCAACGACGTTCTAAAGAACTGTCTGTCCATTACGAATTGCTGGCCGTCGTGTGAACTTTCAGTTAGACACAGGTGCCTCAGTAAATTTGTTAAATCGTGCCTTTCTATATCTAGCAAGCACCTTACTGCTTACAATGGACAGGAAATTCCAGTGTAGTTTGGCTCACAACGGGACAACGAATTTTACTGTATTTCAGTCGAGATTGGTTGGTTGGTTGGTTGGTTTGGGGGAAGAGACCAAACAGCGAGGTCATCGATCTCATCGGCCCTTTCAAAAGAACCATCCCGGCATTTGCCTGGGGCGATTTAGGAAAATCACGGAAAACCTAAATCAGGATGGCCGGACGCGGGATTGATCCGTCGTCCTCCCGAATGCGAGTCCAGTGAGCTAACCACTGCGCCACCTCGCTCGGTTTTTCAGTCCAGAGACAGTGAGAACATTTTCACTTTAGATGCCTTTGGTTTGTTTGGCCTTGGCATACACGACAACGTACTTAAGACAGTGTCACTAACTTGCTTAAAAGAATTTCCTGAACTATTTTCAGACGGAATGGGAAAAGCTAATAACTTCATAGCGCATGTTACACTGACAGACAATGCATACCGTGAGTTTTTTCGAGCCCCCCCCCCCCCCCCCCACCCCACCCCTTCCGTTCCTATTGCTCAACGAGCCGACTTGGAGCAGGAGAGACACCAGAAGACATTTTAATTTCCACTGTCTATACTTTTACATGTAAATTCATAAAACTTTGTTATCATAACCAAAAATGATTCAGAATTCACACTCATGGCAGTGAAAGCTCCAAACCAAAGCAAAATAAATTTTTTTATATGTGAAATTTCATCATTTTTTCACTTATTATTTGCTGCATTTGTTGCTATAGGTACAGTTTTCTTCATAAGTAAGAGAGATTCTTCGATGAATTTTGCACAGCATACAAACCATACTTACAGGTGTATGAAACTTTATAATTTATTCAATTTATGAAAAAATGAATGAGCTGTTAAAATTTAAACTTCATGTTTAGAGAAAACTCAAATTTTACAGTTAATTATCTCAGTTTTTACCACAGTTTTTAATAGATTTGGAAAAATCTTGAGTTTCATACATCTGTAAGTATGGTTTGTATGCTGTGCAAAATTCACCAAAGAATCTCTCTTACTTATGAAGAAAGCTGTACCTATAGCAACAAATGCAGCCAATAGTAAGTGAAAAAATGATTAAATTTCACGTGTAAAAAAAATTGTCATGTTTTTGAGCTTCTACTGCTATGAGTGTGAATCCTGAATCCTTCCTGGTCATGTTGACAAAGTTTTATGAATTTGTTTGTAAAAGTATGGACAGTGGAAATTAAAATGTCCTCTGGTGCCTCTCCTTCACCGTCGACTCGTTTGACGTCCTACCCCCCTTAAGAGACAAAGTAGCCAGTGAAGTGAAAGATATTGGTGTGATTCCCCCCATTCAAGCAAGTCAATGGGGAAGTCGTCTCGTTTTGTTGCCTAAGCTTTCTGATCGCCTTCTGATCTGTTGCTATAGGTACAGTTTTCTTCATAAGTAAGAAAGATTCTTCGATGAATTTGCCACAGCATACAAACCATACTTACAGGTGTATGAAACTCTAGAATTTATTCAGTTTATGAAAAAACGAATGAGCTGTTACATTTTGAACTTCATGTTTAGAGAGGAACTTCATGTTTCAATTCCACAGTCAACCCACAGACATTGACACTTTGCGTAGCCGTTAGCTCGCCCTAAGGAAATCTTCGACAGGCTTGGTGTAGGATGTATTTGCGTGATGCCTATTTGCAAATTTCACTGGATGAAGAATCATAGGAAGTGTTTGTTGTAAATACACGTTTGGGACTGTACAAATATTTGCGTTTACCCTTTGGCAGTGCTTCCGCACCCGCCATATGTCAACGTTACTTGGAACAGCTGACTGCAAAAGTGCCATTTTGCTCAAACTATCTTGACGATATTGTCGTCGCAGGTCATACACCAGAGGAACACACAGCCAATTTGCGTACTCTTCTTCGAGTGTTGTCAGAAGCGGACTCAAGTGTCGTCTCGAAAAGTGTGGCCTTTTTCAAACTGAACTACAGTACTTAGATCATGTGATAAACAGTCGGGGGGGCGCACCCCCTCCAATCTCATTTCCTTGCAATCCGTGACCTGCCTGTTCCTCGCAATGTGTCCGAACTGCAGTCAGTAGTAGGCAAAATTACATGCTACATTCGGTTCATACCGAAGCCACTCAGATCGCAGCTCCATCGCATCGCTTGCGTTACAAAGATGTACCTTTCGTGTGGGCTACAGATTGTCAAGACACCTTTCAGAAACTCAAGAATGCCTTGCTTAGTGACAGATGTTTAGTGCATTTTGACCATGCCAAGCCGGTAGTTTTGCAAGTGGACGCTTCTTCCTACGGAATACACGCTGTCCTTTCGCACAGAATTGGTGCATAACAGAGACCTATTGCTTTTGCGTCAAGGTTGTTAACTCAAACTCAGTGCAATTATTCTCAAATTGAAAAAGTGGCTCTCGCTATCGTGTGTATGGTGTGACAAAGTTCCATCACTATTTGTATGGTCACAAGTTCTATTTAGTGACAGATCACAGGCCTATGCGGTCCTTGTTTCAACCGTCAAAGCCGGTTCCTACACGCACTGTCCAAAAATTGGGATTTGTTGCTTTCGCAGTATCAGTATGAAATTGTGTACAGACCTACGGCAAAGCATGGCAATGCAGACGCCCTACCTCGCCTTCCGATTTTGATGTATCTGCCGCATCTTGCTGCCAAATGATGCATATGATTCTGAATAGGTGGAATCTTTTCCCTTGCACTACAGAAAAATTGCACAGGCCACGGAACCAGACCCAGATCTCAAGATTTTGTTACATTACATTCGAACGTCTTGGCCTCGTTCATTGAACAGTATCCAGAACTTTGTTGTGCCCCGATGATTCGCACGTCAGTTCAACAGGGTGTAATTCTAGTTCAGAATGACAGTGGACAATCGCGTTTATTTATTCCCAAAATGGTGCAGAAGGATGTGTTGCGATTGCTCCACCAAGGACATTGTGAAATTGTTTGCACTAAACAGTTCGCGCGACGGCACTTTACATGGCAGGGCATGGACGCCCACATTGAACAGATGACGTCGCAGTGTCGCGCACGCGCGGTAAACCAATCCGCTCCACCACAGACATTCTCAGTTTGGCCTAAGACTCAATCGCCACGCCAACGAGTGCACATTGACTTTGCAAGACCATTTTGGAACACTCGTTGGATCATCGTGGTAGACTCTTTTAGCAAATTCCCATTTGCGGTGCCTATGAACTCTACCACATTACGTAGCATCACTCAAGCCTTGTCCTCCATATTTTTCATAGAAGGTTTTCTAGAAGTGTTTGTGTTGGAGAACAGACACAGTTCACTTCACGTGACTTTGAACAGTTTTGTGAACTAAACGGCATTCATCTAACGAGTGCTCCAACAGAGAAGCCGAATGCTTTGTACGCACGTCCAAGCAACAGATGGCCAAGCTTCGCACGACCCACACATGGGTACAGGCACTCACCTCTTTCTCGCCTCCTTTCGCTCCCATGCACGAGACGGACCATCACCGGCGGAACTTCTGCATGGCCGCCGCCATCGGACGCTGCTACACTTGCGACACCCACCTCAACATCCGGCGCCGCCAATGGTCCGCGGGTATCGCTTTGCGCTGCGAGATTTTGTTCTTTACAGGGTTTATGGCAACCGTGGACGCTGGGAAAGAGGTGTGATCCAGGAACGCATTGGCTCTTATATGTATTTTATTTGAGGTCCTGATGCTTTGCAGCGCCGCCACGAGCACCAAATTCGCGCATGTCATTTGTCCCGTGATTCTGCTGCTTTTCTTCCCCCCAGATTCATGGCTTCACGGGACCGCGCGGCCTTCACAGCCGCCCACTGGTGCCACCAGGGCACCCCAGGAGGAGCGGATGGACGATGCGTCCTCGCTAGCCGACCCAATGGACCTGAAGCAGTCATCGCCGTCGCAGTTGCTGTCATCGCCCCCGGACAGACCCTCAGGCGTGGACGTGTGTCCTGGCAGCAAAAAAATGGTTGGAATGGCTCTAAGCACTATGGGACTTAACATCTGAGGTCATCAGTCCCCTAGACTTAGAACTGCTTAATTCTAACTAACCTAAGGACATCACAAACACCCATGCCTGAGGCAGGATTCGAACTTGCGACCATAGGTGCCTCGTGGTTCGGAGTGAAGCGCATAAACCGCTCGGTCACCCCGGCCGGCCCTGGCAGCTGTTTTCTGGATTATGTCCTTGGTGCCTCGCAAGCCAGTTGGCGGCGTATGATCGGGAGTATGCCGTCCTACACAGCTGCAGCTCCTGGCTCATCTCCACGTCCGCCATCCTGCCTTCCTCCTTGTTGTCGTTCGCAGCCTCATTACACGATAATGGTGCGGCATTTCGGAGAACGATTGGGGGGGGGGTGAGGGGGGGGGGGGGGGAAGAATGTGTTGGTGTAAGCTGTCGCCAGCACACAAGGCGGCAAAGAGGTTGCGAGAAGATCGATTGTAGGCTCCGGAACAAGTAAGCCTGTCATGAGAAAGGCCAAAGACAAACTAGCAAGAAACGAGCCGCCAACGCCCTCTTGGCCGCCAGTAGTTAGATCGCCGCCACGGATTGGAGGGCCTAGTCAATTCCCGTCCGTCATCCAGTGAGTCAACTAGTCGAGTCATCAGTCGCAGCCCAGTGGGAGTCGCAGTAGCAGTTAGCTCACCCTCTAGCTCAGAGACACGCAACATACAGCAATCAGAGTAGAGTACATAACTGGACATTGTACTTCACCAGCAGCGAGGCTAATGTGGTCTATTATGGAAGAGCTTGTACCACAAGACCTGAACTACCTTGAGTTAAGCAATTTTCTGTCCTGATAAATAAAGAACACTGTTAATATTTGCATGCAGTTGTGTTATAGAAAGAGGATACCGGTCACCAGACATAATCATCTCCTTGGTTCCCATGGTACAGCTCTACAGGGACAACGAGACGACATAAAATGGGCAACGAAAGTCGCTGCACCACCACACGTAGCTTCTATTAAGAACGCAAGAGACCGCACCCAAATGTGATCAGACAGATCCACAAAGGTTGCTACACTTCAACGTCGAGCCAGCGGAGTAGACGTAGTCGTACGATCCACTGCAAGAATGGAGACACCATCGTGTCATTCTGCTCTTTGACCACTTCGTACGGTACACTACCGATTAGTCGCAATGAACGAACTTCTGGTATCTGCTAGTTCCATACAAGTGACTGCCATGGCAGTGTGCTTTGTATGAGGTGAATTGTCATTTTATGATGAACCCAGGTCTCACATACAGATCTAACCATCATGATTCAAGTCAGTTGCACGTAGATATTGCCCTGCGGTGATGCTCATTAGCACTTGCTTCTATATTTCCATTTCGTTTAACGGGAATTCAGTGAATGAACTTGGCGTAACGCTGAGCATTCTCACGAAACAACAAGGGGCATTTATAGGCTTACACGTAGCCCATCTCTAATCTACATGTTTTGTATGTAAGCTTCTTGAAGGTGTTAGCGGAGGGGACTTCCGATAGTGTCAACTATCCCCTTTTCTGTTCCATTCGCGAATGATGCGCGGGAAAGACGGCTGGATGAAATTCTCCGTCTGCTTATCACTACAGTCTTGCATCTTATTTGTAATCACTAATTGTTCTACATATAATCTGATAGGAAGTTACTCCGACCTTTCTATCTACATGTTGAAAATTCCGGCACACCATTTTAAATTTAGGAACATACGTCATGAAAACCATTTTTTTTTCGCCAGTGAGATAGGATGTACTTTCGTTACTTTCCACTAGATCATAGAGATCTTAGAAAATCAGAAAATATCACAAGCTCTCTGTTTAACGTGAGTTTCTGCACAAACGCGAGAATCGTTCCGTGCAATGTAAGTACCAAGGGTGTATGCGCACGCTGACGAATGACGTGTGTTAACATTTTGCTAGAATCGTTCTCTACGTGAATCACGGTTTTGGATAGAAGACGAATATCAAGTCTGAATTCACATGATGAGAAGTGACATATGCTAATTACTGTTGTGCTGTCAGTGTGAAACTGATTAGGCATTTGTGTAGGATGACAAGGAAGAAAGCGCATATACCTCACGTCAGACAACTTTCATTCCGACAGTAAAGAAACCGTTTACTGCTGCCGAGAACTCTCTCCTATAAGTTATAAATGTAACAGCACGTTTCAGTCGGATAAGAAAAATTACCGTCTTTCCATTCTTGAGGTGCGCGACATACGTTTATCTGTACTTTTATCTACTCGACGGTGGTTGCGTCGGCTCGTTTCCAGAGGACCGTCCATATTGTCACCAGTAAATATGGAACGTTAATTCTGTGCCTCGCAGGGCACCACGAGCACTGTCTCTATGGGGACACCGTACTGAACAATATAATATAAATATATGCCAAATTTGCCTGGAATGAAGTTCACCTTCCTCGCCACCTGAATGGCTACATTTCTTCTTGTTTGTGGCTTTGTAGAACAGACAAAGAGAGGAGGAAAGGATATGAAACTTCACAGGCTGAGAGGGTATGTGAGGGTACTTCGGTGATCACAAAATTGACTCAAACTTACAAAGACGGTGGCAGTAAAAGTCCACTTATCCCTCTGGCCTGGAAGAATGCACGTATTCGCAAGGGAAAGGTGCCATAAAGCAGTCCTGAGGCAAGCTAGCCCACAACTGCCTTAACTGTTCCTTGATATCCTGATACTAGCAACGGGACGGAGTTGACGTTCAACACTGTCCAACACAAGTTGTCAGGGACAGATGTAGGAACCTTGCCTGCCACGGGAGTTCCTCAACATCACTTAAACACTTCACAGAGACAAGTGCGATGTATGTAATAGCGTTTTTCTGTCGAGAAATGGCACTTCGATGTTGTCGCTTGGAAGGAAACACATGAGGACCCGGGAAGTCCGCGGCATACCTTCTTGTCGTCAGTCTTGTGTCACTGCCATAAGTCTTATCCGACCTGAAGTCTTACCCGATGGTTCCTCAACCCATGACGCCAGTGGTACAGCCGTACTTCTCCAAAACAAGAGGTCGCCGCCATCCCACCAACGATGTTCATCCAGGGCAGAGCAGCACCGCGATTCATCTCTGATCACACAGACACGCTATTCATCAGCAGTACGTGCTTCCCAGTCACCGAATCACTCCAAAAGTAGCCGTTTATGTTGCGGTGTCAACCGGTGCCAACTCGCTACAGCCCGTAGTTACCTAGGGAGGCTGCTGTTATTCTGCCACCAACGGTGTGACATGAGACAGAATCTTACTTGCTCTGGGATGGCAGGGGCAGTTGTGAACGGGTTACGATGTGCTTGGTGCATGATACAGCGATACTATATTGTCGAGATCAGACGTGGTCGATCGGAACTTTAATGACTAGGCAGAGCAGTCCATCATCGGGCCAGTTTCACATGCGAATGTTCTACAAATCTAGATGTTGCACGATTCGACCATCCGACCAAACGGAGAACCACAATGAGGCCCTTTCAAACTCTATCGAGTTCTGATAACGCTGTCTCACATCATTACTACGCATCTTCGTCTCCTTCACAGTGATCACTCAATATCTGACGCTGTTCCTGCACCTGATACTTATACCCTACCAGCATTAAAAACGAACAACACTAATGCACTCTGGTGGCCGTTGTACCTGTCACACAGACGTGTACGAAGTTACATTGACATCCGACCGTATCTGCTAGGGGCTTCACTATTTTTGTCAGGCAGAGTATGTAATATCTGCTTCTATCAGTTCGTATTTAGCGCCAGTTTTAGAACACACACAGTCAGTGTCCATCCACTGTCTTTCTTTAAGCGACAGACGCAATCGTTTCCTCATCACATCCTTTGGCTGTACTGTAGATAACCGAAATGAGCGCACTATCTGGAAGCACAGATTCACTCGCTAGTCAGCCATACTCTGTAACTACTGTAGTCACACACCCCTCCGATTGCTCCGGCTAGATTCTGATTACTCGTCGACACCTAATGTAGTAGGCGACATAATCGGAAAGAGTGCACACTACTCACGACTCGGACTCCGTCACCGGTTAAAAGTATCCGCTGACAAACTGTAACGCGGAACCTCGCTTTGCGCGGGCAAAGCTCTTACTGACTGGTCTTTACAGACGCGCCGCCCGACTCGCTCTCACAGCTACTGTTCTGACAGTAGGTCTCTCTCCTACGTTCCGAACTTCACAGGTGCTCTCCTTCACATTCTTCTGGACTAGTACTCGTGGCAGAAGTCTGGAAAACAGGTAAGAGAGTGAGTAACATACTAAGTAAGAGCATTACTCGCGAAAGTCAAGGGACAGGTTTCGAGTCCCGGTCCGGCATACAGTTCAAATTCGTTACAACTTTTCGATAACATGCTTTCCAAGATATTCCACGGAAATCATTAAGTCCAGACACAAACGTGCTCACACGAAAGACGAGGTAGAGATGCTGCAGAAACCGTTAAGTACCGGCCGGTGTGGCCTGCGGTTCTAGGCGCTTCAGTCTGGAACCGTGTGACCGCTACGGCCGCAGGTTCGAATCCTGCCTCGGGCATGGATGTGTGTGATGTCCTTAGGTTAGGTAGGTTTAAGTAGTTCTAAGTTCTAGGGGACTGATGACCACAGATGTTAAGTCCCATAGTGCTCAGAGCCATTTGAACCATAGAGCCAAACCGGTAAATGACAGTAAATACAACAACACCAAAATAATTGCGGGTTTTAATATGAAAGTA
Source organism: Schistocerca americana (assembly GCF_021461395.2). Classification (NCBI taxonomy): domain Eukaryota; kingdom Metazoa; phylum Arthropoda; class Insecta; order Orthoptera; family Acrididae; genus Schistocerca; species Schistocerca americana. The sequence goes on from NC_060121.1 coordinate 811,368,616, forward strand.
GGACAGAAATTCGTAAAACGATCCCTCAGTGGGAAACATTGTGTATAATATTAGAAATGATAGAGCTTATTTATTCCACTGCACTCATGGGCGCAGTTTCGGCTGTAATGAAATAGAATATGAAATGGATAATGGATGAAACTTCCTTGAGATTGAAACTGTGTGCCGGACCCGGACTCAAACTTGCTACCTGGGCCTTCTGTGGGCAAGTGTTCTACCTCCTGAGCTGTCCAGTGACGATTAACGAACAGCTTTACTTCCGCCAGTACGTCATCCCCTATCTTCCAAACTGCAGATTTCTGTGAGGCAGGTTGTTAACCGGCCTCGGAAAGCTCTGTCTGTGTAAGTCTCACCCAAGGGAGGCACAGGTCGCCAGTTCCAGTCCTGGTCCGGCAGACAGTTTAAATCTGCCAGGAAGTTTCAAATCAACGCACACTCCGCTGCAAAATGAATATTCATTCAGGAGGATGGGCAGTTGATTGATTGTACAAAATGACCAAGATAGGCTTGGGCGTTTAGATAGGAGGATGATTTAAGGTGAATAAAAATGCGTACAGGGTTTTCGGAAAGTCCGATGAAAAACCTCTGCGACGTGTAGATGGCCTGAGAACGCAACATTTTCAATAGTAACCCATGCACGGGAAAGTGCCGTTTCCGTTCTACAGACATCTCAGATTAGGTGATTAATATAGCACTTTAATAAGGTATAACTCACTACATTAAGTTTCTAATAAAAACTCAGTTCCAAAAAACGTGGAAAATAAAGAAACATTATCCATTGTCTCTAGTAAAATGTACAAGGAAAGAAGAATCAAGGACACAGTGGTTGGTATACAGAATGATCCACTACAAAAGCGACTAGATGTGGCTACCACTAACGTCGATGAACTCATTGTACCTATGAATCATGTTCCGGTACACTCTCTCCGGCGTCAGTCACTTCAGCAATCATAATTCGCACCAACACATATTGCTCTGTCCCTGCAGGAATCTCCTCTTCATACGGCCCCACGAGGAAATGTTCGACGTAGTTAAATGCTGCGATAGTGGGGGCCACGCAACTGGACCATCTGGACGTATCTACGGAGTATGCCCAAATAGTACATGAGGAAATTGTGTGGTATGAGGTGAATGTCTGCCCTCCACCCCTTCATCGCTCTATCGTGTCGCATACTTTAACAAGCAAATGGCTCTTCCCTTCGCAGAAGTATATGAGTTAAGCTCCTGATAAGAAAGGTAGTAAAACGTTTCCGGGCATGGCTTCCTACTCTACGCATTGCGTACTCGATGCCCTCTACAAGTCTTAGAAGTTTGTAACAGAAATTGTTTATTGTTAAAAGTATACAGACTTTCAACCTCTTCAAAGATAATTTAGACGATTTTCGAGTACGTACGGAAGGCAGATGGCAGGACTTAAGATAGTCCAGCCAAATACGAGACAAATGTAGAACGACATTGATGGAGCTCGGCTAGCAACAATGAGACCGAGAGACTGTTACAACCTTTTGAGAAAAATTACAGATTGCACGTATTTTTAGGACTTCATAAGATAGAAATAACCAACGATGGAAGAACATTCTACGGGTAGAGAAGCATGGAATGTCAGAAGTTTGAACGTAGTAGGAAAGATAAAATATCTGAAAAGGGAAATGCAAAGGCTCAATCTACTTATAGTGAGTGTCAGTGATGTGAAATGGAAAGAAGATAAGGATTTTTGGGCAGACGAATACAGGGTAATATCAACAGCAGCAGAAAACAGTACAACGGAGGTACGATTCGCAATAGGAAGGTAGGGCAGAGAGTGAGCTATTACGAACAGTTCAGTGATGAGGGTTGTTCTCACCAGATCGGACAGCAAACCAAAGCCTCCAACGATAGTTCAAGCATACATGGCAGCTTCACAAGCAGCAGATGAGGAGATAGAGAAAGTATATGAGGATATTCAACTGGTAATTCACTGTGTAAAGGGAGATGTAATGTGATGGGGATTGTAACATGATTGTAGGGCGAGGACTAGAATAAAAGGTTACGGGAGAATGTGGGCTTGGTAATAGAACGAGAGGCGGGAAAGACTAGTAGAGCTCTGCAATAAATTTCAAATGGTTATAGCGAATACTCTGCTCAAGAATCATAACAGGAAGAGGTATACTTGGGAAGAACCGGGAGATACGGGAAGGTCCCACCTGGATTACATCATGGTCAGACAGATTCTGAAATCAGATATTGAATTGTATCGCATACCCAGATGTAGATATAAATTCAGATCACAACTTAGTGATGACGAAGAATAGACTGAAGTTTAAGAGAATCGTTTGAAAAAATCAGTGTGGAAGGAAGTGGGATAGTGAAGTACGGAGGAATGACGAGACGCGTTTGTAGTTCGCTAAGGATGTGGAAACTGTGATAAGGAATGTCAGAGTAGGCAGTGTAATGGAAGAGGAAAGGACATCTCCAACGTGGGCAATCACAGATGACGGATAGACAAACATAGCTACAGGGAAGGTAAATGGGAAGACACTTTGTGTAAGAGATGAAATACCTTCAACTGATCGCTGAAAGAAGGATGTACAAAAATGTCCAGAGAAAGACAGGAATGCAACAATATAAATCAATGTACCGAGTGGTTGTAATTAAATATTTCCTGTTTAATACGTTGTAACGCGGAAACTAATTACCGTACGAGTACCAAACTAGGAAAAATACAGAATCAATTCAATTGAAACACTTTAAATGTACTGCTATGGTACATCATAACATTACATACCGATACCATTACTGCTACGAAAGGAGCTCAAGATGGCGCCCATCAGTGTCCAGAAGAGTCTTAAAGCGCAGGATTGCATCCTGCACAGCAGAACGAAGCTTGTCCGTAGGTATGCTGGCTACCTCTCTTGATATGCTGCGCTTCAGGTCAGGATGTGTGACTGTTCCCCTGGTAAACACTGTCTTTCAGGTAACCCCACAACCAGAAATCACAAGGAGTGAGAGCAGGTGATCGTGCCGGCCAAGCATTTGGAAACGAAAGGCTGATAATTCGATCGTTTCCAGATGTGTTTTGGAGAAGCAGGTGAACTTCACGAGCGATATTAGGTGGGGATCCATCTTGCATGAAAACAGTCGAGTTCAGTGCGCCTCTCCTCTGTAGTGCGGGTATGATATGCTGGCCAGTCACGTCTTTCGTCCTTGAGCTCCAGCCTTTTCAAAAAAGAACGGGCCAATGATGAACGTAGCTGCGAAGCTGCACCATACGGTGACACGTTCACCATACAGAGGAACTTCATGCACAGTGACTGGAGGTGAAGATCCCTACTCTCAGCAATTCTGTGTGTTCACCTCACCCGTCAGAGAAAAATGAGCTTCGTCTGTCCATAGGATGGTCCAGGGCCAGCCCTCATCAACTTCAATCCTTACGAGAAAGTGGAGTGCGAAGTGAAAACGTCGTTGTGCGTACTGTGGTGCAAGCTGCTATACGATATGGATCTTGTATGGATACCATTTGAGAATGGTTCGAAGCGCCTTGCGTACAATGGATCATGGGATGTTCAACAGTCGTGACACAGCACGCGCACTGCCTGAGGATCGGGAACTGCGCGCAGCGTTGTCTGACATAGCAACAGCTATTTCATCAACCACCTGTGGTGCAACCGGTCGTCGGCCTCATCCCAATTCTCCAGTTGATTCGAAGTTCATCATTCTCCGCACACGTGGTAGAGAAAGAGGACCCTTCCGTAATCTTTTCAGCCGGCGATATTTTCGAAGTGCAGCTGCAGCGTTACTGTTGTTTTGATAACAGAGCTTCAGCAATAACGCCCTGCTCCTTTTTTCCAAGCTCGTGTTGACATATCAACAAGTGCACTGCGACTGGTCAGGCGTGTGAGACTACGAATCACGATGACCGATCACGGCACCTGGTGGCCATTGTTGGAACTGGACGATGACGCTGTGACGCCTGGAGGTCATGCACCCCATACTCTGGACACTAACGCTACCAAGTTTGATACCCGTATGGCAAAAAGTTTCTGTTTTATAACGTGTTAGACCGGGACAGTTTCATTATAACCACACGGTATACAAATCAATGAATGAAATAAGTACCGAATGCAGGACACACAAGGCGAAATGGCTACATGAAAGGAGCGAAGAACTCTAAAAAGAAATCATCGTCGGGAGGGCTGAATCACCATTTAGAAAAAGTAAAACAACCTTCGGTGAAATTGAAAGCAAGAGTGCGGTGAGAAGTTCACGGTAAAACTCGCAAGAGAGAGCAGATAGTTGGAAAGTGCACATTGGAGGCCCCTATGAGGGGGTGGATTTGCCTGATGAAGTAATAGAAGAAGAAACAGGAGTCGATAGGGAAGAGATAGTGGAATCATTTGAGATCAAATAAGGCAGAAGGGACAGATAACAATCCACTGAAATTTCTAAAATCACTGGGAAAGTGGCAAACAAACGACTATTTAAGTTGATTTGTAGAATCTATGAGACTGGCGATGTACCATCAGACTTTAGCAGCCGGCCGCTGGTGGCCGAGCGGTTCTGGCGCTGCAGTCTGGAACCGCGCGACCGCTACGGTCGCAGGTTCGAATCCTGCCTCGGGCATGGATGTGTGTGTTGTCCTTAGGTTAGTTAGGTTTAAGTAGTTCTAAGTTCTAGGGGACTTATAACCTCAGCAGTTGAGTCCCATAGTGCTCAGAGCCATTTAGACTTTAGCAAAAACATGATCTACACAATTCTGAAAATAGCAAGAGCCGACAAGTGCAAGAATTATCACACATCCAGCTGAACATCTCGTGCATCTAAGCTGCTGTCAAGAATAATATACAGAAGATTCAAAAAGAAAATTGTGGAACAGTTGGATGACGATCAGTTTGGCTGTACGAAAGGTAAAGGCGCCAGAGAGGCAGTTACGACGTTTGTTGTTGGTAATGGAAGCTGAAGAAAAATCAAGACACGTTTATTGGATGAGTCGACGTGGAAAAGGAAGGAAGTAGAAGATGTGAGACAGTACTGCTTACAAAAATCCGCCATACAACATTAAGTCAGTTTGAAATAAGATCTAGTGTTGGAATACATGAATGCTAGTTACAAATCTTTCCGCTACCAGTTGTGTAGGACGCGTCAGATCGGTCAGCAGAACAACTAACGACTTCCGTTACAAATTTGAGCAACTGCTTGCATTTTAAAAATAATAAGGCAATGGCGATATGTGAATCAGTCGTAGGGCTTTCTAAATCGGAATACAACGTGTATTATTTCTTCTTTATTGAAGTATTCATATAGCCTATTTACTACAACTTACAACCATAATCCAATCATGTTCTAATTTAGGCTATAGTATTTAGCAAGAAATACTAATCTAGTAATTATAAAAAGAATTTTTGAGTCTTCGCTTTATTCAGATGGTAAGAACAAATAAACGAACCCAGTCATGTTTACAATTGTCAGAAGACTCGATGGCAAGCGCTATAAACAGTGTTTTACAAGGGCATGTAAGCGTGAGCGCTGCAGCTGGCCTTTATAACGTTCTACGAGTCGGGGCGTCGAATGTCAGAAGCTTGAACGTGGTAGGGAAACTAGAAAATCTGAAAAGGGAAATGCAAAAGCTCAATCTAGATATAGTAGGGGTCAGTGAAGTGAAGTGCAAGGAAGCAAGGATTTCTGGTCAGATGAGTATCGGGTAATATCAACAGCAGCAGAAAATGGTACAACAGGTGTAGGATTCGTTATGAATAGGAAGGTAGGGCAGAGGGTGTGTTACTGTGAACAGTTCAGTGACCGGGTTGTTCTAATCAGAATCGACAGCAGACCAACACCGACAACGATAGTTCAGGTATACATGCCGACGTCGCAAGCTGAAGATGAACAGATAGAGAAAGTGTATGAGGATATTGAAAGGGTAATGCAGTATGTAAAGGGGGACGAAAATCTAATAGTCGTGGGCAGTTGTAGGGGAAGGAGTAGAAGAAAAGGTTACAGGAGAATATGGGCTTGGGACAAGGAATGAAAGAGGAGAAAGACTAATTGAGTTCTGTAACAAGTTTCAGCTAGTAATAGCGAATACCCTGTTCAAGAATCACAAGAGGAGGAGGTATACTTGGAAAAGGTCGGGAGATACGGGAAGATTTCAATTAGATTACATCATGGTCAGACAGAGATTCCGAAATCAGATACTGGATTGTAAGGCGTACCCAGGAGCAGAGACTCAGATCCCAATATAGTAGTGATGAAGAGTAGGCTGAAGTTCAAGACATTAGTCAGGAAGAATCAATACGCAAAGAAGTGGGATACGGAAGTACTAAATAATGACTAGATACGTTTGAAGTTCTCTAACGCTATAGATACAGATAAGGAATAGCGCAGTAGGCAGTACAGTTGAAGAGGAATGGACATCTCTAAAAAGGGCCATCACAGAAGTTGGGAAGGAAAACATAGGTACAAGGAAGGTAGCTGCGAAGAAACCTTGGGTAACAGAAGAAATACTTCAGTTGATTGACGAAAGGAGGAAGTACAAACATGTTCCGGGAAAATCAGGAATACAGAAATACAAGTCGCTGAGGAATGAAATAAATAGGAAGTGCAGGGAAGCTAAGACGAAATAACTGCAGGAAAAATGTGAAGACATCGAAAAAGATATGATTGTCGGAAGGACAGACTCAGCATACAGGAAAGTCAAAACAACCTTTGGTGACATTAAAAGCAACGGTGGTAACATTAAGAGTGCAACGGGAGTTCCACTGTTAAATGCAGAGGAGAGAGCAGATAGGTGGAAAGAATACATTGAAAGCCTCTATGAGGGTGAAGATTTGTCTGATGTGATAGAAGAAGAAACAGGAGTCGATTTAGAAGAGATAGGGGATCCAGTATTAGAATCGGAATTTAAAAGAGCTTTGGAGGACTTACGGTCAAATAAGGCAGAAGGGATAGATAATATTCCATCAGAATTTCTAAAATCATTGGGGGAAGTGGCAACACAACGACTATTCACGTTGGTGTGTAGAATATATCAGTCTGGCGATATACCATCTGACTTTCGGAAAACCATCATCCACACAATTCCGAAGAAGGCAAGAGCTGATAAGTGCGAGAATTATCGCACAATCAGCTTAACAGCTCATGCATCGAAGCTGCTTACAAGAATAATATACAGAAGAATGGAAAAGAAAATTGAGAATGCGCTAGGTGACGTTCAGTTTGGCTTTAGGAAAAGTAAAGGGACGAGAGAGGCAATTCTGGCGTTACGGCTAATAATGGAAGCAAGGCTAAAGAAAAATCAAGACACTTTCATAGGATTTGTCGACCTGGAAAAAGCGTTCGACAATATAAAATGGTGCAAGCTGTTCGAGATTCTGAAAAAAGTAGGGGTAAGCTATAGGGAGAGACGGGTCATATACAATTTGTACAACAACCAAGAGGGAATAATAAGAGTGGACGATCAAGAACGAAGTGCTCGTATTAAGAAGGGTGTAAGACAAGGCTGTAGCCTTTCGCCCCTACTCTTCAATCTGTACATCGAGGAAGCAATGATGGAAATAAAAGAAAGGTTCAGCAGTGGAATTAAAATACAAGGTGAAAGAATATCGATGATACGATTCGCTGATGACATTGCTATCCTGAGTAAAAGAGAAGAAGAATTAAATGATCTGCTGAACGGAATAAACAGTCTAATGAGTACACAGTATGGTTTGAGAGTAAATCGGAGGAAGACGAAGGTAATGATAAGTAGTAAAAATGAGAACAGCGAGAAACTTAACAACAGGATTGATGGTCACGAAGTCAATGAAGTTAAGGAATTCTGCTACCTAGGCAGTAAAATAACCAATGACGGACGGAGCAAGGAGGACATCAAAAGCAGACTCGCTATGGCAAAAAAGGCATTTCTGGCCAAGAGAAGTCTACTAATATCAAATACCGGCCTTAATTTGAGGAAGAAATTTCTGAGGATGTACGTCTGGAGTACAGCATTGTATGGTAGTGAAACATGGACTGTGGGAAAACCGGAACAGAAGAGAATCGAAGCAGTTGAGATGTGGTGCTATAGACGAATGTTGAAAATTAGGTGGACTGATAAGGTAAGGAATGAGGAGGTTCTATGCAGAATCGGAGAGGAAAGGAATATGTGGAAAACACTGATAAGTGAAGGGACAGGATGATAGGACATCTGCTAAGACATGAGGGAATGACTTCCATGGTACTAGAGGGAGCTGTAGAGGGCAAAAACTGTAGAGGAAGACAGAGATTGGAGTACGTCAAGCAAATAATTGAGGACGTAGGTTGCAAGTGCTACTCTGAGATGAAGAGGTTAGCACAGGAACGGAATTCGTGGTGGGCCGCATCAAACCAGTCAGCAGACTGATGACAAAAAAAAAAAATAGACGTGTTACGAAATTCGTTTCCTTCAAGGAATTGAAGAGAATCAAACGCATCAAGGCTCACTCAGAAAAGAAGAAAAATGGGCCATCCAACTGTGTTATCAGTAGAACAAGAAAAAAATTTAGTCGAAAGATTGAAGAGTTCGTGGTTTTGGACATACCTCACTCAGCATTAAAAGAGCAGTGTGCCAGTATGCCAAAATCAGTGACATTATGGTTCCATGGGGAGATGATACGAAAGCGGCTGGTTCCTTTATTTCATGAAACGACGTACGAAGATATTTCATTAAGGAAGGCTGAGGCACTTTCAACAGTTCGAGCCGTGAGATTAAATAAGGAAGCAGTCAAAAATGCTACAATGTTTTTAAATCTGTCTCACATGAATTTGATTTGCAAAATAAACCACAAAACATATATAACGTTGATGAAAGTGGGTTTCCCACGAGCAATGGGTCTGAAAAAGTTGTGGGGGAAAAAAGGGAAAAGCGAAATCGTTGCATTGACAAGTTTGGAGAGGGTGGAAAATGTGACAGTCGTTGTTGCCAGTAATCCCACTGGGACACATATTCCATCATTCATCATCTTCAAAGGCAAAAGAATGAAAGAATAATACAAGTTGGAAATCCCCCCAGGTACTCAGGTGCCTATGTCAGATTCGGCCTAAATAAACGAAGATTTGTTTTTGAATTGGCTCCAGCACGTCGACAAGCACTGTTCACAAGGCACCTTCTGACGGTCACAGTTCACACTTTTCTCTCCAGTATCTGGAATACTGTGTGAAGAATCACATTGAACTGATGTCTGCCACCACATTCTGCAGCCGCTGGACAGAACTGTTTTCAAGCCATTAAAGGCGTATCACCACCGAGAAGCAAATTCATTTATACGTAATAATCGGTCAGCCTTCATTACAAAATTCAGTCCAGGTAAAATTATTGACGTCGCCCGGAGGCGTGGGCGTGGAGCTAGTGTAGGAAATGCTGTGAAGGGATCTTGGGTGTGCAGCAATTTCCCCCTTCAGTCCCTACAAAATACCGTCGCACAAATTCCTTCCTTCGTCTACATTCCTGAACGATGTATCTCGTTCTGTTACCACACCGAAGTAAACCCAGGCCCTGCAACTCCTTCTAATCCTCCAAAACATTCAGAAAGTCAGAATTCATCAGCATCACCTTCATTATTTTCTTCTGTTTTGCCAGCTCCAAAGAAAGCTCCCGAGAGAGAGAAAAATTCATCTTACCATCTGACTTCATCAGTTCATCTCGGTCTTACGAGAAAATTGCATTTTGAAAACACCCAAAGGTAGAAGATCGAGCTTTGCAGAAATTCGCTGGATGTTCAAGAGAAACCTTCAAATGAAGAAGATGATTCATCTTTGTCATCGCAAGAAGCTGAGTCTGAGGAAGAAAACGGACCTTGTGGCATCTGCAACATAAAATATTACGAACCTAGATCTGTGAAGAAAGGGGAATGGATCGGGCATGATAAGTGCAAGGTGTCGTTTCACGAAATTTGTGTAGGGGCTGCTGGTCGTAAACAATTCCGCTGTGGGAAAAGCGTGTAACAATTAATATAACATTTAAGAATTGTAACTGAAGTGTAATCATCCGCATTTTGTATAATTGTGTGACAGATGACAGTTATTCACATAGCCCCATTTACGATTCAAATAACCCCACAAATTTTTAATTTTCCCGATGTTTCAACATTCTGTAGTTTGTTTTCTACAATAACGAAGAGTAATTTTTGAAGTAATGTGCTTGTATCATACAAAACTTTTAATTGTGGCCTATTCTCCAACACAATTTAACTAGTGTAATAAAATAATTAGTACCTCTTTGGAGCCCAGAATGTAGAAAATCCATCTTCCCTACAGAAAACACAGATAAGAGGAAGGGGCAGGGTGGTAGGACACTCGCTGAGACATCAGAGAATAACGTCCGCGGTACTAGAGGGAGTTCTAGAGGGCAAAAACCGTGGAGGAAGACAGGGGTTGGATTACATCCAGCAAATAATTGAGGACGTAGGGTGCAAGTGCTACTCTGAGATGAAGAGGTTAGCTTAGGAGAGGAATTCTTGACGGACCGCATCAGACCAGTCATAAGACTGATGGCTAAGAAGAACGATATTAAAAGGTCGAGAAAAGGACCTAACGGAAAGTGGGTAAATGACATCAGGAAACTTGCAGGAGTAAAACATATGAGTGTGTCTGAAGTCCGTGATGCATGCAGAAGTCTAAAAGAATGGATTTTAAATGGCTGTCGTTGGTGAAGCAATAGCTGTTTTATTAAAGTAACTGTCGATACCTAACACTGGGGTAGAGAAAAAATCATACGTTTCTACTGCAATTCTTGCGTAACTTCAGAGCGATAGCTCATGGGTACTGCATTTAGTTTGATAATAGCTGAACTATAGCAAAAAAGTATCATTTAAATGCTTTACTAGATATACACTGAGGTGACATGATATACCTGCTAATATCGTGTCGGACCTTCCTTTGCCCGTCGTAGTGCGGTAACTCGTCCTAGCATGGATTCAACAAGTCTTTTGAAGTCTCCTGCAGAAATAATAAGCCATGCTGCCTCTATAGCCATCCATAATTGCTAAAGCTCTGCCGGTGCAGGATGTTTAACACGAATTGACCTCTCGATTTCATTTCCAGTGAATGATCAGTTCAATTGGACCAGACGATACGGTCCATTCCATGTAAACACAGCCCACACCATTATGGAGCCACGACTAGGTTGCACAGTGCGTTATTGACAACTTGGGTCCATGGATTCGTGGGGTGTGTACCACAACCAATGCGTTGCCAGCTCTTATGAACTGAACTCGGAACTCATCTGGCTAGGCCACGGTTTTCCAGGGCCCAAGCATAAGAGTGGCGCTGCGGGCGATGTCGTCTGCAGCCACAGCCCAAAAAATTGAAAATTTGTGGTAAGGTCTTATGGGACCAAACTGCTGAGGTCGTCGGTCCCTAAGCTTACACACTACTTAGTCTAACTTAAACTAACTTACGCTAAAGACGACACACACACACACACACACACACACACACCCCTGCCCGAGGGAGGACTCGAAACTCCGACAGGGGAAGCCGCGCGGACCGTGACAAGGCGCCCTAGAGCGCTCGGCTACCCCGCGCGGCTGTCACAACCCATTAACACCACATTTCGCCATACTGTCATAACGTATATGTTCGTCGTATGTGCCATATTGAGTTCTGCGGTTATTTCACGCAATTTGGCTTGTCTGTTAGCACTGACAACACTACACAAACACCACGGCTCTCAGTCGTTAAGGGGCTCCGGAAAGGCTCAAAATCATGAAAAGCTCAATTTTTACTTTTTTGCGTTTTCTGAATCTGCAGACTATTACCTTTTAATAGATATATAATTTATTCAATTCCGAAGACTACAACTATTTTTAATTTTTTTTTGAAATGTGTTCTACATGGGCGTGACCCACTGCGGCGCTGTTAAACTGCTGTCAAATGGTGTTATTATTAACGTCCGTGTTCATCAGGTACATTTTAGTGGTTTTGTGGCTAACCTGTGATGGTTCAATATATATCGCTGGTGTGATTGTCGATTGTTTCATGTTTATTTACTCTGTCGATATCTCGAAAATATTCGTAATTAATTCTGTTTCTTGAGTCTCTGTTTTGTTGAAGTATAATAATGAGTAAAAGTAAAGTTATTAGAAATCCTCTGAAGGCTTTGATGAAAAGGAGAAATGTTGGAAAGCCAAAGGTATGTGTTATTACTGTAAACAATAAAGACGATAACCAAGTGAGTGAACCTAACCTCTCAAGTACACCTGCCCATAGCAGTCAAAGTGGGAATGAAAATACTTCACAGAAGAAGCTTGGTTCAATGAGTGAAAACTATGAATGTTTTATGGGCGAATCGGATGTGAATGAAATATTTGATATGTCGGTTCTCAAAGGAATTTTTTCAAACTGTGTAAGATGTATTCATTGTAGTGAAGTTGGTCTGGAACTCTCCATAATAAAGCACGTAGGACTTGCTAGTGAAATACAACTGAAATGTGATAAGTGTTCATACATGACCACCTTTTGGAACAGTGTTGCAGTAACTGCAACTGAAGAAAATGGTAGCAAAATCTACGAACACAACAACGAGCGATGCTTGCTTCAGACAAGGAACGCCTTCGGGCTGCAGACAGGGCTGTAAAGAGTCTAGAAATACAAGCAAGAGTAAACAGGAGGAGGAACAAGAGGAAGCTGGAGGAGGAGTTTGCAGAGGATGAAGATAATCCATCCTATGGACCTGGAATGCACTAAAAAAGTTAATCCAATCTTTGTCGCTCGATTCCCAAAACTTTTATTTTCTCATACTAATTACATGTTTTCTAAGGATCTTCCAAACATATTTGTTTCAAACTTTCAGTAAATGTTACACAGTACCTTCTGCATAATTTAACACAGCCTTTTTCCAAAAAACTGTATATTTTTGAATATATAAATAAAAAATTGCAAAAAAATGTTGTGAATTTTCATTACAATTGAAGAAAAATCATCTTTAATAACTGAACTAAAATTTTGTAAAACCCCTGTGTTAAGTTGTAGCCCATATTCCAATAAATAATCTGTAAAAAGTTCAAATTCCTACCCCAAATACTTTGTGAGGAAAGATGTAATTTATAAGCGTTATTTTAACATTGCAAGTATAGGGCGTTCCGGAGCCCCTTAAGTGAAGGCCGTCGGCCACTGTGTTGTCCGTGGTGAGAGGTAACGCCTGAAATGTGGTTCAAATGGCCCTGAGCACTATGGGACTCAACTTCTGAGGTCATTAGTCCCCTAGAACTTAGAACTAGTTAAACCTAACAAACGTAAGGACATCACACACATCCATGCCGGAGGCAAGATTCGAACCTGCGACCGTAGCGGTAGCGCGGTTCCAGACTGAAGCGCCTAGAACCGCTCGGCCATTACGGCCGGCTATACCGCGTTGGTCGCAGTCAGAGTGCTGCTTGTACATGTGGGGAACATGGATCCCCAGAACACATACTTTTTCACTGTCACCGATACAGAGCAGCACATCAGACACCTACGCAGTACAACAATGACATGATACGGGCAATAAGATACAAAGACGAGTGGGAAGTAGTAAATTACGGGGATTATAGCAGAATTTGACATATAAAAACGCAAAGATGACTCTCCATGCTTTTAGATGTAGATTATAAGGCTCTGAGGTATATTCGACAACGGTCGGAGTGACTCCGTGGGACAGAGCAACAGACATATGAAAACAAATCAACACCGTCTCACATACAGTAGCGAAGCAGGCGGCCATATTCAGCTACTGAAAGTAGAATCATAGTGAAGTTAGAGGGATCTATGTCTGCCCCTTAAGTGTACTGACGACGGATGTCACATTTTAGTGAAGGTAGTGTGCGGGAAGATCAGAAGGAACGTTCCAAAATTATCGTATCTACAGTTTTGTTTTAATAAATAAGGTATCGGTATGGAAAACAAGCACTAGATAATTTCAAAGTGTCGTAACAAATATGGAAATATCAGGTTGGGAAGTACTAAAAGCTGTTGGGGAAAATAATAGACTTTAATTATTAGTTTAATGAGAGTGAAAATGTATGCATTATACAAAACATATGTCGTTTACAGGAAACACAAATACAACAGCAAAACCTACATACCACGAACACTCTTTAACAGACATCTGATTTCAACGATATTTACTAGTAATACTCAGTATGTACCAGCCACTATGGAAAAGTGATTCGAGTACTGATTTCGAGTTAGTTAAGGCAAAATTAGTATAATTCCCGTATTTTACTTTAACTTTAAAAAGCGTGCATTTGTTATGAATACGCTTTTGTAAACGAATGTTTTTGTCATGAAGAAAAACTTATAATTATACGATGTAATAAAGGCACATATGGGCAGCACAAAATCTATTTTATTTCGCTTGCTGTTTGAATACTTGACCTTCATTTCTCACGTTTGTTTTTGATTTTATACTCTCTTTGGTTCGTGAAACAAATAATTTGGATCTCATGTTGTATTCTAAGTACTGTGGCATGATCACGGGGGATGCTACATTATCATGTTTGTGAATGCAACTCAGTTCGGCAATACCCACAGTGCGACCTACGCACCTTTGTCGAGCACTTCAAAAATGTACCTGCCTGAAACTTTGACACCACCTTCGTCTCGCAACTGCTCTAGCGCCTGGAGGTCGCCAAACCACACGTAAGGGGTGTCGGAGGGGCCGCCTAACCCTCAGGCATTACAGCAGCCACAAGGTTGAATCGGTGTCGAAGTGACTCTGACAGGTACATGTTTATCGTGCCCAATAAATGTGCGTGGGCGATCCGATGGTGTTGCCGAACAAGGGTCGCACTGCACTCCAAAGGGATCAGATCACACTCAAGGGGTTGCAGTCCTGCGATGTCCTTAGAGTAGGGTTGAAAGCTGTTAGCAGTTTCGAACGTTGTGAAGAACATCGTCCTGCTGCTCATCGCCTGCAAACTGCCATTTTCGACAGCGAAATGTTTTGGAATCAACGTCCCAAGGGAGTGGTTCCATTGAAGTCCTTTATGCCACGGCCTGAGGCCTTCTCGCGCCTATTCTGAGCGGCGGTGTGTCTCAAATGTTTCCCTCAGCCACCCATAGGAAAACCGCGTGATTTCGACGCTGGGTGTTGTGGGTTTGACTTCCATCGCAAAGGTGGCAAAAGAAGGAGAAAAATGTGTGTAGGAGGGGCTGCGCCGACCTTGTCGTTGTGTGGCACATCCACGGTGGCGTAGGCAGAATTGTGGTGAAATCTCGTGCAGACGTAACATCATTAACCCACCTTAAAGCTCACATGAACTTCAATGCTGTGGCGTTTTTTCCTGCATTTTTCTACACCTTGCTGTGTGAAGCGTCGCTGAGCCTGAGGGTGATGTCACAGGGTGTCACGCTTTTGCACCATTACAGAGGAAGTTTGTAGAAATCTTTGAGCCAAATTTCAAAATTATGCGCAGGGATGGGACAGAAAGTAAAGTTCTACGTACTAACTTGTCAGAAAACCCTAAGAAATTTTGATTTCATGTTCAATTTTACACAGAGTACACGAAGGAAATTGCCCTCCCCCCCCCCCCCCCCTCCACTTCTTGCAGCGGTGTACCGTAGGTCTCTAGAAGAGCGTAGCGTTCCAAAAGATTGGAAAAGGGCACAGGTCATCCCCGTTTTCAAGAAGGAACGTCGAACAGATGTGCAGAACTATAGACCTATATCTCTAACGTCTATCAGTTGTAGAATTTTGGAACACGTATTATGTTCGAGTATAATAATTTTTCTGGAGACTAGAAATCTACTCTGTAGGAATCAGCATGGGTTTCGAAAAAGACGATAGTGTGAAATCCAGCTCGCGCTATTCGTCCACGAGACTCAGAGGGCCATAGACACGGGTTCCCAGGTAGATGCCGTGCTTCTTGACTTCCGCAAGGCGTTCGATGCAGTTCCCCACAGTCGTTTAATGAACAAAGTAAGAGCATATGGACTATCAGACCAATTGTGTGATTGGATTGAAGAGTTCCTAGAAATTAGAACGCAGCATGTCATTCTCAATGGAGAGAAGTCTTCCGAAGTAAGAGAGGATTTAGGTGTGCCGCAGGGGAGAGTCGTAGGACCGTTGCTATTCACAGTATATATAAATGACTTTGTGGATAACATCGGAGGTTCAATGAGGCTTTTTGCGGATGATGCTGTAGTATATCGAGAGGTTGTAACAATGGGAAATTGCATTGAAATGCAGGAGGATCTGCAACGAATTGACGCATGGTGCATGGAATGGCAACTGAATCTCAATATA
Source organism: Schistocerca americana (assembly GCF_021461395.2). NCBI lineage: Eukaryota > Metazoa > Arthropoda > Insecta > Orthoptera > Acrididae > Schistocerca > Schistocerca americana. The sequence continues at coordinate 811,384,829 of NC_060121.1, forward strand.
GACAAGTATAATGTGCTGCGAATACATCGAAAGAAAGATCCTTTATATGTAGCTATAATATAGCAGGTCAGCAACTGGAAGCAGTTAATTCCATACATTATCTGGGAGTAGGCATTAGGAGTGATCTAAAATGGAATGACCATATCAAATTAATCGTCGGTAAAGCAGATGCCAGACAGATTCATTGGAAGAATCCTAAGGAAATGCAGTCCGAAAACAAAGGAAGTAGGTTACAGTACACTTGTTCGCCCACTGCTTGAATACTGCACTATCCTTACCAGATAGGGTTGATAGAAGAGATAGAGAAGATCCAACGGAAAGCAGCGCGCTTCGTTACAGGATTGTTCAGTAATCGCGAAAGCGTTACGGAGATGATAGGTAAACTCCAGTGGAAGACTGTGCAAGTGAGACGTTCAGTAGCTTGGTACGGGCTTTTGTTGAAGTTTCGAGAACATACCTTCACCGAGGAGTCAAACAGTATATTGCTCCCTCCTACGTATATCTCGCGAAAAGACCATGAGGATAAAATCAGAGAGATTAGAGCCCACACAGAGGCATACCGACAATCTTTCTTTCCACGAACAATACGAGACTGGAATAGAAGGGAGAACCGATAGAGGTACACAAGGTACCCTCCGCCACACACCGTCAGGTAGCTTGCGGAGTATAGATGTAGATGTAGATACGGGATTTTGAAGAAGTAGTCCTTTAATTTTACACATAAGGAACCAAAGAAACTGGTACACCTGTCTAATATCGTGCAGGGCCTCCGCGAGCACGCACAAGTGCCGCCACACGACGAGTCATGGACTCCACTAATTTCTGAAGTAGTGCTGGAGGGAACTGACACCATGAATCCTGTAGGGCTGTCCGTAAATCCGTGAGAGTAAGAGGGGGTGGTCAGCTCTTCTGAACAGCGCGTTCCAAGGCATCACAGATATGCTCAATAATGTTAATGTCTGGAGAGTTTGATGGGAAGCAGAAGTGTTTAAACTCAGAAGAGTGTTCCTGGAGCAAATTTGTAGCAATTCTGGACGTGCGAGGTGTCGCATTGATCGGTTGGAATTGCCAAGTCCGTCGGAATGCACAGTGGACATGAATGGATACAGGTGATCAGACAGGATGCTTACATGTGTGTCACCTATCAGAGTCGTATCTCGATGTATCAGGGGTTCCATATCATTGCAACTGCACAAGCCCCACACCATTAGAGAGCCTCCACCAGTTTGAACAGTCCCCTGCCGACATGCAGGGCCCCATGGAATCATGTGATTGTCTTCATACCTGTACACGTCCATCCGCACTGTACAATTTGAAACGAGAGTCGTCCGACAAGGCAACATGTTTCCAGTCATCAACAGTCCAAAGCCGGTGTTGACGGGCCCAGGCGAGGCGTAAAGCATTGTGTCGTGAAGTCATCAAGGGTACACGAGTAGGCCTTCGGCTCCGAAAGCCCATATCGATGATGTTTCGTTGAATGCCAGAATGAGATTTTCACTCTGCAGCGGAGTGTGCGCTGATATGAAACTCCCTGGCAGATTAAAACTGTGTGCCCGACCGAGACTCGAACTCGGGACCTTTGCCTTTCGCGGGCAAGTGCTCTACCATCTGAGCTACCGAAGCACGACTCACGCCCGGTACTCACAGCTTTACTTCTGCCAGTATCTCGTCTCCTACCTTCCAAACTTTACAGGAGCTCTCCTGCGAAACTTGCAGAACTAGCACTCCTGAAAGAAAGGATAATGCGGAGACATGGCTTAGCAACAGCCTGGGGGATGTTTCCAGAATGAGATTTTCACTCTGCAGCGGAGTGTGCGCTGATATGAAACTGGCAGAAGTAAAGCTGTGAGTACCGGGAGTGAGTCGTGCTTCGGTAGCTCAGATGGTAGAGCACTTGCCCGCGAAAGGCAAAGGTCCCGAGCTCGAGTCTCGGTCGGGCACACAATTTTAATCTGCCAGGAAGTTTCGTTGAATGGTTCAAACGCTGACTCTTGTTGATGGTCCAGCATTGAAATCTGCCGCAATTTGCGAAGGTGTTGCACTTCTGTTATACTGAACGATTCTCTTCAGTCGTCGTTGATCCCGTCCTTGCAGGATGTTTTTCCGGTCGCAGATGTTTTACCGGATTCCTGATATTCACGGTACACTCGTGAAATTGTCTTGCGGCAAATTCCCCATTTCATCGCTACCGCGGAGATTCTGTGTCCCATCGGTCGTGCGCCGACTATGACACCATGTTCAAACTAGCTTAAATCTTGATAAACTTCTCAAATGGTTGAAATGGCTCTAAGCACTATGGGATTTAACATCTGATGTAATCAGTCCCCTAGACTTAGAACTACTTAACCCTAACTAACATAAGGACATCACACACATCCATGCCCGAGGCAGGATTCGAACCTGCGACCGTAGCAGCAGCGCGGTCCAGGACTGAAATGCCTAGAATCGCTCGGCCACAGCGGCTGGCTGATAAACTGCCATTGTAACAGCAGTAACCGATCTGACAACTGCGGCACACTTGTCTTATACGTTGCCGACCGCAGAGGCGTATTCTACCTGTTTACATATCTCTGTTTTTGAATAAGCATGCCTATACCAGTTGCTTTGGCGCTTCAGTATATATATATATATATATATATATATATATATATATATATATATATATATATATATATATCCCTCGTTATGATAATAACGTTTGTTCCATCTTTTTAAATGTATACGATTTAGGGAAATTACGGAAAACCTAAATCAGGATGGCCGGACGCGTGTTTGAACCGTCGTGTTATGTTGGATTTGCTTTACACAGAGTATTAAACGCTTTTCAAACAAAAATCTATGGGTGATGATCACGTCACGGTTAACAACTTTAATTAGACATCAAATGTTCGATGACGTTTACCGGCGATGCTAGCTGTTGTTATATTTAATTTGCTCGCTCTGGAACGACGAGAGTAGCAGGGTCTACCATCCATGTGTGCTACATTTACCTACCCCAATAAATTGACAGAGTGATTTTCAACGTGGAAACCTTGAGGATGAGTGTCTCGAAGTGGAGAAATATTTTTAGAAGCTCGGCGTACCAGCTTTCATGTCTATCAGATGATTGGCATATAGGCAACGTACATTGCATATGAACATCCTGAAACGTCTAAAGGGCGTAATCGATAATTTTTAAAGACACATAACGTAGACACAGGCGCCGGCGAACAATTTGTTTCTAACAAAGGTGACATGAGCTGTCACCCCTAGACATTCGTCACAAATACATTGAAATACCACGTATAAGTACTTATATTTACATAGAACAAATGTAATCTCACATATCATAAATGGAAACTATAATTATATTATTCAAAGTATTATTTTTAACTTTTAAAAAAAAAATTTGAAGTAGTATGGTCAGGCATCACATTAAATCACTAAAGCATGAACTGAATGAACACACATTAGTTCACATTTAGTTACAACAAATCAGTGTTCCATCTTGAATTCGTTCAAAAACACTACTCCTCACCTGTCCGATGGCCACATTTGACGAGACGCAAAAGTGTTTCACTGGGGCCGTTGCGAGTCACATTCACAATAAGGATTCGTTTAAATGAGGGAAACGTTATTAACAGTGGCAACAAGTAGCCTGGTCGTTTCGTCTTTAACAACATCGATGCCGCTTCTAAGTTTGTATTATCGATACCGAAAGGTCGATTGTAAACCGCCGACATCGATACTTTGTCTGTTGCCGTCCCTTCGCTTTCGCCCCGCGCTGCACGCTGCAGGCAGTGCAGCAGCCCGCTGCCGCGCCGGGATGACGAATCCCGCGCTGCCGTCGCCGCCGCCGCCGCCTCCCACCAGCCACTGGCACAGCCAGAGAGCCACAGCCAGCCGGCCGCTGGCCTTGAGGCTGCGGTATGCGGGTGGCGAGGAGGGGGCCCGGCGCGCCACGCCAGACCTGCGCCGCGCGACCTCGCTCTTGGCTGCAAGCAGCGCGCCGACACAACACATCGATCTCTCGCTCCTGCTCCTGCCGCTGCTGATGCCCTGCCGCGCTGCGTCATATCGATAGCGGACTGCTCCACTTCGCGCCCCTCTCTCACAGTGAGAGAGCAAACACGCCAGGGAAGCTATCAGTGCACTAACGAGTGGTTTCATGCTTTCCTCCAGCATTTCCTATCTTGTGCTAATCTTGCCACCTCTACGAACAGTTTTAAAGCAAAGTACACGGGGTATCCCAGGCGGAATGGTGAATATGCAGGGATATGACAGGAACGCTCATTTGAAGCAAACAACTTCACACGGACATATGTCGTATTCTAAATGAGTTCCGAGATAGAACACATTTAATGGATATTTGTTTTTGGGCTAGTGGCGCATACGTATCTGTCTTTCGGGGCCTGCAGATGTTCAATATTTATTGACAATACTGGTTTGTGAAACCTTCAACATATTGAACCGAGCTCACACCATTAATAATGTTGACAAAAACTGAAACTTCCTGGCAGATTAAAACTGTGTGCCAGACCGAGACTCGAACTCGGGACCTTTGCCTTTCGCGGGCAAGTGCTCTACCATCTTTCTTTCTTTTTCTTTTTTTAATCTTTTTTTTATCTCATTTTGTTCAATATTGTTCGTTGTATTTCTTCCGGGCGGACGCCCCATGACACCCGTTCAAGTTCACTGTTGATTCTTTCACTCAGTTTTTTTATAACTGAGGGCAGCCAACCCTCTTTTTTTATCTCATTTTGTTCGTTTTTAGTTCGTTGCATCTCCTCGGGGCGGACGTCGCAAGACACCCTTTTCAGTTCGTCGTTTATCCATTAACTCAGTTTTTTTTATTACAGAGGGCTGCTAACCCTCTGACCGAACCCGTTGAGCTACCGTGCCGGCTAGCTCTGCCATTTGAGCTACCCAAGCACGATTCACGCCCCGTCCTCACAGCTTTACTTCTGCCAGTACCTCGTCTCCTACCTTCCAAACTTTACAGAAGCTCTCCTGCGAGGAGGTTTCTGTAGAGACTGTGTAACGTCTCTCAGCAAAAGACATATTATGTAATAAAGAGAAAGCATTATGTGTCATGTTTTGTTCTTGTATAGAATTATGTACTGTTTTTTTTTTTTTTAATTTAGATAATATCTGTGTCGGCGAGTACTGAAACCGCCACAGACGATACTTATTAAATATCAAACAAAGATAATATGTGACTACTATAAATAGCACAGAACGAACATTAATTTCTCTGTCGTCTTCTTGTAGTTACGTGAGTAGGAAGAGCCTGTGACGTTATATTCTACGCTTGCGTAGCATTCTTTTGTCAAGATTGTGAGAGGGACGCCATTAGACATAGCCTTGGAAATGTGTGTAATAATTTGATTTGTTTAAATGTTTTGAATAGAGTTACTTAGTGAAACCTTGCATTATGATTTGTAATAAGCTTGCCTGGTCTTTTATCCCATCCCTTTAAGACATTTTCAGTTATTTAAATATTATTCGTGGTGCAGAGCTGCGCTACGAACGAACGAGCCGCTGCCGCGGCGCATTCAAACTGCATTAAATGAAATCTATCATACCGCAAAGAAGCGGGCAGGTAATGGTGAACAAAAATTATTTCTTTCAGCTTCCGGAATTGCAGAGCAGATTTTGTGAAGTGTTTTACAGGTTGATGCGGGCTGCTGATAATATATTATTAACAGTGCAAAAAGATAATTTACCTCCATAACATAAAAGAAATCTTGCTGTGCGTAGTTCTGGTCTGGCAAACCTTATAGTAAAAACATCTTTTTCTATGACAGTAGTCTCATGTTCTCGTGTTAGTCGTGGTAATTATTGGTGTTTTACTGTTAACAAAAATCCACTGCAAAATTTTGATGTTGAACAACCATTGCGTGCTGTAACATCAGTATTGATAACGAATAATTTTCATTAACCTTTTCAATAACTATAAAGTAAGGAAGATATGTTGAACTTTACGGCGAGTTACAGTAACGAAAAAAAATGTTCCTTTAATAGAAATCCAGATCCAGAACAATAAGAACATAATCTATTTTGTTTTGTTGAAAATTAATGATCCAAAGAAAGTCACAGCACAGCATCCCTAAAAGGTATTTCGGGGCTCTTTTCGTAGCAACATATTTTATCTCTTACAGTAGTTGTTACGCGAGTAATAATAAAACAAAGCAAATAGTAAAGAGCCAGCGAAACTGGCGCCCAACGTGGAGCAACCCATGGACAGTGTCCCGCAAGGCATCCACTTTCTCGTAGAGCCGCCGTCACAGCTGTACTTCTGCCAGTACCTCGTTTCCTACCTTCCAAACTTTACAGAAGCTCTCCTGCGAGGAGGTTTCTGTAGAGACTGGAAGGTAGGAGACGAGGTACTGGCAGAAGTAAAGCTATGAGGACGGGGAGTGAGTCGTGCTTGGGTAGCTCAGATGGTAGAGCACTTTCCCGCGAAAGGCAAAGGTCCCGAGTTCGAGTCTAGGTCCGGCATACAGTTTTAATCTGCCAGGAAGTTTCATATCAGCGCACACTCCGCTGCAGAGTGAAAATCTCATTCTGGTTGACAAAAACTGTCAGAGGACAACGCTGTTTTATAACGTTACGATGTCGAAGACCCAGAAGAAAGAATGTGATGCAGTTGCTATAGTTTGCAAACAGAAAACAGCTAAAAAGAGAACATGGGCCCGAGAGCGTTGAAAAAAAGGAGCCACTGGTTTCATGTTAATCTACTGACTGAAATCACAACCAAGGACTCGAAAAATTTCGTAAATTATTTTCCGATGAGTCCTGCATCATACCCATTTTATTACCGTTGACACGAGATAAAATAAAGAAGCAAAACAAGTTAATGAGCGAATCAGTCGCAGCCAACGGAAGATTAGAAGTACCCAGAATGAAATTTTCACTCTGCAATGGAGTGTGCGCTGTTATGAGAATTCCTGGCAGATTAAAACTGTGTCCCGGACCGAGACTCTAACTCGGGACCTTTGCCTTTCACGAATAACTACTGTGCCTCGTTCTGCAAGGTTCGCAGGAGAGCTTTTGTGAAGTTTGGAAGATAGGGGACGAAGTACTGATGGAAGTAAGGCTTGGGTAGCTCAGATGGTAGAGCATTTGCCCTTGAAAGACAAAGGTCCCGGGGTTGAGTCTCGGTCCGGCACACAGTTTTGATCTGCCAGGAAGTTTCAGATTACGAGTGTCTTTGAGATTTCTGTTGAAAGGCAAGTCATCCGAATTTTCGAAGTTTAGTTCTGTAATATTAGCAAACACAAGTAGTATAATTCTATGGAAATCTGTGAAGCAGTTATATCTGCCTAGCAAGGAAATTTGTAGGCAATTAACGTAAAACTTTTCTTACGTTTTGTGATAATTTAGGGTAATTGATATGTATTTCGCAGACTACTTACTAGTCATTGCAGGTATATGACGTATTTTTGGATGTGGAAGCCTTTTTCCAAACTGCTATGTAATTCGCTTACCTATACTATATTTTAAAATTAATAAAGTAAGCTAGGTGTCATGCGAGACACAGCTGGCCGTCTTTGTGCATGATATACAACAGGTACTAGATACCGGCTCCCAGGTTGATGCCATATTTCTCGACTTTCGAAAGGCGTTCGACTTATTTCCGCACTGTCGCTTGCTACAAAAAGTGCGCGCTTACCGTCTATCCGATGACATATGCGGTTGGATAGAAAGTTTTCTAACAGACAGGGAGCAGTATGTCGTCCTGAATGGCGTGACTTCAACAGAAACAAGCGTAACTTCAGGTGTGCCCCAGGGCAGCGTAATAGGTCCCCTGCTTTTTACGATTTACATAAACGATCTGGTTGATGGTACTGATAGCGGCCTGAGACTGTTTGCCGCTGATGTAGTAGTCTACAGCGAAGAAGTATCACACGAAAGTTGTGAACAAGTCAATGAGGATTTGCAGAAAATAAATGCGTGGTGTAATGACTGGCAGTTATCTCTCAATATTAGTAAGTGTAACCTACTGCGTATAACAAGGCGAAAATCCCCATTGATGTACGAGTACAAAATAAATACCCAGTCTTTGCAAGCGATAACGTCCGTCAAGTATCTGAGTGTGACTATTCGAAATGATCTCAAATGGAATGATAAGATTACACTAGTAACGGGTAAGGCGAACTCTAGACTGCGTATTATTGGTAGAATCCTGAAGCGATGCAGTCCTTCAACAAAGGAAATTGCTTACAATACGTTAGTTCGTCCAGTCTTAGAGTACTGTTCGTCTGTATGGCTCCCTTACCAGTTGGGTCTGTTCAAGAGATTGAGAAGGTCCAAAGAAGAGCGGCAAGATTCGTGACCGGTACATTTAGCCATCGCGAGAGCGTTACAAATCTCATAGAAAGTTTGAAGTGGGACACACTTGCAGATAGACGGCGCGCTAAACAGAAGGGGCTGCTCACTAAATTCCGAAATTCGATCTTCACCCAGGATGTAGAGCATATATTATTACCACCAACTTTCAAATTGTGCAATGATCACCATTCAAAGGTGCAGGAAATAAGAGCTCGTACTTAGGGGTTCAGACAGTCGTTTTTCCCTCGCGCGATCCGCGAGTGGAACAGAGGGAGGGGGAATATGATTTTGGTGCGAATTGTGCCCTCCGCCACACACCGCTTGGTGGCCAGCGGAGTATATATGTGGATATGTGATAGAGAATCCTCCGGCCACCATTCTAAAGTGGTATATACTATGTTTACCCTTCCATAAAGCCATTAAAATTGTTTTATGTTGGACGACTACTTGAAAATTAGAATCTGAGATACGATATACACAAAGGCGAACTGAAAACATAAACAATGCTCACTAGTGACGTGTGCCTAGTTCATGAAGCTTCCTCGACATCTGAACGGAGAATAATGTAAAGCAATCAATACTTGACATCATCGTTCAGTATATATTCAGAATATTTCGAGGAGCATCGGTACCTCTCCTCAATATTTCTGGTATTGACAACACGTCAGTATGCGCCCTCAGCCAGGCAATATATTGACGGTCAATATTATTTACGGTGTGAGGGCTACTTTACCCGCCCCATCTCTTTGACGTTTTATTTTAGCCCAATCTACCTTGTTGGTTTCAGCCTCCTTGCTCGGGATGTCTTTCAACCATTAAGCTAAACTGTTGACCGCGCAGTTATCCATGGTGTGCTGCGAGTAGAGTAGTGGCGATGGACGGCGAGTGTATCAGAGAGAAGCATTATTTAACAGTGTCTGCACACGTGATGGCTAAAATGCCACACATTTTCACTATTGAAGAAGGTGTATGTTTATGGTTCCTGCGATGGTAGAGTTCCTGCTGCTGTCGGCGAATATACCATTGGTGCTTTCCGACATGCCGAAATCCTGATCGTAGACTTTACCAGAGTTTACAGCAAACAGGGTGAAACAGGTATTCTTCCAAATTCTCACTTCTTCTGAACTTGTACTTCAACAACCTGTGCAGGATCAGCAATACATTACTGAAATGGTGCAGCGTAATCCTTTTATAGCCACCTTGAGGACGATCCTTTGGCCATGGGGACTGCTACGTCCTTCCAGCATGACAGCCCTTCCACATTTCACCAGGCGTGTGAAGGAATATCTCAACCGCACTTACCCTAATCGCTGGATTGGTCGTGGTAGTACAATCAAGTGACCACCAAGATCGCCAGACCTTACGCTATGAAATTCTTCTTTATGGAGTTGGGTAAAGTGTGAGATGCAGAAACGAAATACGAATATGTGAGGTCAACTGCTTCGTCGCATCATGGACACTGCTGCCCTCACTAGGGAACGTGTACAGGCACTCAGACAAGCAACATACACTACTGGCCATTAAAATAGCTACACTAAGAAGCAATGCAGATGATAAACGGGTATTCATTGCACAGATATATTATATTAGAACTGACATGTGATTACATTTTCACGCAATTTGGGTGCATAGAGCCTGAGAAATCAGTACCCAGAACGATCACCTCTGGCCGTAATAACGGCCTTGATACGCCTGGGCATTGAGTCAAACAGAGCTTGGATGGCGTGTACAGGTACAGCTGCCCATGCAGCTTCAACACGATACCACAGTTCATCAAGAGTAGTGACTGGCGTATTGTGACGAGCCAGTTGCTCGGCCACCTTCGACCAGACGTTTTCAGTTGGTGAGACATCTGGAGAATGTCCTGGCCAGGGCAGCAGTCGAACATTATCTGTATCCCGAAAGGCCCGTACTGGACCTGCAACATGCGGTCGTGCATTATCCTGCTGAAATGTACGGTTTTGCAGGGATCGAATCAAGAGTAGAGCCACGGGGCGTAACACATCTGAAATGTAACGTCCACTGTTCAAAGTGTCGTCAATGCGAACAAGAGGTGACCGAGACGTGTAACCAAAGGCACCCCATACCATCACGCCGGGTGATACGCCAGTATGGCGATGACGAATACACGCTTCCAACGTGCGTTCACCGCGATGTCGCCAAACACGGATGCGACCATCATGATGCTGTAAACAGAACCTGGATTCATCCGAAAAAATGACGTTTCGCCATTCGTGCACCCAGCTTCGTCGTTGAGTACACCATCGCAGGATCTCCTGTGTGTCATGCAGCATCAAGGGAATCGCAGCCATGGTCTCCGAGCTCATAGTCCATGCTGCTGCAAACGTCGTCGAACTGTTCGTGCAGATGGTTGTCTTGCAAACGTCCCCGTCTGTTGACTCAGGGATCGAGACGTGGCTGCACGATCCGTTACAGCCATGCGGATAAGATGCCTGTCATCTCGACTGCTAGTGATACGAGGCCGTTGGGATCCAGCACGGCGTTCCGTATTGCCCCCCTGAACCCACCGATTCCATATTCTGCCAACAGTCATTGGATCTCGACCAACGCGAGCAGCAATGTCGCGATACGATAAACCGCAATCGCGATAGGCTACAATCCGACTTTTATCAAAGTCGGAAACGTGATGGTACGCATTTCTCCTCCTTACACGAGGCATCACAACGTTTCACCAGGCAACGCGGGTCAACTGCTGTTTGTATATGAGAAATCGGTTGGAATCTTTCCTCATGTCAGCACGTTGCATGCGTCGCCACCGGCGCCAACCTTGTGTGAATCCTCTGAAAGGCTATTCACTTGCATATCATAGCATCTTCTTCCTGTCGGTTAAATTTCGCACCTGTAGCACGTCATCTTCTTGGTGTAGCAATTTTAATGGCCAGTAGTGTAACATGTTGTCCCAAGAGTGCTCAGTTGCACTGAAGGTGACGGTCGGATATTCCAGCACTTATTGTGAACTAAACAACAGCTGTAATGTGACTATACGACAATACTTAGAGGTGAATGTGTTAAAGTACGTATTTTTAAATCGGTACTTTGTGAAACGCATATTGTAATGATTACTAAATGTTGAACATGTGCAAACCTGACAGTGTGTTGAATAACACAGAAAATTAATAACAACGTACATTAAAAGTGTTTAATCTCAACACACCTTGCGGAATAGGTCACGCGAATGAAAAAAAAACAATTGACACAAACGACTTTAACTAAGGGCAGATTGTTGCGACCCGGCGAACGTATCGGCTCTTCGTGTGCTAACAGGCATCAAAAGTGATTGAAGCCACGAACACGCGACAGGGTTTTCGGCGTCCTCGTCTCATCACGGTTGACCCAACGACGTCGTCAATTACGAGTGCTGTGGATCCATAAACACTAATACTGGACCGTGGATCAGTGACAACGTGTCACTTGGTCGGATGACTCACGTATCTTGTTACACTAGGTCGACGATCGTGCTGGATATTCCATCATCAAAGATAACGACTGCTCGAAACATGCGCCGTAGACCGGATGTCGGTCGATGAGGGCAGTGTTATGCCATGGTGGTCATTTTCCAGGGCTTCCATAAGACGTGCTGCAGTAATCCAAGTTACGATGACATCTGCGGCCAAAGTGACCGTTGTTGCATGACAGCTTCATCCCTTCATGCTTGACGTCTTCCCCGACGCCGATGGCATATTCCAGTTGGATAACACGAAGGCAGAATCGTATTGCTGCGGTCTGAGCAGCAAGACAGTGAACTGTCTTGACCACAGAATTCGTCTCATTTAAACCCGTTGGAACCTACCTGGGGCGCTAGCTCCACGCCCTGGAGCCACTGGCCCGTAATTCACGGTTATTAGGTGTCCTGTGCGCAGACCTTTGGTGCCACATATCCTCAGGAACCTATCGAGGATTTGTTGAATCCACGCCAAGCAGAATCACTGCTGCACTGCGTTCCAAACGAGCATGAACACGCTGTTAAGAAGTCATCGTAATGGTTTAGCTCATCAGTGTAGGCACTGCAACAGTTTCTGTTTCATGTTATAATACAATTTTTCGTTGAATGTATGTGGCTGTAGTTAACATGAATGCTGAAATGTAGGCTCTATCATTCGCAATATAAAATAAATAATTTGTTGCGTTTCGAAGACCTTCATCATCGGAAATACTTTCAACTGAGAATCGTTGCACCATGGAAAGCATTTACAAACGTCCATCCATTCAAAATATTCAAAGCGATGTCATCGTATTGTAACACCCCACCCGTCACTTATCTGGCTTTTGGCATCTGTTAACCCCAGTTAATTGACTAACAGATCAACAGAGAGTGCAAATAAAGCAATAAGGCCCTGTGACTCCTGATTGAGCTGCGGTGGCAGTGTTGACATTAATTGATAAAGAATTGATCACTTTCAATTCAAAAGGGGTGCACATTGATGTTATATTCAGCTATTGAACACCAGATGAAAATGTTGAACATAAAATTAATTAAGAAAGTAACTTGGGATTTCAACTACTTGATTGAAAACGGATGCAGTCGATCAGCACAAATTTATTTTAACTCCCGACCTTCAATCATCTCATTACATGACTCTCCTAACAAGCAGTGGTAATAAATTGCGTTTACGTGGACTAAAGCGCGATAAATCAAAATTAATTCCTATCAACTGATCCAGGCGTAATGCGAAGTGGGAGAAGAATTCCACAATACACGGCCCATGAAACCCTCGCGGAAACTTTGCCAACATGATCCAACAAATTAATCAGTGCCTAACTCAAGCCGGAGCACGTGTATTTTCACTGAATTCAGCGTGACGGGGCACCGTTGTGCAGACGTCGGCCGGCCTCGTTGTGCTGCAAGGCTGCGCTCGTCTATTCACTCCTAACTATCTTGCTCAGTACATATCTGAACCAAAACTTTCTATCTCCAAGCTCAATCGTTCCGTTTGCTAAGTCCTAAACTGCAGAGATGCTCACTCTCTCTCAGGCAAGCTGAGTAAAGAACGCCACGTCCACCCTCTAGGCAAGCTGGGAACGGAAGACCTCTATGGAGATTTCTCCCAGTCCGCTCTTTGCCTCAGTTTCCCCTCCAGCAAAATCACTTACGCCAATTGCAGCGCAAGTCGCGTTAATTATGCGTCGCTTCCCAGCGCCGACCAATGCCTGCTCTGGGAAGTGAACAAATTCCCACAAAATTTCCCTTCCTCTCAACTTCTGCTATTTAGCTCCTCCCAGGCCACCCATCAAGGTTAGCGTCTGCACAAAACACCAATTTTTCCGGAATTCTGACTCCCAGGAGAGTACTTCAAATTCCTTGGTCCTATGTTCCCATTGGAGGCTGGCGTATTTCATTCTGTCGCTCTTCACCTGATTTACTCTGCGGACCGTGAATTCAGTGTGAAGTTGCTATAGTCATAAACACGCAAATTTTTGCCTCTGTTAACCGCTCCACCGTAGCTTTGGGTGGCTTTCTCGCATGTTTCGCTGAAAACGGGACGACGGACATTTATCAACAGGCGTACAAGTTCTCCGTCTGCTTCCCGATACACTAGCACGGAGTCAACCACCCACTCACTGTCACTCATCTTAAGGCAGCTGGAGGCTGCGCCCCGTTACCGCTTTCTCAGAGCTTGAGCCACCCTAAGCTGCCTATTGTCGCTTCCCTTTGTCGCTCTCCAGCCGGCCACGTTCAACTCTGAACACTTCCCTGGGATAAACTAGCCTTCAGTAAATCAACGCGTTTCCACACAGTTTTCATGTCGTGTGAATTACTTTACATCACCCGACATTAATTATTCCAATACGTCCATACTATACCCTCTACAAGATGCATTGTACCTTGTCAGTCATTTTGGTTCAGCCCTACTGTTCGCTCAACATGAGTTAGGTGATCTTTAATGACTTCATGTAAGGGACATAGTTCTTGCCATCTTACAGTATTAAGCTAGAAATATTGTACGTTCTGTTGGGCCTCCAGCACAATATACATTGGTGTAAGACATTATGGAAAAGAATGCCCCAAACCAGCTGCAATAAAGTAATCTGATTTTAATATTTTACACGACAGGCCTGTTTCGGCTTATTGCCATTATCAAGTGACGTGCGAAATAACTTTAGTAAGATTATCTGTACATAAACTGTACCTCTCTTACGTTTACATATGCGCTGGAAGTGATGATCACATTGCTTCAATAGAAAAATCTTTGTGTCACGTCTCGGTAAGTAGAACAGCGCTTGTACACCACTGTTTCGACAGATGCTATATGTATACAAATCATATACAGCTTACCAGAGGTGATGTTACGTATCGTTGTTCTTATTTTGCTTTAAATTTTATCTATGGTCCGTGTAAGTTTTGTTTAAAATTTGACTATGTGTTTTCTTGTTCTGTTGCGTCAGTTAAGTTTTCTAGACAGTATTCATATTTAAAATCTGAGTGTTCATTTAGAATTTCATGTAGATATTTCCTTGTATGAATATAAATTTCCAGTTCTTCGAGAATGTTCATAGTAAGTTCTTTTGGTATTTTGTGTAATATTTCTAACGCAATTCCAATTTTCTCCTATTAGTGGTGTTGAATTTTCATGCGTAAATAGACGCTTGAAGGATTGCTATCACTGCTTCTAGTGTGTTCTCTAAATCGGGAGTTACGAATAACGATAGGTAACATCATCTCTGGCAAGTTGTATGTGCTTTGTAAACATGTAGCACGTAGTAAAGAACTGTCAAAATAACTGACAACGTGATTTTACGTTTCGTAACTGCATGAACTATTATACTTACCCAGACATGACAGAAAGACTTCACTATACATGCAATATTGTCGTCACTTCCAACTAGACTAAAAGTGCCAGCGCAGATGTAAACGTAAAACAGCCACAGTTTGTATGCAGACAATCTTACTGATGTCATTTTGCAGCCCATAATGTTTTATATCGTAGAAATATTGATTATTTTTTGTGTTTTTATCCTTATACTATGAGAACTTTTTATTGTGAGTCTTTAAATAGACGAAATGCTTTCCATGTATGAAGATATTACTAATTACGATGCACGAATTTTTACTTCTCTGTTTTCTTATGCTTACTTTTTACTCTGTATGTCTATCTTTCATGGTCTAGAACATGGATCACCTAACTACGGCCCACGGGGCAAATTCGGCCCGCGACATCAATTCATCCGGCCCGCTGACGGTACTTGAATTTGCTTCATAAAAAGTAGGGAACACGAAATATTGCAAAACAGTTTAAATGTAAGTATTGTGTTTAGTATATTAGGAGATCTTCACAAGTGTGGAGACTTCCTGGCTGCACGTGCCTTAAATTTACTATGTTCAGTTACCAAGACTCATTTGGAAGATTTGCAAATTCCAGGCGATCTGTTCATGCACTGCATCGTACATCAGCAAGCACTCTGTTGGAAAGACTTAGATATTGCTTGTGTACTGAAACCAGTTGTTTCTGCTGTGAATTTCGTTCGGAGACATGCACTCAATCACCATCAGTTCCACACTTTCCTTGAAGAAATTGATTCTAAATTCTGTGACTTGCCTTTGACACAGCAGTGAGGAGACTCGCTTTCGTTAAAGTCCTGTTCCGTTTTTACGAGCTCCGAAAACAACGAAGTTGACGTTTTTCTCACAGAAAAAGGTAGAGCTAATCGATAGCTGTCACATCCGTCTGGCTGTCAAAGTTGTTTTTAGTCGACTTCACAACCCACATGAATTAAGTGAACTTAAAATTTCAGAGAAAGAATGACCTCGTCTATGTTGTCTACAGAACCGTCAATGGATTTCAGAGAAAGCTGTCATTATTTGTAGCAAAAGTGGAAGGAGAAAACTTTTGTCATTTTCGCAATTTTAAAGAGTTTTGTGCTACAGTCATCGAAGATGTCAACCTTTATTTACCGGTACCGAAAAAAATTATCCGTGACTTGACGAATCGCTTTTTAGAGAGATATCAGATCTTGACAGGGGTAAGAGTGACGTTTTTTTTGTTCCAGAATCTTGATGACATGCCATTTGAACTATACTTACAGCTAACCGTTTTGCAAGCAAAAGACTTGTGGAAAGAAAAGCACAGAGAAGGAGAACTTGTATTTTACTGCAGCTTAGCAGATGCAGAGTTTCCGAAACTGAAGAAATTTGCCGTTGCGATGGCATCAGAGTTTACAACAACTTATACCTGCGAGGAAACATTTTCACAAATGTAGTACACACAAGTTTTGCGTCACCCCGGTTCCCAGAACTCCTGAAGATAGACGTTGATTGTGGATATTGTATCACAGACACAGTCCCTTTGTCTGTTCAGAGATGTCACTAAACGCGCCCAAAGATGTAAAAAACCATGCATGAGCAGCGCCTATTAGACGGAGAGGGTTCAACAGCCGATCAGCTCCAGTCATTCCACCAGGAAGGAGGTCCACGGCTCGTGTTGTCTGTAGTTCAACCAAGCCTAGACGGTCAATACCGCGGTTCGATCGTGTCCGCATTGTTACTTTGTGCCAGGGAGGGCTCTCACCAAGGGAAGTGTTCAGGCGTCTCGGAGTGAACCAAAGCGATGTTGTTCGAACATGGAGGAGATACAGAGAGACACGAACTGTCGATGACATGCCTCCCTCAGGCCGCCCAAGGGCTACTACTGCAGTGGATGACCGCTGTCTACGAACTGTGGCTTGGAGGAACCCTGACAGCAACGCCACCATGTAAATAATGCTTTTCGTACAGCCACAGGACGTCGTGTTACGACGCAAACTGTGCGCAATAGGCTTCATGCTGCTCAATTTCACTCCCGACCTCCAAGCCGGGGTCCATATTTGCAACTACAACACCATGCAGCGCGGTACAGATGGGCCCAACAACACGCCAAATGGACCGCTCATGACTAACATCGCGTTCTCTTCACCGATGAGTGTCGCATATGCCTTCAACCAGACAATCGTCAGAGACGTGTTTGGAGGCAACCCGGTCAGGCTGAACGCCTTAGACACACTGCCCAGCGAGTGCAGCGAGGTGGAGGTTCCCTGGTGTTTTGGGGTGGCGTTATACAGGGCCGACGTACGCCACTGGTGGTCATGGAAGGCGCCGTAACGGCTGTTCGATACGTTAATGCCATCCTCCGACCGATAGTGCAACTACATCGGCAGCATATTGGCGAGGCATTCGTCTTCATGGAAGACAATTCGCGCCCCCGTCGTGCACTCTTGTGAATGATTTCCTTCATGATACCGACATCGCTCGACTACAATGGCCAGTGTGTTTTCCAGACATGAACCCTATAGAACATGCTTGGGATAGATTGAAAAGGGCTGTTTATGGACAACGTGACCCACCAACCACTCTGGAGGATCTACGCCGAATCGTCGTTGAGGAGTGGGACAATCTGGACCAACAGTGCCTTGATGAACTTGTGGGTGGCATGCCACGACGACTTATACAAGCATGCATCACTGCAAGAGGACGTGCTACAAGGTATTAGAGGTACCGGTGTGTATAGAAATATGGACCATCACCTCTGAAGGTCTCGCTGTATGGTGGTACAACATGCAACATGTGGTTTTCATGAGCAATAAAAAGGGCGGAAATGATGCTTATGTTGATCTCTGTTCCAATTTTCTGTACAGGTTCCGGAACTCTGAGTACCGAGGTGATGCAAAACTTTTTTTATATATGTATACGAAGTCAGCACATCGAACGAGATTGACTGATGAACATCTTGAAGCAGTTCTCTTGATCAGATGCAGCAATGCTAAACCAAACATTGATGCTATCTTGAAATCCAAACGTTAGTTTCACAAATCTCGCTAACGTTTTTTGCTGCTTAGTTTGCGATATTCGGATACGGACGCACCACGTACGTCGCATTTAACTCTTTCTTATGTAATGTCGCCTGACTGACAACTTTTTTAGTAAATAAATATGGTGGTCAGTCTTGTCTTTTGTGCATTGAATCCCACTCTGCCATGATTAACAAGGAATGCTGAACTTAGTTTTCCGTTGACTATTGTTGTGTTTCGTCTTTCTCCCCAGAGCTTTCGTTCTAACTAGCAAATGTTGTACTGAATAATGATGCATCTCGTATTCGTCATTTTGTCAATTATCCGGCCTGCTGTGAAATAAGTCTGGTGACCTCTGGTCTAGAATACTTTTTTTTCGTTCTGTAATATGAAACGTTACTATGTTTTGCTTTATTCGTTTTGCTACATGAATTCCCTTTTAAGTGAGTCTGCAAAGTGAGTGTTTCATTTTATTTGTAATTCTTGCACGTGTAATGCGCTGTGTGAAACCAAATGTAATATGCAGAACCGTTGTATGAAGAGTGATGCGAGAACAATATCGATAGTTGTCAGTTGAAGAGTCAATTATGTGGCTGTGCAGCTTCGAGGCGTACGCGTATGTGTTGTTTATTCGTGGTAGACCAGTGATTCCCAATCTGAGGGTAAAAACTAAACGATTAGATTCTGTTTGTCACGAAACTAAATTTTTTCAAAACACCATTACTATTATCAGAATTTTGCTACTGATTATGTAAGTTATCAATAATTATTTTTTCTCAATTAGTAGCATTAATGCCGTGGAGGTTACAGGTTCCTCACATAGTTCACCCAGTACATACACATGTTGTACTTTGTCCCGCACAGCGATTATGATAAAAATGAGACATATACATAACAAATGCTAAATATGTCAAGAAAATATCTTCTTCAAGCTGCAGATAGTACCAACAATAGTCCATAAATTGCTTCATTACTCGCTTCGAAACACATAAATGAATTAATTGACAGCACAACACAGCAGTAACTACGTAAGGGCTACCATAGTGCTGTACACAGTTTTATTATTGTTATTATTCTTCGAGTGGTTAGACAAAGCATTAACAGCCTGAAACCGTCCAATTTCAACCAGTTCATAAGCAAGTAGTGCAGCAATGAAGTGATTTATAAACTTTAAACACAGTGCACACATCTGAACTTGTTTGATTTTAAATGGGGTGCCAGTATGCAGGTCAAGCAACTGCCGCAGCGAAGAGGAGTAATGCGGGAGAAGTATGTTTTTTAACAAGTGTGTACCCTCATTGTCGATAGTTAGCTTTCTTTTCTGAGAAGTAGTTGTGGGTAGCACTTGCGATGCACCACGAATTTCTCCGTCATTCATTGTAACAAGTAACAACCCCTGACCCTCCCCCCAACACACATACAAATTAAATGCTATTCGTCTTTCGTCATTTTAAAAATGAAACTCTTTCACTCTAGGGTTAGTTAGGTGCTAAAGTTGGTGATAATGTAGGGAGAGTGGGGAAGAACAACATTCAAGGGGGGGGGGGGGGGGGGGAGCAGTTACTAGCTAATGTCCGATTGCACTCAGGGCAATGGCCTGGGAAAGTCCGGGAACCACTGTGCTAGACAAAAGCACACGAAAATTTTCAGTCACGATATAAACTAAATTTCGACATGGACGTTATGAAACAAAACGTCAGACTGTGAATACTGTAAGTTTCATGAATAATATAGACAGCAGTGAAAACGCTTATGAGAACGGACTGTGATTGTCGTGGTTAGAACCGAAATGTTTTGCACCGAGCTGCGCGAACTAATGTACTTTAAACTTAATGCCGTGCGTATAACTCAATCAGCTGTCGCGCGCGCTAAAATATTAACTGTAGCCGTGGAGAGTTTAAAATTGTTTGTTACATGTGGCGCTGTTTGTTGTTAGAACCGTGATTTCGCGATCGTGATTGCTAAAAGCAGACAGAGTGTAATTTCGCTATCGACGAGTGAAAGTGCATTGTATATTATTTTGAAACTGTGTACGTGTCGTTAGAAACAGAAAGGTGCGTGTAAAAAACGTAACGTACACATACGAACTTGGATTTATACAGCAACAACTACGTGTAACCGCCCCGTGGCCAAAGGTATGATACGGACGATAATATTAACGCGCGGAGAATCATATTCCAAGCAACAGGACAAACCCATTGCGATTTCGTGACTGACGGAGCCACAATAATTATGCTGGCAGCATCACCGAATCGCCGTCGACGTCACAACGCAATGACCGCAGATACAGATAAGATACAACGCCAAGTGGTCTCCCCTTGTACAGACTTAGGGCATTTCCTGCAGATTCCACTGCAATTTCTTTCTGTTTTGTCACAAACTTTTCTCAATATCTTTTTTTCTTTAGAAAAAAAAGTAATTAGAATGAAGAGTGTTTAATATATACATACACCGAAGAGCGCACAAGTGCCGCAACACGACGTGTCATGGACTCGACTAATTTCTGAAGTAGTGCTGAAGGTAACTGACACCATGAATCCTGTACGGCAGTCCGTAAATCTGTAAGAGTGAGAGGGGGTGGTGATCTCTTCTGAACAGCGAGTTTCAAGGCATCCCAGATATGCTCAATAATGTTCGTGTCTGGGGAGTTTGGTGGCTAGTGGAAGTGTTTAAACTCAGAAGAGTGTACCTGGAGCCACTCTGTAGCAATCTGGACATGTGGGGTGTCGCATTGTCCGTCGGAATGCACAGTGGACATGAATGGATACAGGTGATCAGACAGGATGCTTACATATGTGTCACCTATCAGAGTCGTATCTCGACGTATCAGTGGTCCGATATCATTGCAACTACACACGCCCCACACAATTACAGAGCCCCCACCAGCTTGAACAGTCCCCTGCTGACGTCGAGAGTCCATGGATTCATGAGGTTATCTCTATACCTGTACACGTCCATCCGCTCGATACAATTTGAAACGAGACTCGTCCGACCAGGCAACACGTTTCCAGTCATCAACAGTCCAATGTCGGTGTTGACAAGCCCAAGCGAGGCATAAAGCTGTGTGTTGTGCAGTCATCGAGGGTACACGAGTGGGCCTTCGGCTCCGAGAGCCCTTATCGATGATGTTTCGTTGAGTGGGTCGCACGCTGAGACTTGTCAATGGGCCAGCACTGAAATCTGTAACAATTTGCGGAAGAGTTACACTTCTGTCACGTTGAACGATTCTCATCAGTGGTCGTTGGTCCTTCCTGCAGGATCTTTTTCCGGCCGCAGTGATGTCAGAGGTTTGGTGTTTTACCGGGTTCCTGATACGGTACACTCGTGAAATAGTCGTACTATAAAATCCCCACTTCATCGTTACCTCGGCGATGCTGTGTCCCATCGCTCGTGCGCCGACTATAACTCCCCGTTCAAACTCATTTAAACCTTGATAACCTGCCATTGTAGAAGAAGTAGCCGATCTAACAACTGCGCCAGACACTTGTCTTATATAGGCGTTGCCGACCGCAGGGCCGTATTCTTGTTTACATATCTCTGTATTTGAATATTCATGCCAAAATCAGTTTCTTTGGTGCTTCAGTGTATGTTGACATTTTTTATCCACCATTAACAGTATTTATTGCTATTTACTACCAGTATCTTATTCGTTTATTTTATCTTCACTTGAAATTTCCGGGCTGAAAGGCCGTGGTCGAAGTATAAATCTCTCCCCTGATGTTTCGTCTCCGACTGCGGGAGACATCCTCGGAGATACAGCGTCGAACTGGGAAGAGAACTCGAGGAAGCGTTGATTATATAGGCAGTACAGAGGGCGCCACTGTCGATCACGTGGCGTCGGCTCTGAGATTGTCTCTGGTAATGTCAACATTCTCGATTGAAAGTAATCGATCGTCACACTTGCGGTGCAGCGCTGACATTCAAATTTTATCCAGTTTAACACCTTCGTCTTTCCTGTTAAAATTATTACTGTGTTTATCAATCTTGATAGCCCCCCTACAGGGTGAAAAGTATTTAAACCGACAAACTCTGGGAGGTTGTAGGGGACATCAAAACAAATATTTTTTCCTAATGCCATTTTTTCCTATGGGGATTATTTAAACCGGTGGAGGCCGTATTACGCTCTTCAGTTGTTAGGGGCCGTATTGCGATCTTAAGTTGTTAGAGGGCGTATTACGCTGTTCAGTTGTAAACAACCGCTGTCCACCAGTGTAGTAGCGCATTGTCTCTGTTTACTAATGGAGCGATACACCTGGAGTGAGTACACTGATATGGTTGGTGCGTACTACGTAGCGCACCACAACGGACGAGCTGCACAGCGGGTTTGTCAACAACAATATCCTAATCGCTGTATCCCGCATCATACGACCTTTGCTGCTGTGTACCAACGTCTGCATGAGACCGGGTCATTCAGCAGATTACCTGGACAGGGACGCTGCTGTGGTGTCACCGCCAGACACCACATTTGCTAGGTGGTAGTTTTAAATCGGCCGCGGTCCATTAGTACATGTCGGACCCGCGTGTCGCCACTGTCAGGGATCGCAGACCGAGCGCCACCACAAGGCAGGTCTCGAGATACGGATTGGCACTCGCCCCAGTTGTACGGACGACTTTGCTAGCGACTACATGGACGAAGCATTGCTCATTAGCCGAGCCAATAGTTAGAATAGCCTTCAGCTAAGTCAATGGCTACGACCTAGCAAGGCGCCATTAGTAACATTGCATGTATCTATGGAGTCTCACTTGTATCGCCACAATCTCCAGATGTACCAAAAGGATCGATTAAAGTTAATTATTCCCGAAGCTACGTACTTTTCTTTATAGCGTTCATTACGTATCCTGTTTCAGACCTCACGCCATCCTGCTTTAGCTTAGCGCGTGCCTTTCGGCTTCCTCTCATTGTGTCTAGGCTGTCTTGTCTAGACACAACAGCTGCAATTTGAGGAAGCTGTCTTGCAGCATGTGGAGCGGGATTCTTCAATCAGCACTCGTGCAGTTGCACGTAACACAGGGACGAATCAGACGAATGTAAGAACAGTCCTTCGAGAGCCATTGTTACGTCCATTTCACTTACAGCGTGTCCACAACCTGGAACCAGTTGATTATCCACCCAGAGCACAGTTTTCGCAGTGGTACCTGGAACAGTGTGAAATGCATCCTACATTTCCATCCTCTGTGTTGTTTACCCATGAAGCAACGTTCGGGCGTGATGCAGTCTTCAACACGCACAATTCGCATGTTTGGAGTGAGGATAACCCACATACCACTGTTACTAGCGCTCATGAAGTGTGGTTCTTCGCTAATGTGTGGGTCGGTGTTGTTGGGGACCGTTTAATTGGGCCGCATCTGCTACCTAGGCCATTAAATGGCAGGCACTATTACAATTTTCTCGCCAGAGCATTGCCAGAATTGCTGGAAGACGTCCCGCTCCCCACAAGACAACGCATGTGGTTCCAACATGACGGGGCGCCAAAACATTTCAGCCGTCGTGTGCGTCGATTCCTCGACCGACAGTTCCCAGATATGTCCCATCTGGACTTTTTGTGTGGGGAGAGATGCGCAACCTTGTTTACGGAACTCCTGCTGCATCAGAAGAGGATCTGGTTGCCCAGATAGTAGCAGCAGCAGGAACAGTTCAGGATACTCCTGGGGTTTTTGCCCGCGTCAGACAGAACATGATCCGACGGAGTAACCTCTGTTTACGTGGCAATGGAGGCATTTTTGAAAAGCTACTGTAATTGAAATTGGGTTGTGTTAATGTGTTGTCTCTTGGTCATAAAAAATGGAAAAGTGTTTGTTGGTTTAATTAATTTGACGCCAGAGGAATCTTCCACTACCGGTTTAAACACTCCTCATAGGAAAAAATGACATTAGGAAAAAATATTTGTTTTGATGTCCCCTACAACCTCCCAGAGTTTGTCGGTTTAAATACTTTTCACCCTGTATACAAGCGTGCATAATAATGCGAGGTTTTTGATATGACGCTCGTCTCGCTGAATTTTATCTCATGATCACCTTCCTGGTAAACATTTTCCGCTACGACCGATTTATCCGTGTGACCCAGGCGGCAATTCCTCTCATGTTCAACAAGACGGGTGTTCACACTTCTTTTTGTGGTACCGATATAAACCTGTCCACAACTACAAGGAATTTTATGTACCCCCGATGTAGCCAAAGGGTGTCGTGCACCTTTTGCCGATCTTAAATATTGTTTTATTTTCCTGGTGGGTCTGAAAATAGTTTCCACCCCATACTTTCTTAAAACTTTCCCAATGCGATCTGTGACCTTACTGATGAACGGAGGAAAAACTTTGCCCTTGGGCGACTGTTGTTCATCGTTGCTCCTGATTCTCTGCCTAGAGCGAAGTGCTCGATCTATATCCTTGCTAGAATAGCCATTCTTCACGAAAGTTGACCGTAGATGTTCAATCTCATCTTTTAAATAAACAGGTTCACAAATTTTGTGCGCCCTGTCCACCAAGGTTTTCATTACACCTCTTTTTTGCCTAGGGTGGTGGTTTGAATCTTTATGTAGATAACGATCAGTATGCGTGTCCTTTCTATACACTTTATGGCCCAACGTTCCGTCCCGTCGTTTAATCAGACACACATCCAGGAAATTCAATTGCCCATTCATTTCCATCTCCATAGTAAATTGGATTTTCGGATTAATGCTGTTTAAATGTGTCAGGTAGGCATCCAACTCCTCTGCTCCGTGTGTCCATACTACGAACGTGTCATCGACATAGCGATACCATCTGGCTGGTCTCTTACTGGCAGTCTGCAACGCCCGTTGTTCAAAAGTCTCCATAAATAAGTTAGCCACAGCAGGACTAAGAGGACTGCCCATAGCCACCCCGTCAATCTGTTCATAAAAGTTATTATTGTATTGCAAGTAGGTTGTGGTGATCGACAGTGGCGCCCTCTGTACTGCCTATATAATCAGCGCTTCCTCGAGTTCTCTTCGCAATTCGCCGCTGTACCTCCGAGGATGTCTCCCGCAGTCGGGGACGAGACGTCAGCGGAGAGTTTTATACTTCGACCACGGCCTTTCAGCCCGGAAATTTTTAAGTGAAGACAATACCGGCCGTGAAATCTTACATTGTATGATCAACGTTTATTTTATTGTAGTTGTTATTGCATGTGACTTCCGTATTCTTTTGGAGGGGTGTGTTTTCATGCATGTGTGTAGCGTTTTTCTCATGCACCTTTACGTGTTTTGTTGTGGTATGTGGTATACCGCTTAACTGTGGCGTCCGCGTTAAATTCTGAGCGCCGACGAATCGCAGTTAGGTGGCTCGGTCGCTATTGGTGCCTTGCACCATACAGGTGGGAATTTGGAATCTGACAGCTGTCAACTGCGTAAACTGTATTTACACTCAATAAGACATCATATTACGACTTACTCATGAGAAACTGCGAGGCTATTTGGCTTTTAACAGATATAGTTGAACAAAGTTATTGCCATTTCCTTAATTACACTGATGTCCAAAATGACAGCAACAAACGAAAATTTTGCAAGATTGCATTTATTAGGTCATAAAACACTGTAAACAAGTGACAGTAAAGTAGAGACAATGTGTAGAATACAGAACGTAAACAACTGCAATAAACATAACGGTAGACAATAATGTTCTTCGTTTTTCCCAACTTAACGGGTTTGTACACACATTCCGCCAACTGGTTAATGTGCTCTGTATGGGGTGTGGCCGTCTCTGGCAGCAAAAAAAAAAAAGTGTGTGAAATCTTATGGGACTTAACTGCTAAGGTCATCAGTCCCTAAGCTTACACACTACTTAACCTAAATTATCCTAAGGACAAACACACACACACCCACGGCCGAGGGAGGATTCGAACCTCCGCCGGTATCAGCCGCACAGTCTATGACTGCAGCGCCTGAGACCGCTCGGCTAATCCCGCGCGGCAAGGCAGCAGTACAGGCCTGACAACGACGGGGCATGCTGTGAATGATGTCATCAATCTCATGTTGAGGCAATAAGGCCTATTCTCCTCGCAAGTCTTGAATGGTGGTGGACGCTGACGTGATGGAACCCGTCTCCCTAGTGCATCCCAGACGTGCTCTATGAGATTCAAATCGGGAGAGCGAGCAGGCCATGGCACTTGTGCAATATCTTCCGTTTCCAAGAATACATCAGCGGAAATTGCTCTCTGAGGTCGAGCATTACCGTCTTTGAATACGAACTCTAAGCCCACAGCACCTCGCAACAACCGCAAATGAGGTCCCAAGATCTCGTCACGATACCTGACAGCAGTTAAACATCGCCGATTCATCCGCAAAATTTCATAAAGAGGTGTTAGAGTGGTCAACATAATCCCTGCCCACACCATTAGGGGTCCTCCTCGATATCGGTCTCTTTCCATAATGTTGGGTCTCGAAATCGTGTTCCGGAAACAAAAGAAAAATTCGGATTAGGAATTAAAATCCATGGAGAAGAAATAAAAACTTTGAGGTTCGCCGATGACATTGTAATTCTGTCAGAGACAGCAAAGGACCTGGAAGAGCAGCTGAACGGAATGGACAGTGTCTTGAAAGGAGGATATAAGATTAACATCAACAAAAGCAAAACTAGGATAATGGAATGTAGTCGAATTAAATCGGGTGATGCTGAGGGTGTTAGATTAGGAAATGAGACACTAAAAGCAGTAAATGAGTTTTGCTATTTGGGGATCAAAATAGCTGATGATGGTCGAAGTAGAGAGGATATAAAATGTAGACTGGCAATGGCAAGGAAACCGATTCTGAAGAAGAAAAATTTGTTAACATCGAGTATAGATTTAAGTGTCAGGAAGTCTTTTCAGAAAGTATTAGTATGGAGTGCAGCCATGTATGGAAGCGAAACGTGGATGATAAATCGTTTAGACAAGAAGAGAATAGAAGCTTTCGAAATGTGGTGCTACAGAAGAATGCTGAAGATCAGACGGTACTGTCGTGTCCTTACAACCAAATAATGGTCCTTTCTTTCTGATGTCACACGTGGTCTGCCCTGCCCTGGTCTTCGGGATACAGTTTCGTTCTCTATAATTTGTCGCAGCATCTAAGACATAAAAGGACGATACACATTAAGCCAATGAACCACATCAGCTCGCGACTGTTTCCATTCTTCCTACGGCTCTCCACTGCAGAGTGACTGGCAGGCGTCTCCCCTGCTCCCTACTTCACCGTTTGTGACAGTGCACACAGCGATTGTTGTTGCAGGACTACATGGCAAACACTACCCCATTTGATAGTGTAAGTAGGCTGTTTATGTTTTCTTATTGGCAACGTTACGTAGCGCTCTGTATGAAAATCACTCGCTGTGCTGTGTGCAGTCTGTGGCTAGTTTGCATTGTTGTCTGCCATTGTACTGTTGGGCAGCTGGATGTGAACAGCGCATAGCGTTGTGCAGTTGGAGGTGAGCCGCCAGCAGTGGTGGATGTGGGGAGAGAGATGGCGGAGTTTTGAAATTTGTAAGACTGGATGTCATGAACTGCTATATATATTATGACTATTAAGGTAAATACATCATTTGTTCTCTATCAAAATCTTTCATTTGCTAACTATGCCTATCAGTAGTTAGTGCCTTCAGTAGTTTAAATTTATCATTTAGCTGGCAGTAGTAGCGCTCGCTGTATTGCAGTAGCTCGAGTAACGAAGATTTTTGTGAGGTAAGTGATTTGTGAAAGGTATAGGTTAATGTTAGTCAGGGCCACTCTTTTGTAGGGATTTTTGAAAGTCAGATTGCATTGCGCTAAAAATATTGTGTGTCAGTTTAAGGACAGTCATGTATAATTGTTCAAAGGGGACGTTTCATATGTCGACCCTTAGCCGAGGATACCTCACTGGAATCTTCTGATTTTTTTTCTTGTAGTTTGTGTAGCTATTGTTTATTGCTAGCGCGTAATTGTAGAGAGAATCTCCTTTGTAGTTGCTTTTTGTTGTGGCATGCATTTAGATTTGCACCAAGTATTTCGCAGCTGCGCTTGCAATTAACTAGATATTATTTTCAGTGCTATTTTAATGTGTTCTCTTATTTTTGCTCTTCAAATTGTGTTTTTCTGTGTTATCGTGTGAAATATTGTGACAATAAAGGCGTGTCAAAAACGTAATACTAGGCTCCAAAGTAAACTGAGACATGACAGTGAAGACGAAAGCAGTGTGTTAGCGCCACCGTGTAATGAATTAACTAATGTTCAAAGTAGTAATTTGGTAATTGTGCATAGGGAAATGGAGCGGGCTGCAAATAATGGTGTAGGCAGTGAAACAATTAGTGAACAGGGAAGCATTATCGATCGATCAGTCGGCAACAGCTTGCCTCAGGAATCCGAAAGGACAGGACACAATCTCGCAAATACTGTAGATTCAGGTTTTGGGTCCTCACCGTTTTCTCAAATAAGTCAAGACACATTTTCCGCTTGTCAAAATGTGAATGTTGCCGGTGCAAATTCACTACCGAAAAGCACTGAAGAACATGTTTCAGACACCAGTGCATTGTTATTACAGTTAATGCAACAAATGGGACAAAGGCTACAAAAGTTAGACACAATGGAACAAAATCTTCAAAAGTTGGACACAACGCTTGAACAAAATCAGAAACAAATGGGACAAAATCTTCAAAAGTTAGACGCAATGGAACAAAATCTTCACACCACACTTGAACAAACACGTGAAGATTTAACTACTGAGTTACATAAAATCGAATCGAAATGTCAAAAAGTCTGTAACGACGTAAAAACACAAATTTGTGAGCATTTTCAACCTATTTTTTCGCGGCATGAAAATGCATTACAGAATCACGAAGCAGCCATAAAAGAACTGCAAACTATTGTTCATGAAAATCATGAGACCTTGCAAGCTAAAACTGACTCAGTTGCATCTACCAATTTGGTTACGCAACTTGCAAAAACTCAGGAAAACTTAAAGGACACAGTAGATACTCTGAAAATTGGTTCAGAAAGACACATGGAGGAAATTAGTTCATTATCAGAGAAAGCAGTTGAACTTTCGGATCAGCTAAATAATTTATCTACAAAGGTAGATGATAATCTGAATGACACAAAACCGGTAGTCTTTAATGACACAGAAGAGTGCGAACAAATTAGAAAATTCAAACAAAACAAAATCAAATCAATACACAGTACAAAAGAGAAATCCGGGAAGTACAAGATCAGCTGACACAGGTAATACAAGAATTACGTATTTCAGAGGACACTCGCGCCCCAATACGGGAAGAGGGACATAGAAATAAGGAACAGCCACAAAATAATAACACGAGGCATTTCGGAAGTTATGAAAGAAATTGGCAGTGTGCACCGAATTTTGAGATGGAACCGCCGACACGACGTAACAGTGACCGACATGCGACTCACTGACATGATGATTTTGACTATATGCTGTTCATTACTACACATAAATTCAAAACATTTAAGAATTCTGGCAACGACATTCATCCACAAGCGTGGCTCCATCAATTCTCTCATTGTTTTCCTCCCAACTGGTCATTAGAGCACAGATTAGAATTTATGTGTGGGTATTTAGAGAATGAACCAGCTGTAAGAATGCGATCGGTCATTCACGACTGTCACAGTGCAGGAGAATTTTATCATGCCTTCCTCTCAGCATATTGGTCTCAAGCTACACAAGACCGAGTAAAACATAGCATCATAATGATGAAACATTTCGAACAATCTGAATTTTCCAGTCTTATGAAATATTTTGAAGACACGTTGCATAAGAATCAGTATCTTTCAAACCCATACAGTCCCTCAGAACTTATCCGCATTTGCTTAATCAAATTGCCTGAACATTTACGACATATTATTTTAGCAGGACGTTGCAAAGACGACATTGAAGCTTTTCATGGACTGTTACAAGAACTGGAAATTGACACTGACAATCGCGGAACGCGAAAACAGGAGCACAACAATTACAGGTCACATCCGTCACAATTCTGCGATGAAAGAAATAATAACTGGACACGACAAGGCTATTCTTACAACGTAAATCGTGACCAAAACAGACACCACCCATATGACAACCGTTGGCAGAGTAAAAATAATTACAGAGAAAGATCGCATTTCCATAGTAATGATTATCACAGAGACAGCCATAGAAACAGACAATATGGGAACCAAAATAATTATTATCAAGGGAGACAGAATAACTTTAGACGCAACGGTCCAGCGCGCAGTTACGATTCAGGGAGAAATTCTCCACCACGTGACCGACAAGAAAGAAACTATGGAATCTACCGACGACGACGGAGCTCGCGAGAGGCTCTGAGATATGTGAAAAATACATGTAAAAAATATAATTCAGACTGCCTCCTCCCACCTTAAGAACCTAACTATGGAGAATAGGGAAAGAATGCACTGAGAAGTTATACGAAAAAGATTTGGGCCAAAATGAGTATTGTACACTGAGCAATAATTATTTTGAAAGAAATATTGTTAGAATACAGAAAGGAGGTATAGATAGGACTTTTTGGGAATAATGATGAACGAAGGGAGATCTCTGAGAAGTAAAGAAAGTTTTGTTTGCAAAATGCTGCAGTAAAACAAACCCTGTCCTTTCCTTGTGTTACCCCTCTATGTGTTTGTGTTCCCTTGTGTATTTGTCTTTTTCCAGTCTTTAAGTGTTTAGCTAATAAGATTTATGTTGTAGAATTTTTCAAATAATATGTTATTTTCTTTGTAAAGATGTTTAAACATTATTTATTCTGCTCTGTTTCAATGCTCATGTGTGAAATTAATGTTTCGAAAACTATTCTCATTATTTTATACATTTACTCATGTCATAATTCCTGTAACACTGATGTATATGTTATTTCGATTCTTTTGTAAAGCTTGTACTACAAATGTTATCTGTATTATGTTCATTTATGATGTATTTTGTACCTTTGTAATTGTATTCTTATGTTATAAAATTGTAATTGACACCAGTTCATCATATTATTAACTTGTAAGTTCCATTTCACTGCACACGTTTCTGTTGGTCATAGTATATGGACAATATGTGAGAAGTAGGGACTGTTAGTGTTTGCACGTGTGTTAATAATTCAGCAAGGGACTGGATAACAGCATTGCTGGTTCTAAGGACAATTCCAAAAACTTTGTGAGTGCACAAGTGGTGGTTTATGGACTTGCTATATTGTCCGCAAGACTCTTTGATGGTGATTGTGCACCTGCACAGTCGCAACAGATGGCTGCTGGCCGTCTCTACAAGGACTACAGTGGGTCTGCATCTTTGATGGCCCACCAATACCATTACTTCTACGAGGACTACAGTTGGTCTGCACCTCTGGTGGCCCACCAATACCGTAATATCTATCAGGACTACAGTGGGTCTGCTCTGTGACGACCACCTACCAATATTCTTCAAAACTTCGACTGACTCTGTGGTGGGTTTGCTCTGTTGTGGACGATTACCTGTCTGCATGTCGAGAGTCAGCACTGTCTTTCCGTTGGAAGGACAACACCACTTCTTCAAGACTGCATGGAAATCCACTACTTCCGTGTGCATTTTCTTTTACTGCTTAGCCTTTGAGAAAAACACTGCAATTTTATTGTGATGAATTATCAGGACTGTCTTTATGGACTGTGAGAAAATTTTAGTTGTTAACCAACATTGTATCAATAAGTGTGTGCATTTGATATCTTTTTTATTGTAATTATGCAAAATTTTATGAAATCATTATTGGCCACTGCCCAAAACAATTTGTAAAATTTTTTGTGGGGAGCATGGGGGCTATGTAAGTAGGCTGTTTATGTTTTCTTATTGGCAACGTTACATAGCGCTCTGTATGAAAATCACTGGCTGCGCTGTGTGCAGTCTGTGGCTAGTTTGCATTGTTGTCTGCCATTGTAGTGTTGGGCAGCGGCAGCTGGATGTGAACAGCACGTAGCGTTGTGCAGTTGGAGGTGAGCCGCCAGCAGTGGTGGATGTGGGGAGAGAAATGGAGGAGTTTTGAAATTTTAAGACTGGATGTCATGAACTGCTATGTGTATTATGATTTTTCAACACTATTAAGGTAAATACATTGTCTGTTCTCTATTAAAATCTTTCATTTGCTAACTCTGCCTGTCAGTAGTTAGTGCCTTCCATAGTTTGAATCTCTTATTTAGCTGGCAGTAGTGGCGCTCGCTGTATTGCAGTAGTTCGAGTAACAAAGATTTTTGTGAGGTAAGTGATTTGTGAAAGGTATAGGTTAATGTTAGTCAGGGTCACTCTTTTGTAGGGATTATTGAAAGTCAGATTGCGTTGCGCTAAAAATATTGTGTGTCAGTTTAAGGACAGTCATGTATAATTGTTCAAAGAGGACGTTTCAATAGGTACCCTGTCGTCATTGTTGGCGTGGTTTTCCGTTGACCGGAATGCCATCTTCCGTGCAGAACACGATCCTACAGACATCTGTTGACAGTTCGTATGACTGTATATGAATTAGACATAGGACTGGGAAATAGCAGTTTGATGCCTTAATTTTGGATACCAAGATATTTACGAATTGGTTTATGGGAGTGTTCGCTTTTTATGTTCTTTTGGTTTTCTTTGCCGAACTCTGACGTGTATACTTTCGTTAAGTTCAGAAGCAAAACGGATTCTTTTGAGTTTCAATGAGCAAAGTTCACGGTCAAAATTACATCAAGTAGATTTCTGAGGACCATTTTCTTCCCATATGCCTCAGTACGTGACAGGACTAGGTAACAGAACAACTTATGGCTAGATTTCGATACACTAGAGAGTCATTTTCTTCACACAAGTCATGAAGATTCTTATGCAAAGATATTTCTGATGATGAAGCCATGTCCAATATCTTCTAAATGCGTTAAACTAGTGTTGTTGCGTTCTGAATGGTTGCGCTGACATTTTAGCTGTCATTATGAGGATAGTGTCTGGCTATACAAAGTTAATGTGACAGTATATTACAACAACGTGTTTTATAACAACATACAGTAAGTAAGTCAGAATTCAATATGAGCAGAAACACAATGTAGCTATTAGTGGACTTACATGAAATCTTGCTGCAGGATACATTACTGCATCTGAGTAGGCAAACTCCGTATGTTGTTCCCTACGCGAAGTTGCATATTGAGGGCTAGGATAAACAGTGAGAGGAAACCCTAAACCCTGTACCCGGTGGTTCAATGGTCGTTTGAAGGGAGGCCTGCTCATCTCACGCATTCCAAAGATGTATTGTCTTCATTGGAGTTCCTCTCCGTAAGTCGCTGTATCTAACGTAGCTATATTCATCAGTGAAGTGTGGTCACTGGGATCGCTACTATTGTCACTACAATGTTTCTGATTTTAGAAAAAAAAATGTCACCATATATTTCTTATTTTAGACAAAAATATACCACTGTATTTATTTGTCCAGTTGTTTTAAATAAGGAAGACACCTTTCTCTGGTGATATTGAGGAATCAGTGCCGCGTGAGAATCGTAGAAATCTTATTGTGTATAAGTGCAGATATTTCTATTGATGACTGAAGACAATGTACTCAACAACATTACATCAGAATTTACGTCGTTTGCAGAATAATAATTATCGTTATTACAAGTAGTATGGTTTTAGGCAAGTTAGTATCTCCAGTTACATTTCGCAAGAGTAAGCCATTAATACTTACTTAATGGCGAAATTGTAGAACCCCCTGAGAATGTTATTCCTAGCACAATCCCTTAGTAAAAATATGCATAACTGACTTCTTGCGAAGTTGAGCGGTATTCTCTATACATAAAAACGTATTGTCAGACAAGAACTGTGCATGGCAAAAGAACATGTACAAAATTAGATTATAATTAGTTGTGCATCCCATTCCAGTGTGATTTAAATGCTTGAATAGGAGACAGTTTTACTTCAGTAGTTTACACCAGAAGTGTACTAATTAAGAATTAACATAGATATTTGACTAGCCTACTTCTGAACTTACATTTTCTAGAAAAAAAAATCAAATTTTGGATCTTACAGATAATTGTTTCATTACGTATTTGTTTAAATATTTCATCTATTTTGGTTACATATTTATATATATATATTTCTAAATGTGGATAGCACATGAAATCCGGGCACTATTGAGCACTCACCACATAGCCCGGACTAGGCTCCCTCTCATTTTCATGACCCTGCTCAAATGAACCGCTGGCTATGGGGACATCATTTTGGTATGGACAACGAGCTGCAGACCAGTGTAGAGAATTTGGGGAAAGTACGGTTGGCGACCTTCTGTGACGAGGGTATTGGAAAGCTGATAAAACGCTATGACAATGGCCTAGTCAGAGCAGCGACTATGTAGAGAAGTTTTTGTATGTCCATCCTTCTGATCGGAGGTTTGAGGGGCTTTGGCTGTTCATTTATGCAATGAAATGGAATTCGTACAGCAACACTCGGATGAACAGATTGATACTGGACAGCGAATCTTAATGAATTGTTGCTTTGAAAACTGTACCGTCATTATTCCCCTTGCATATGAGGAGGTCGCGCTTCGATTGCCATACTAAAGAACAAGAAAGCCCCTGGGCCATATGGTATCGTTCCGAGACTCTGAAAATTGTCGCTCCACAGATTGTTCCGTATCTGACGGATCTACTCAACGAAGCGCTATGGCTGGGAGGGGTACCTGCGGTCTGGAAAACAGCAAATACAGTCGTAATTAAAAAATCTGAGGATAAGGATTCTTCAGATCAAAAACGTATAGACCGATATGCTTCATTAACAACTTGTCCAAGGTCCAGGAACGACTTCTGTGGCGTCGCTTGCAAACACATAGGGAGCTCCTTGGCCTTAGTCCTCACCAATTCGGTTTTTGAGCGGGAAAATCTATAGATGACGCACTAAATAAGGTACCAACCACTTTTAGTAACATAGAAAACAAATATGTAGTTGCCATTCTTACAGGCATTTCGGGTGCCTTTGATAATCTCTGGTGGTCAGCAACGTTTGCAACTCTCTGAGAGATGCAGGTACCTAAGGCCATCTACGATAGCCTCGCGGACTACTGTAAGGGTGGTTGAATGGTGCGTGGGAAATCAGAAATCGCTTTAAAGAGTCCCCAAAGGTTGCCTGCAAGGATCAATCTGTGGCCCCGTCTTTTCGGAAATCGCCTTTGAACCCCTCCTCCATCACCTGAATGGGATAACCGTGCGAATGGGGCGATATCATACGCTGATGACCTTCGGTCGTGGTCTCCGCGGACTCAAAAGTGCAACTTAAGCACCGGACAACACATATACTCGCAAGCATCAGCTAGTGGTGCGAACATAATAAACTTCAGATGGCGCTACAAAAACCAGTTTATATACTACTCAAAAGAACACTGCAGAGTAATACTACTATAGAACTACACGACATTAGCATACGCAGCTGGACGAACGACTGTCATTTGACGAACATCAGAACAGGACTATACTTCACTATACTTCAAGCATATGAATATTGAGAAGCACCCTTCACCATTGCAGACGCAGTTTATGGATCAACATTCTTTGTTGCAACAGGTTTTCATGGTCTACATGTAATTATCGGAACAATTTTCTTATCAACATGTCTACTTCGACATTCAATAAACCAACTAACAGGACTGCCAAGATCAAACAAAAGTTATTCAGACTCAACGTAACACGCCATCCTGATTTAGGTTTTCTGTGATTTCCCTACATCCTTTCAGGCAAATACCGGGATGGTTCCTTTGAAAGGGCACGGCCGATTTCCTTCCCCGTCCTTCCCTAACCCGAGCTTGTGCTCCGTCTCTATGACCTCGTTGTCGACGGGACGTTAAACACTAATCTCCCCCTCCCTCCCCCTCAACGTAACACACTTCAGGGTACCATTACACACACTGAGAACTGGCCAATCTGCGCTCTTTGCGTCTGTGGTCTGTTTTGCAGCCAGTGCATGGGCCCACCGAGTACGTCTGGTGACGAATTGGAACATCGTGCGGCGAGGGCAGAGAGGTGTCCTGGTAAGGCTCTCAGGAGCTTTCAACAACACGTCAGTCGAATCACTCTGTGTGGTGCTTGGAACCGTCGATATTGACATAACCATTCGGTTTCGAGTTGCAATGTGCTGGTTGAGGAGGGGAAGACAGGAGAAGGTAATGGAATTACCGAAAATGACATTACCGAGAAGTGACAACTCGTTAAATGGTTGGCGGGTACCTGGAAAAGGGAATGGAAATTAAGCGATAAGGGCTGTAGGGTATAGCAGTTCTTCCTGGACATCAGGGAACGCCTGAGACTGAGCCACATCGGGGTATGGTTCATTTTCTGACAGGTCACGGCCTTTACCCTATGCACTTCGACCATAGGCCGCAGCCAGAGTGCTGCTTCAATATGTGGGGAACATGGATCCTCAGGACACATATTTTTTCACTGTCGCCGATACAGAACAGCACATCAGACCATCAGACAGCAACACAGTACAACAGTGACATGATACGCGCAATAAGAGACAAAGACGAGTGGGAAGCAGTAAATTAAATCGCTGATGATGTCTCATGGACATTACATGACAAATACAGACAGACACGGCCGTATAATAGAACATTGTAACACAGACGAAGAACGGAAGACAGCGCTTCCAATTCGTGCACCAACATAGACAGCAGTACAGAAAAACACACACACTCAAACAGCAAACACTTTCACCAACACTTACCACAGACAGCCTCACAGATCTGAAATAATTAAACTGTATCATAATAAAAGGTGTAATGCAGTCAACCTTGTAAGTAAAAACAGCAGGCATATCTACCCTACGGTCATTACACCGCCCTTGGGATGTAACCTTTGTACTTGAACATTTAGTATATAAGCAACACAACAGGTACAATTCAAGACACACAATGCAGGAACTGAAGGTTAATTAATAACCCCAAGAACTAACATACTTTACACTCACACACCACTGCGCTTTCCACAATGTACATAATAGTTATAGTGTTTTTGTAAATACTGTTTAGAAATATTAGTCCGTAAATTAAACTGTAACGAACTGGGACGGCAAGGCTCCGAGGCTTTGAGAGCAGGCCGGCTCAGATAGAGTAACATCTCTCTCTCTCTCTCTCTCTCTCTCTCTCTCTCTCCCCAAGTCTTTCATATCATCTATCATCATATCTTCTTAAAATCTGAATATTTTTTGTGTTTTCTTTACTTTCAGTTTCTAATGTACTTTCAATTTATTATTACTTCCATCGTAATTGCTGAAAACAATCATTGCTGTTTGTAATATGGAATATGTTTTGTAACCTACATGAAAAGGTGCAAAATAAATGACCTGTTATAA
Organism: Schistocerca americana; assembly: GCF_021461395.2. Taxonomy (NCBI): domain Eukaryota; kingdom Metazoa; phylum Arthropoda; class Insecta; order Orthoptera; family Acrididae; genus Schistocerca; species Schistocerca americana. The sequence goes on from NC_060121.1 coordinate 811,422,195, forward strand.
AATGTAAGGCAACAGGTCTCTGAATGAGGAATAAATCAAATCAAATCAACACCTACAGGCGTCTGTACTATGTTATTTGTTATATGGCTACCAGTTTCGGTGCTTCATTGCACCATCTTCAGGCGTTAACTGACGCTCAGGGAGTTAACTCCATCGGTGTACACGATTCATCAGTGGCCAATGTCTATGAACTGATACACGTAACAACGATATTGATTGATGGAGACACAACATAGTTGTTAAAGGCGGTCTGCGGAAACCAGTACATAGAGATGGCTACAGATGAATCGTGTGTACGATTGAGGTTAACCCCATCAGCGTTAGTTAGCCCTGAAGACGGTGAACTGAAGCATTGAAACTGGAGCCATATAATAATTAGTCGTAAGGACTGATGTAGGTGTTCCATTTTATTACATGTAGAGAAGTAGCTGGAAGCTTGGGAATAATTTTTTTTTTATTTTGACTGCGGTTTGCAATCCTTAACGGACTGGTCCTTGAAAGAAAAAAATAGCCCTCGTACAACATGAACAACAAGCGTCCCAACTTGTTAACACATGTCAGTGAGAAAGAAAGATTTAATCAGGGTAAGTATGCAAGCCTGGTTGTGGTGCACTTTTGCGTGTTTGGACGTTGGGATGCTTTATGCGGTAGACTCATGGTTATCAGTGACAAAACGTATGTGCTCAAGACGACAGAAACGACAACTTCCTATTTCAAACATCTATTTTTTTCTGAATATGTAAGCAAAAGCTTTATTCATTATAACTAATAAATAAAAGAAAGGAAAATAAACTGGAAATGCTGGCATTCTCGGCGAATTTCATTGATGAAATCTTCTCCGGTTATCAGTCGAGTCGTAGCGTCATGTTGTCGCAACGTTTCGACGAGTTTCCTGCTCGTTATCTTCAAGCGAAGTCTTAATAAATTATATAACGTACCGAAAAGAACCAACGTCACCAGACAAGATAAATCCCATACCCGCTTGTACTAGGTACAGTTCTTTCTTTACTGTCCGTCTAACTTCTTCGCGGGTTACACGGCGATCCCGTGCATTTACATGAAAGTACAGATGTGGAGGTTATCTCGTGGGATGTGCTACCTATAATTCCACACTCTTTGTCAGAATAATAATAATAGTACTAGAAAAATAATGGGTGTAATAAAAACTGCAGTTGGTTGGAAAATAAGAAGTAATGAGGAGATATAAAAAAATGTAGAGAGAATATCTGAAGTAATGGCCAAACGAAGATTAACCTTTTTCGGACACCTCTACCGAATGGATGGAAATAGACTAACAAAACAAGTACTCCTATATTTCTGGAAGAAGAAATCGACAATACCACGGATTGCAGAAGTAAGGAAAGATCTAGAAAGAAACAACATCAAAGAATCAGAGATAGCAGAAAGAAACCGTTTTAGAAATAAAATACTAAATGTGGGAGGCTTCCAAAGTAGAAGAAATAAAAAAATCGGGAACAACATGTACAGAAGAAAGGAAGAGACCTCATGGGGAGAAAATGAGGGAATACTGGAAAAATAGGAAACAACAACAAAGGAAGAGGAGGAACTGAGGTTGTTAACGTGAGCCCAGTTGCTCAATACGATTGTAAAAAAATAGTAATAATAATAATAACAATCAACCGTTGAAATTCTTCAAAGTTGGGGAGATTACTTGCGTAACCTACCAGGAATACGACTAACGTTGTTAGCGTTAGAAGGTTTTCTTGAAACAGTCGCCTCTAACATGAGGAATAGACGCTGCCCACAAGCCGCCCAATCTGGGTACAGACGCTTGCAGTTATAGATTTTTGGTTCCTCCGCTCTCTCAGCCGTTGGGAGTTAAAAATTCCTCATCCGCCTATGAGACCGTTGACCGGTTTTCACACGTAACCCTAGGCAGGGGCCCTCACAGGGAGCTACCATCCGGAGCCAGATGAACCCAGGTTTTTTTACGAGGTTGTTACTCCTCCCCCTCCTCCTCCCTCATCACTTGTAAGATGAGGATCCGGGCTTGGGACCGGCAATGGTGGTCCCAATTCAGGATGAACCCGAATAGGCTTACAAAACAAATATTTTCGTACATCGCAAATCTAAAAAATAAAAATTTATGGTTTATCAACACAGAAAGAGATCTAAAAGAAATGGACATAGATCAGGAAACAATATTTAACAGAAACCTTTTTAGAAAAAAACTGAATTCATTCACGGGTTTCGGTGTGAAAATTAAGAAAACTTGTGGAGCTAAATGGTCTGAAGAGAGAAAAGCCGCCTTCAGCGCAAGAATGAAAGAAGTGTGGACTGAGAGAAAGAAGACTTCCCAGAAGCGCAAGAAATAACTGTTTTCACGGTCTTTAAAGGCCAAATTTGTATAATAATAATAATAATAATAATAATAATAATAATAATAATAATAACAATCAACCATAGAAATGTACATCCCAAAAAGTTAGTACGTATCTTCAAAAAGTACTTCAGACATGTGAAGACACTAAAGCTCAACTGTAGCCATCCCTTTACTTAACATTCAACTACCACAAAACGTGTTCACTATGTCTATAAATAAAGTGTATGATCGTTTGACTGAATTATGTGGATGGTAATGAAAGTGAATTAATAAACAGGTAATGGTGTACAGCCTACTTTCACAGACAACTAGTAAGTGAGACGTTCAGATTAACATCACCAACCAGAGACGGGTCACTCTCAAAAGCGAGCACCTCACGCCGTCATTTCACAAAACGTCGCATAGTTCACAAGACGTCGCGTTGTTGAGTCATTATCTGCAAATACATCCGTAATCCACAAGCCACCTTGCGGTTTGTGGCAGAGGGTACTTCTGGTATCGTTGTCATTTGCCCCCTTCCCTGCTCCATTCGGAATGTCACGTGGAAATAATGACTGCCACTACACCTCCGTATTAGCTCTTAATTTCTCGAATTTTCTTGCTGTGGTCACTTCAAGAGACCTATGTCGGAGGAAGTTCGGAATTGCAATGGAAAACCTTTCCATGATGCACAACGGCTCCCTCCTGCCGACTAATCTTCATGACGCTCTCGAGCCAACTAAAGGATCTTGTCTATCTGTTCAGTTAATTCAGCCCGATAAAGCTCCCAGACTGAGTGATGAGCAATACCCAAGAGCCTATAAAATAAGAGTTTCATAAGTCATTTATTTTGTGGATAAATTACGTTTCATCAGGTTACCTTCCATTCAGAAGGCTGTTGCACGCAGCGACTGTTATATTGACTTGTAAATAATAGATTTCAGCTATCAGTCGTCCTTTTGAAATTTTATTGGCAGATCTAGACTTCAGCTAGAAACTAGCCATTCTCAAGGCACTATCATTTTTGATCAATGCATTTAATGCCTGTTGGTCGGGCTTCATCCACAGTTCAATGAAGCCCGACCAACAGGCATTACATGCATTGATCAAAAATGATAGTGCATTGAGAATGGCTAGTTTCTAGCTGAAATCTAGATCTGACAATAAAATTTAAAAAGGACGACTGATAGCTGAAATCTAGTATTTACAAAATTACGTTTCCTTAAGATTTTCCCAGTGAACCTCAGTCTGTCATCTTTTTTCCTTACTGTTTGTTTTACGTGTTCATTCCACTATAGATTGCCTCAAATAATTACTCCTAATTATTTTACGGTAGTTGCCGTTTCCAGCGGTTTGTCACCAATAGTGTAATTGAACAGAAGTGGATTTCTTCGTCTATTCATGCGCACTGTGTTACATTTACTTACGTTCTGGATTATTTCCCAGTCCCTGCACCATTCATGAATCATCCTTTGGTCTTCCTGGAGTTTACTAAAGGTTTTTGCCACTGCTAACTTCTTAGACAATCCTCCGCCACACACAGCGAGGTGGCTTGCGAAGAATAGATGTAGGTGTAGAATCATATGCAAACAGATTCGTGGAGTCACTTTATCATTTATATATACGTATTTAAACAGTAAATGTTCTATGACGCTTCCTTGAAGTACTTCTGAAATTACCCTTACACCTCTCGACTTTGTTCCGTAAGAGCGACGTGCTGCTGTGCTGCAATGAAGTCCTGAGTCCAGCCACCGATCTAGTCCGATATCCGGTAATCTCATATTTGTTTCACAATACGGCAGTACGGAACTGCATCAGATGCCTTCCTGAAGTCAAGTATCACTGCATGAAACTGATCTACGCCGCTCTGGATCTCACGGATCCACAGAGTGAGCTGAATTTCACAACATCTCTGTTTGGAGAATCCATGTTGGTTTTTATAGAGAAAATTTTCGTTCTCAATAATCGCCAGAATACTTGAGCGTATAGGATCTTCGATAATTCTACAACAGACTGACGTCAACGATATTAATCTATATCTATTTGCATCTGTCCAATGATCCTTCTTCCAGTTTTCCTTGTTCTTTTTTATATTCGAAATCAGAACGTTTCCTAGGATTCTGTTATAAATAGATGTGACTCAATACTACTGTAGCATCTATAGTAGCATCATGGTAAAAAAAAAAAGTCCGTGAAGATAGATGCTTGCTGGCCTTCAAAAAAACTGATGATGTGTTGGCCCTCAACTATGTACCCTCTCGCTCACAGTTGAAATATTAAAAGTTTTGGCTGGTTTCGTTGTCTGGGGGCTGGGATACGTAGTTGCCGCATTACAACCAAAATACTGTTGAGTCTACCGTATACAATATGAATATACACACGAATCGAATGGCCGAAGGTTCCTATCACTCAGCAATTGCGAATTTTGAACGTATTATAGACATATATAAATAAATTAACTAAATAAATTCTGCAGGTACTATTTTATCGACTTTAAATGATGAGTACAATAGCACAAGTACCTTTAAGGGTGCCCTTTATTACTGTAAAAGACTTATTGGTGTCGATGGTCCAACAATTAGATAAAATATAAGTTGAATAACAGGGAAACAATGGATTCCTACTTCACGTAATTAGTTATGAACAACAACATAGCTCGCGAGATATTCACTTCAAAACGCGTACTACGTCTTCCCTGCAGAAGCCACGGAAATCTCACAAGTGCACAAGTCGGCACTACGGAATATTTCTATCTCTCGCGACCACGTGTAAACTGCTAAACTCTCCAAGTCTTTCCTGCGACTGTGCGTCCGTCGCGCCGTACTGTCCAGGACTTTCTCGTGTCCTCTCCCGTACTGTCCAGGACTCTCTCGTGTCCTCTCCCGTACTGTCCAGAACTTGCTTGTCCTCTCTCGAATCGATCCTCCTCCCCCACTTCCAGTCTCTCCACATGTCCTTTTCGGAACGAACGCTATGATTGGTTAGAGCGCTCACGCCCTATCTCCAAGCCAACACACACTCACAAACATAATGAAACACAATGACATACTGGATTTACATTTAAACTTGAAATTAAATAAATATTCCTACGGCTGGACCATAAACACGCTCTAGCACAAATTATTAAATACATAAACAAATAAACATATATCAAAGGAATAGAACAGAAGTAAGCCAGAAGTCTAATGTCTCTGTGCTTTCAAAAAATGGTTCAAATGGCTCTGAGCACTATGGGACTCAACTGCTGAGGTCATTAGTCCCCTAGAACTTAGAACTAGTTAAACCTAACTAACCTAAGGACATCACAAACATCCATGCCCGAGGCAGGATTCGAACCTGCGACCGTAGCGGTCTTGCGGTTCCAGACTGAAGCGCCTTTAACCGCACGGCCACTTCGGCCGGCTCTGTGCTTTCTAAAACACAGTAAATAGTTGACAAATTTCTTCATGAATAGTGTATATCGGATATAAACAAAGACATAGATGAATAAATATACACTCCTGGAAATGGAAAAAAGAACACATTGACACCGGTGTGTCAGACCCACCATACTTGCTCCGGACACTGCGAGAGGGCTGTACAAGCAATGATCACACGCACGGCACAGCGGACACACCAGGAACCGCGGTGTTGGCCGTCGAATGGCGCTAGCTGCGCAGCATTTGTGCACCGCCGCCGTCAGTGTCAGCCAGTTTGCCGCGGCATACGGAGCTCCATCGCAGTCTTTAACACTGGTAGCATGCCGCGACAGCGTGGACGTGAACCGTATGTGCAGTTGACGGACGTTGAGCGAGGGCGTATAGTGGGCATGCGGGAGGCCGGGTGGACGTAACGCCGAATTGCTCAACACGTGGGGCGTGAGGTCTCCACAGTACATCGATGTTGTCGCCAGTGGTCGGCGGAAGGTGCACGTGCCCGTCGACCTGGGACCGGACCGCAGCGACGCACGGATGCACGCCAAGACCGTAGGATCCTACGCAGTGCCGTAGGGGACCGCACCGCCACTTCCCAGCAAATTAGGGACACTGTTGCTCCTGGGGTATCGGCGAGGACCATTCGCAACCGTCTCCATGAAGCTGGGCTACGGTCCCGCACACCGTTAGGCCATCTTCCGCTCACGCCCCAACATCGTGCAGCCCGCCTCCAGTGGTGTCGCGACAGGCGTGAATGGAGGGACGAATGGAGACGTGTCGTCTTCAGCGATGAGAGTCGCTTCTGCCTTGGTGCCAATGATGGTCGTATGCGTGTTTGGCGCCGTGCAGGTGAGCGCCACAATCAGGACTGCATACGACCGAGGCACACAGGGCCAACACCCGGCATCATGGTGTGGGGAGCGATCTCCTACACTGGCCGTACACCACTGGTGATCGTCGAGGGGACACTGAATAGTGCACGGTACATGCAAACCGTCATCGAACCCATCGTTCTACCATTCCTAGACCGGCAAGGGAACTTGCTGTTCCAACAGGACAATGCACGTCCGCATGTATCCCGTGCCACCCAACGTGCTCTAGAAGGTGTAAGTCAACTACCCTGGCCAGCAAGATCTCCGGATCTGTCCCCCATTGAGCATGTTTGGGACTGGATGAAGCGTCGTCTCACGCGGTCTGCACGTCCAGCACGAACGCTGGTCCAACTGAGGCGCCAGGTGGAAATGGCATGGCAAGCCGTTCCACAGGACTACATCCAGCATCTCTACGATCGTCTCCATGGGAGAATAGCAGCCTGCATTGCAGCGAAAGGTGGATATACACTGTACTAGTGCCGACATTGTGTATGTTCTGTTGCCTGTGTCTATGTGCCTGTGGTTCTGTCAGTGTGATCATGTGATGTATCTGACCCCAGGAATGTGTCAATAAAGTTTCCCCTTCCTGGGACAATGAATTCACGGTGTTCTTATTTCAATTTCCAGGAGTGTATATGTATAAGCATGCTGCTACCGTTTTTCGTGTAACTGTGGAGTACTTATGGCCTGACGCGATCGATAGCAATCGGTCACTTTGACCTCCAATAACTCAGGTACTATTCAAGTTACATGCCTGTAATTTATACCAATTTAGGTTTACACTAACAACCTTCTGAAGACACGTCGATCGACAAAATCGGATGAACCGTTTAGATTTTGGAAATTCGTTGCTGGGTGTTACTTGTATAATTTATCGTCAGGTATTAAACTTTAATAAAGATATTGAAAATCTGATTACACCACAGAATCGTTGTGCAAATAATGGCAATGTACATGTTTCTTTTTGAGGTATCATGATTCCTCTGGCTACTATTGATTTCTATATCAACTGTGAAATGTCTGCCATTAAGGTTTCACAAAGTCCGCCATCTTTGGCACTCCCAGCATGTCTCCTTCATCGACACAGCATCACCGTGGAATTCCCAGCCACGCAGTCCCTGGACCACGCGCTGGGGCTACCCCTCTTGTCCAGCACCACGCGGTCGCGAACTTGTTAGAATATTTTCTGTTATTTCTTCCACACCTTTCGCCGTTTCACTACTCACAGCATGCACAACTTTACTGTTTTTCCCCTCCAAAATATCGAACCTTGCAGCTTCAAAAAATTACACATCAATTCACCGTTAAACACTTTATCTTCCTGAACTAATACCTCGATTCCTAAGCCATCATTACCATAAATATTCATGTCAGCAACCTTATCTGTTGATACACCATTTAGGTCACTACCTAAATTCACACCAGAAACCTTATTTTCCTCCGTCGGTAAATTAACTTTACGTGAATCGTACACAACTTTATCCTCCGCCGCTACATTACACAAATTGTTGCTATCTTGTACAATTTTGGGACTCCAGAATTCCTACATTCCGCTATGATGGGGCAAAAATTAGCACACACCGCCATTTCTACACACATTTCATCCAGATTAACCCAGGATCCCACTTTACATACATTCCCAAGTCAGGTGGGGTTGGGGAAATGCATATTAAAAGCAAGAAAGCGTCTCTACCTCTGTCTGATGACATCAGTAAATGGTATCAGCCATTGTTAAGACCAAATATTAAAAAAGAACTGGAAACCTTCCAAGTTCGTGATTCCAGTTTGGCATTAAAAGGCATTATAAAACTTTGCATTAACTTGTATTTAAATAATGAATTTCATGTTGAAAACTAATAGGCGAAAAACCATTTTCTTGATAAACTTTCACTCAAATAACGATAATTATTGCTTCAAGTGATCAATTGTAGCTTGTTTGTGTCCAGCAAATGACAATGGGTAGCTGTGTGTCTACTCACATTCCTTATTCAGATGTATTAAACTTTCCGAAGATTTCATTTTGTAGAAAGTGATCTTACTGTCAGTTTAGTCCACCCAAGTTGAGTAGACTTCCGGAGATTTTCGTTTTTTAATTCTTTTTTTCACTCCCGAATGACTTTATCTAGGATGAAATTGAAGAGAAGTGGTGACAGTCCATCTCCTTGGCGAGTACCAGTTTTAACTCTAAAGTGCTCTGACGTACTATTTTCAATCACCTTCCCAAGCAGGACTATATTATAAACCCATCAGCACATAAGTTAGCTTGGCAATGTGGGAGCTTTATGAAGTTAATTAAATCCAAATTAACTTCCCGACGTAGGGCTGATAAATCGATCCCTAAAAGATAAAAGGTGTTGCTTAGCTAACAGAAAATAAGAAATTTCTGTAACTGTAGCTGAGCTGATGTATTAAATAATAATTACGTATCTTGTTTTTGTTCAAACACCTTAAAAAACGTGTCACTAATATTTTACGCAGTATCACTTCCTATACATTTGCATACCTGCCAACTATCCCGATTTAGACGGGAGACTACCCATTTTCCACTTTTTCTCTCGCCTCCCGATTATTCCAGTATTTCGCCCGATTCTTGCTAGTTATCGCCGAACTTACGATATTTGTTTTGAAAACCCGCCATTTCAGTTTTTTTTTTCGCCAGTTGCCGGAATGCGTTGCGTATTAGTCGACCTTAATCGATACGTATCGAAGTTTATAGATATCAGGAAGTCGAGCGAGATTTATATATCGATAGTTATTTTTCCTCTTTCCCGCGCATTTTGTTGAAGATGTACCCGTGTCCCGTAGTGCACATGTAGTAACCTCGGTAGTGCACAGTGTTCTGCTTGGACGTGTGTTGATGCATATTGTCGTAGTGTTTTGATTCGGGGCTTTGTTTTTATACATGGCCAAAAAATATAACTCCGTCTTCTTAAAATTATTTTCGGAACAGTTTCCGTGCATTATCGAGTCGAGGAAAGGCCCGTTGTTCGCTTTTTGTACCGTTTGCCGATGTGATATTTGTGTATCACATGGTGGAAAAAGTGACGTTTCCAAACACGTGGAAACAAAAAGCACCGAGACAATTTGAAGTGCGTCAGTAACAATACAAAACTGGAATTCAGCGACAAAACTGAAAGTGATGGAGTGATAAATGCTTAATGTACTACCTACAGTGATAAAATCCTGTTCTCCTTTTGAGGTTGATTATCACAGCAGACGAAACCAGATGGATGATTCTGATTTGGTCATTGACAGTTGTACTTCTCAACTTGTGGATTACCTCAAGCATGATGAGAAGATGGAATTATTCTCATCTGTTCGGAAATACTTAGTTGCCGCCTGTGACTACATGGTTCACAAATTCTCATTGAAGAGTGAAATGCTGAGGAATGCAACAGTTGTGCAAATCAGATCTGTTTCCAATGCATCTTTTTCTACCCTAAAGTATTTTGTGGAAAAGTTTCCAGTATTATTGAATGCAGATGCAGGTAAACAGCATGATACCATGGATGAATTACAATCCCAGTTTTGTGCATTTCAGATATATGATATACCGTATGAAATCTTAAGGGAAGAAGGAACTGATGTGCGTGGTCTCTGATAGGAAAACTACGAAATAGTGATGGGAGCCTAAAATTTGACAAAATAATTCGTGTTATGTTAGGTATTCTAACGGTCTCTCATAGTAATGCAGAATGTGAGAGGATATTTAGTCAAGTAACTAAAACAAGGACATTGCTTATATCATCTACCGGTGATGAAAATTTGGAGAGATTGTTGACAGTAAAATCAAGACTACAGGGTGACTACTTTCAGCAAACATTCAACAAAGAATTTCTCATAAAGGCTAAGTCTTCAACATTCAATTCCTTAAATCAACAGAAATGTGAAATGTTTCGTGAAAAGATAATTATACCTGTGTGTTACCATATTTTCTCCATCCTCATCATGTATTGGAAATTTAATTAAGGAGGAAATGATAGACCTTGATGTGAACTGATAACAACATTGTTAAATAAGTGAGAACACTAATGTGTATTATCTCGAAACATTTTAAGAGTGAACTACTATTTTATTTGGTAACTGTTTTAGTTTGTTAGTACATCATCATTATTCAGATTCTACTTCACCTGTGAGAAGAAAGGTATTGTACATGTTCTGCTGATTTTTCCAATGTTTCTCGCTGATACTGAATACTAATAGGCTGCATAGCTAGAGTTAAATATGAGAATTTTACGAATTTCTGTAATGACATAGTTTCCCTGAAAATTTGTAATACTAGCTAACTTTGAACATGCAGAGATATAACATGTGAAATCTTACGAGGAGAAAGTAGAGGCTGCCCCTGAAAAATAAAAAAGAAGTGGAGAACCAGTTGGCAAGCCTATTTTTACAGTTTTCATGTGTGTCACAAAACAGTGTGGTGGATGCTGTTTTACGGCAATCATACTTTTTTTCTAATACCAAAAAACATCCCAACCTAACTGCAATTAGCTGGGTGAAACTACAAATAAGGGTTACGGAATCAACATTTTGGGTATCTCCAATGTTTCTATATGTTTTTTTAGCCATTATATAGCTTTGTTGCGCCATAAAGGAAAACTTTTCAGTTGTCTTAGGTGTATACAAAAATGAGCCTCAGCTTTTTGATCTTTCATACCTCCTGATTTTTAAAACTGAATCTCCTGATTTTTTGTTTTTGAAGGTTGGCAGGTATGCATTTGGTTCCTCGTATTGATACAAACTATTTATGTTAACAGTTTTCAATGAATAGCTGTTTTCCAAGTACATGAGAACCCCTCCAATCTCCATGTCGCTTCTGCAACAGAACGCTGCTAATTTACAATCCTCAGTATTTAGAGTTTCTACTCCTGTGCTCAAATTATGTTAGTAAGGTGCACTTCCTAATTCATTTAAATCAACAATAAAGTTATATACTCCATTCAAGGATTTCTCTCTCTCTCTCTCTCTCTCTCTCTCTCTCTCTCTCTCTCTCTCTCTCTCTCTCTCTGTGTGTGTGTGTGTGTGTGTGTGTGTGTGTGTGTGTGTGTGTGTGTGTGTGTGTGTGTGTGTGTGTGTGTGTTTTAGACAGAGAGAGATTTAACAAAATTAAGAATAAGCACAGTATGTATTAAAAACTAGTTGAAGATAGTGATGTAAATGGTCTGGGTGCTGCGTTATTTTTTACTGAAAAGGAATACTACAATTGTAAACATTCACACGTTCATCATAAGGAGGAGTCTTGGTTATGTTCCTTGGGATACGCAAATAACTGAGGTCTGATTTTTTGCGTAATACTTAATTCTCCAGTTTAGTTTGTTTTTGCGCTAGTCTAGTTATTTTCAACCTCTCAGTAGTACGTAAATGAAGAGGCGAACACTTAGCCATTTTGTAACTATTTGGCCCTTATCATTTCCGGCGAGACCTGTGAGTCCGTTTCTGTCTACTGCAGTAGCGCAATGCTCTCACATCCAATTATCATAAATGGAGTACCAAAGACCACGTCAGCTCGAAGACGCACCGAAGAGCTCGTAGTTACGGCCGCACCCGAATTCCTGCGGTCACTCACTACCTCTCTTCCTCGAAGGCCAACACTGGAATGCCAGGAGCTCGTAGCCACACAAGTATTTACGTCGCTCTAAGCACTAACATGCGTACAATAAGAGAAGGTATTACGCCCTGAGATTGGGGTCGGTACAGTTCTACCTTTGCGACCTGAAATTGTCCACAAGCTGCAGCACACATTATCAACAGCCTTCCACGAGATCTAAAGACGACCGGTGACAAACCGAACATTTTCAAGTCCAAATTGAGCTCTTTCTTCTTAGCAAACCTCCATGCTCTCTGTACGAAAGGTTAACTCTAGTTAGTGTTATTTTAACGTAACAAAATATACGGAATTTACGAAATATTGTTCTTTGAATAAGTGTCCAGGATTATTTCCTGAGCTAAGAATCTATGTTTCGTTTGTCCTAAGTTACTTTTGGCTGATGGAAGAATCGCTCATAAGTCATGACCTCCACCTTTTCCTTACTCCCCCATTATTAATTATTTAAAATTAATGTGTTATACAAACAAGTTAATGTTATTGACTTCATTTTATTATTAACCGTGTTGCGTAGTGGCACTTTTAAGAATGATATGGTAACGTGATAGAGGTCCCATTGAACAAAAAAATAGGGTAACTCGGATACCGTTAATGATATGCCGGTATGTCTATCGGTATTACCTATAAATGTACGCCCCTGGTAGCTGAGTGGTCAGCGCGACGGAATGTCATACCTAACGTCACGGGTTCGATTCCCGGCTGGGTCGGAGATTTTCTCCGCTCAGGGACTGGGTGTTGTGTTGCCCTTATCATCATTTTTTCATCTCCATCGACACGCAAGTCGCCGAAGTGGCGCCAAATCGAAAGACTTACACCAGGCGAACGGCATACTCGACGGGAGGCCCTAGCCACACGGCATTTCCATTTATCTATAAATCATGTTTCTTAGATACATTATTTCTGAACATCTTGTTTTCGTGGAATTAGTACTGCGTCAGTGACCAATTTATTTAATGAATCCACACTTATCGACACGAGCAGTCGTATACATCATGGGCTTTCCAATTTTCATCTAGAAGTATAAATAAGGTATGCTACACGTCCTACATGTCTTTTTTAAAAGGATAGACGTGGCGTATTAGTGACGTTTGAATATCACATTAAGAAGACGCTAAAACAGTCGCTGTTGCGACATGGCTGCATTGTGGTGTAACAACGATGAATGCTTTGCGTTGACTTGATGCCATGAACAGCGTTTTTATCTCGTGGCCGTCTCTTCATCTACACCCAACATCCTTTACAGGATGTCCCTAGCCATGAGGATCAAAATTAATTGTCAATGTATTGGATACTAAAGGGAGTATTCTGAGGTAAGGAAACAATAGTCGGAATTAGTGTTTCAGGTGATGCGGGGTCTCGAATGAGCAATGCATGTTATCGCGTGCTATAAAGAAGCGCTATTACCCGCCACATGTAAAAGACAATACACGACCATTTTAATGTGTACGCAGTGAGGTTCAGCACAGTTTATAATTCGTGACTGGCTGTCAAAGATTACTCGTTGCAGAAACTTGCAGACATGTATGCTACAACAGGCTGCGATAGCGGAACAATTGCGCAGACGATAGTTCTGCAACAAGCGTCATCATAAATGGAGGGAAGTTATCGCCACCGATAGAAACTGGAAAGAAACTACGTCGTTGAAGCTACAGAGTCCTGGCCAAAGTTCTCGGCAAAGATGGTATCACGTAGAAAAAGTAGTGGAACAGCAATTAATCCCTATTATCAAAACCGTGTGAAAACAGTAGGGTTCAAATTATTTTGTAACCACACCTTAATTCTGTCACTGTTGTGTTTTGTGATGCATGCGCTGAGATTGACGAGGGTGATTTTCGACAGAAGCTACATGCTGAAGATGTTGCTATAAGATGTAAGAAGTTTATGTCGAAAACAAACTAAATACTCATTTCCAACCATTAGGTCCGTATCTTAGAGTACTTCATTTATAGTACTTCGTTTATCGTTCTGGCAATACCGGCCAGGACCTTCTTCTTCTGTGCGGATGCACACATATTCCCCGAACTCTTACGGGACTTGGTAAGAATGTCTTCCACGAGTAATAAGTGTGTTGGGGTGGGACACTACGAATGTAGTGTGTGGACATACAAGGTGAAAATATGGGTCGCGCGGGAGGCGTGCGCGAGATGTCCCTGCAGTCGCACTAACCTCTGCGCCCTCGGTGGCTCATATGGAACCGACACGGTAGCTCGGCGTGTTCAGTCAGAGAGCTGGTTGGCCTCAAAAAAAAAAAAAAAAAAAGTGAAAGGATCGACAACAAACTTGAACGGATGTCATGCGACGTCCGCAACGACCAAGCACAACGGAAAAAAAAGATGGATAGAGCGTCTGCCATGTAAGCAGGAGGTCCCGGGTTCGAGTCCCGGACGGGGCACACATTTTCACCTGTCCCCGTTGATATACACTACTGGCCATTAAAACTGCTACACCAAGAAGAAATGCAGATGATAAACGGGTATTCATTGAACAAATATACTAGAACTGACATGCGATTACATTTTCACGTAATTTGGGTGCATAGATCCTGAGAAATCAGTACCCAGAACAACCACCTCTGGCCGTAATAACGGCCTTGATACGCCTGGGCATTGAGTCAAACAGAGCTTGGATGGCGTGCACAGGTACAGCTGCCCATGCAGCTTCAACACGATACCACAGTTCATCAAGAGTAGTGACTGGCATATTGTGACGAGCCAGTTGCTCGGCCACCATTGACCAGACGTTTTCAATTGGTGAGAGATCTGGAGAATGTCCTGGCCATGGCAGCAGTCGGAAATTTTCTGTATTTAGAAAGGCCCGTACAGGACCTGCAACATGCGGTCGTGCATTATCCTGCTGAAATGTAGGGTTTCGCAGGGATCGAATGAAGGGTGGAGCCACGGGTCGTAACACATCTGAAATGTAACGTCCACTCTTCAAAGTGCCGTCAATGCGAACAAGAGGTGACCGAGACGTGTAACCAATGGCACCCCATACCATCACGCCGGGTGGTACGCCAGTATGGCGATGATGAATACACACTTACAGTGTGCGTTCACCGCGATGTCGCCAAACACGGATGCGGCCATCATGATGCTGTAAACAGAACCTGGATTCATCTGAAAAAATGACGTTTTGCCATTCGTGCACTCAGGTTCGTCGTTGAGTACACCATCGCAGGCGCTTCTGTCCGATGCAGCGTCAAGGGTAACCGCAGCCATGGTCTCCGAGCTGATAGTCCATGCTGCTGCAAACGTCGTCGAACTGTTCGTGCAGATGGTTGTTGTCTTGCAAACGTCCCCATCTGTTTCCCTCGGCACGAGCCTTGGCACTTTTTTCCCTCTGCTCTTCAAATCGCTACCCTTATTCGCGTTTCGTCCACAATCTATAACCTGATGGACCGTGTTAATGTGTAATCTTACCCAGACGCACGTATAACATCATAGACCAGCATCCTGTGATCCACTGATTAGACAACTAACTGACGGAAGTGACAATAAAACTTTTGGTTTGGTCACCACGTTCGACTGGGCGTGGAGGATCCCCATCTCTTTATAAATGATCGACGGCATGAGGATGCAGAAGGAAACAGAAACCACTGCATATAAGACACAAGACGTGTATCCACAGGACATATTGCCTTGAATAATCAACGAAAGGATGACGTTCTACGAGCGGGGCGTTTAATGTCATAAGCTTGAATGTGGCAGGGAAGCTAGAAAATCTAAAGAGGGAAATGCAAAGGATCAATCTACATACAGTATGGGTCAATGAATTGAAATTGAAAGAAGACAAAGATTTCTAGTCAGATGAGTATAGGGTAATATCAACAGCAGTAGAAAATGGTATAACTGGAGTAGGATTCGTTATGAATAGAAAGGTAGGGCAAATATTTGTTGCATTTCAATGATAGGGTTGCCAGAATCGATAGCTAACCAACACCGACAACGATAGTTCAGGTACCCGTGCCAAAGTCACAAGTCCAAGGTGAAGAGATAAAGTATTTGAGGATACTGAAGGAGTAACACAGTACATAAAGGGAAATACAAGTCGCTGAGGAATGAAATAAATGGTAAGTGCAGGGATGCTAAGAGGAAATGGCTGCATGAAAAATGTGAAGAAATAGAAAAAGAAGTGATTGTCGGAACAACAGACTCAGCATACAGGACAGTCAAATTAACCTTCGGTGAAATTAAAACCAATGGCGGCAACATTAAGAGTGCAATGGAAATTCCATTGTTAAATGCAGAGGAGAGAGCGGATAGATGGAAAGAGTACACGGAAGGCCTCTATAAGGGGGAAGATTTGTCTGATGTGATATAAGAAAAAAAGGAGTTGTTTTAGAAGAGATAGCGGATCCAACATAGAAGCAGATTTTAAGAAATCTTTGGAGGACTTACGATATAAGGGATATATAATATTCCATCAAAATTTCTAAAATAAATGGGAGAAGTAGCATCAGAACGGCTGTTCTCATAGGTATGCAGAATGTATTAGTCTGGCGACGCACCATCTGACTTTCGGAAAAATATTATCCACACAATTCCAAAGACTCCAAGAGCTACAAGTGCGAGAATTATCGCATTAACAGTTCATTCATCCAAGTTGATGACAATAATAATATACAGAGAATAGAAAAGAAAATTGAGGATGTGCCAGATGACGATCAGTAAGAAAAGGTAAAGTCACCAGGGACGCAATTCTGACGCTTCCATTATCAACCACAACAAGACTAAAGAAAAATCAAGAAACTTTCATAGGATTTGTCGACCTGGAAAAAACGCTCGACAGTGTAAAATGGTGCAGGATGTTCGAAATTCTGAGAAAAATAGGGGTAAGCTAAGGGAGACACGGGTAATATACAGTATGTACAAGATCCAAGAGGGTATAATAAGAGTGGACGATCAAGAACAAAGCGCTCGGATTAAAAAGGGTGTAAGACAGGGATGTATAGTTCAGTCTGAACATCGAAGAAGCAATGATGGAAACAAAAGATAGGTCCAGGAGCGGAATTAAAATTCAAGGAAATAGGATATCAGTGACACGATTCGCTGATGACATTGCTATACTGAGTGAAAGTGAAGAAGAAATACAAGATATGCTGAATGGAATGAACAATCTAGTGAATACAGATTATGGATTGAGAGTAAATCGAAGAAAGACGAAAGTAATGAGAAGTAGCAGAAATGAGAACAGCGAGAAACCTAACATCAGGATTGATGGGGATCGAAGTAGATGAAGTTAAGGAATTTTGCTCTCTAGGTAGCAAAATAACCAATGACGGACGCACCAAGGGGGACATCAAAAGCAGACCAGCTCTGGCAAAAAGAGCATTCTTGGCCAATAAAAGTCTATTAGCATCAAAAATAAGCCTTGATTTGAGGAAGAAATTTCTGAGAAAGGACGTCTGGAGCACAGCATTGTGTGGTGGTGAAACATAGACTGTGGGAAAACCGGAACAGAAGAGAACAGAAGCATTTGATATGTAGTGCTACAGGCGAATGTTGAAAATGAAGTGGACTGATAAGGTAAGGAATGAGGAGGTTCTGCGGAGAATCGGAGAGGAAAGGAATACGTAAAAAACAGGATGTTAAGACTTCAGGGAATGAGTTCCATGGTACTAGGAGGAGCTGTAGAGGGTAAAAACTGTAGTGGAAGACAGAGGTTGTAATACATCCAGCGAATAACTGAGGACGTAGGTTGCAAGGAATTCTTGGCGGGCCTCATCAAACCAGCTAGAAGAAATATGAACCCCCCCCCCCCCCCCCACTCCCAAAAACAAAATAAAAAAATAAAAATTAATACATGCGATGCTCTGGTTTTCCGCCAAAGAACTCGTCGACAGCTCATTTCTCGGGACTCAGGTTCCTTACAGACTCCATTTTGAAGCTACGTATTGCGCCACCACCCAATCGGAACTTCATGAAAGGATAGGTGCTGATGCGGAAATATTCCACAATGTTGCACAACAAACTCCTCATTATTCAACCTAAATTTGCCGAGAAAAAAAATGTGTTGCAGATTTTACTGAGCACTCGTCCCATATTTTGACCCGAAAGGTTTGGGACAGCCTGTAGAAGTTTGTAATGCATATTACATGATACAGTAGAGCGCAGAATAGTGGTTCTCGAAGTACAGTATTTTGGGAAAAATCAAGTGATGTGGTTCGGACGAAGCAGAGCTCAGATCCTCCTTCACTCATTCCACTTTAGGTTTTTCATGGTTTGCGGAAATCACTTTGCAACCTCCGTCACGCTAATGCCAAGGCGGTTGCTTCAACAGACGGTCCTCACCTCATTTTTGTCCAAGGAAACAGGTTTTAATTATCTCGATGTCGATGGGGCATTTAAGTTTGGCTCCTTGTCTTTATCCTATCAAAGATGTAGCTTATTACAAAATTAGAAATTCCAACGAAACTTTGTAAACTACGCTATTATTATTATTATTGTTGTTATCATTATTAATCATTAGAAGCCATCAGTCTTGGTAGAATGAACAATGCTGAGTAACTTTTCTCTGTCATCACGAACAGTTATTCTATCTCTTTCCTAATTTTCGAAATCATTTTTAATATTGTCAGAGTATCTTTTATGTAATAGGTAACTTACTATTCAGAAACGCACCAACCAGTACCTGCAAAACACTTATATACGAAAAGAATTTATTAGAGAAGATTATATATTGGGTGGTTAAAGTGCAGCTGCTTACTAACGTTCAGTGTGGGCTGTAATTATCGTATAGCAGCGAAATTTGGTATATATGCTGAAGCCTTAGCGTGGAAACGGTTTAGGCTGGAAAAACAATCAGTTCCAATTTTGGCCACCAGTTGGAAATCTGGCGCTATGAATCCAAGAAAGACGTATAGAAATATTCCCATATGTAACGGATTAGGAAAGGGATGTGGGTAGAAAAAGTCAAGCAAGTGAGAAAGGCATTATGTTGATTTATTAATAATTGCTGTTTTCCACATATGTTCAATATTACCACCGGAGACTTCGCCGCTGCTTAACTAGTTTGTTCATTATTACCACCGGAAACGTTAAAGAGATGCTGCATTCGTAAAACAGTTGCTACCAGCAGTTGCTGTGGAGTCTGAGCAACGTGCTCCTGTATAATTGGCCTTCATATCAGGTAGAGAGCGAACGTGTTCCTGGTAAACGCAATCTTTTAGATATCGTCAGAGCCGAAAGTTACATGGATTCAGATCAAGTGATCTACCAGGTCCTCTATCTGGAAAAACTCTAATACAGCACGTTCGTGTAAGGTTGCATTAAGCAGATCTTTCACTGGGCAAGCGACATGAGATGCTGTCCCATCTTGCATGAAAACAAAGGTTTCCATGTAACTGCGCTCTTCCACAGCAGAAATCACATGCTGCATAAGGAGATCTCGATAAGATGCCAACTTCACGGTACATCTAACAGGGCCTCTGTGTGTATTCTCTTCAAAGAGGTACGGACCAAAAATAAAGTTGACTCCATACCGCACAGTCACATATGACGAGTGCAATGGCTCTTCGTGCACAACACGCGATTTAACAGTACCCCATATCGGCTGTTCTGTGTATTTACTGCACACTGTTCCGTAAAATGTGCCTCGTCAATCTACAGAATACTAACAGGACCCATGTCGTCGTGCAAGAAACCCAACATTCAGAACGTTGCTGCAGATCATGAGATTTCAGCATCTGCACCGTCTGGCTCCTTTACGGGTAGCAGTGTAATACAGACCGCAAAACTTTCCGTACTGTTGACCATGGCATGGACACTCCACGAGCTGCAGCACTATTCGTAGTACGTGTTGCATGGTCATTTACAGCAACAGCAACCTCATCAATAACTTCCACCGGCATGGGATGCCTACCTCTTCCAGGTTCCACACCAGGCTCACCCGTGTCTTAGAATTTCATTATCATCTTCTCTAAACCATTCAATAATATCGGATCCTCCTCCAGCCTTTCAGTGGGCAACACGTTCTCAATGCAGCACTGTACTACTGCCGTTCACCTAAAATACACTCCTGGAAATGGAAAAAAGAACACATTGACACCGGTGTGTCAGACCCACCATACTTGCTCCGGACACTGCGAGAGGGCTGTACAAGCAATGATCACACGCACGGCACAGCGGACACACCAGGAACCGCGGTGTTGGCCGTCGAATGGCGCTAGCTGCGCAGCATTTGTGCACCGCCGCCGTCAGTGTCAGCCAGTTTGCCGTGGCATACGGAGCTCCATCGCAGTCTTTAACACTGGTAGCATGCCGCGACAGCGTGGACGTGAACCGTATGTGCAGTTGACGGACTTTGAGCGAGGGCGTATAGTGGGCATGCGGGAGGCCGGGTGGACGTACCGCCGAATTGCTCAACACGTGGGGCGTGAGGTCTCCACAGTACATCGATGTTGTCGCCAGTGGTCGGCGGAAGGTGCACGTGCCCGTCGACCTGGGACCGGACCGCAGCGACGCACGGATGCACGCCAAGACCGTAGGATCCTACGCAGTGCCGTAGGGGACCGCACCGCCACTTCCCAGCAAATTAGGGACACTGTTGCTCCTGGGGTATCGGCGACGACCATTCGCAACCGTCTCCATGAAGCTGGGCTACGGTCCCGCACACCGTTAGGCCGTCTTCCGCTCACGCCCCAACATCGTGCAGCCCGCCTCCAGTGATGTCGCGACAGGCGTGAATGGAGGGACGAATGGAGACGTGTCGTCTTCAGCGATGAGAGTCGCTTCTGCCTTGGTGCCAATGATGGTCGTATGCGTGTTTGGCTTCGTGCAGGTGAGCGCCACAATCAGGACTGCATACGACCGAGGCACACAGGGCCAACACCCGGCATCATGGTGTGGGAAGCGATCTCCTACACTGGCCGTACACCACTGGTGATCGTCGAGGGGATACTGAATAGTGCACGGTACATCCAAACCGTCATCGAACCCATCGTTCTACCATTCCTAGACCGGCAAGGGAACTTGCTGTTCCAACAGGACAATGCACGTCCGCATGTATCCCGTGCCACCCAACGTGCTCTAGAAGGTGTAAGTCAACTACCCTGGCCAGCAAGATCTCCGGATCTGTCCCCCATTGAGCATGTTTGGGACTGGATGAAGCGTCGTCTCACGCGGTCTGCAGGTCCAGCACGAACGCTGGTCCAACTGAGGCGCCAGGTGGAAATGGCATGGCAAGCCGTTCCACAGGACTACATCCAGCATCTCTACGATCGTCTCCATGGGAGAATAGCAGCCTGCATTGCTGCGAAAGGTGGATATACACTGTACTAGTGCCGACATTGTGCATGCTCTGTTGCCTGCGTCTATGTGCCTGTGGTTCTGTCAGTGTGATCATGTGATGTATCTGACCCCAGGAATGTGTCAATAAAGTTTCCCCTTCCTGGGACAATGAATTCACGGTGTTCTTATTTCAATTTCCAGGAGTGTAGTATCAGCGCTCGGGCTCTCTTCTCGACAGCCATACGATTGACAAACTGCCTATTGGCTTTTGTCTCGGGTTCTTCGGCCGACGTTCATCTAATGATTTTACTGACGTTTCGCCAGCACGAGTGGCTGGCATTGTCAAAGCTTCACCCTCCATTGCCGGTGGTGAATGGAGGGTGGAGCTTTGACAAATTCAAGGTGAAAGGATATCAGTGACACGATTCGCTGATGACATTGCTATACTGAGTGAAAGTGAAGAAGAAATACAAGATATGCTGAATGGAATGAACAGTCTAGTGAGTACAGATTATGGATTGAGAGTAAATCGAAGAACGACGAAAGTAATGAGAAGTAGCAGAAATGAGAACAGCGAGAAACCTAACATCAGGATTGATGGGGATCGAAGTAGATGAAATTAAGGAATTTTGCTATCTAGGTAGCAAAATAACCAATGACGGACGCACCAAGGGGGACATCAAAAGCAGACCAGCACTGGCAAAAAGAGCATTCCTGGCCAATAAAAGTCTATTAGCATCATTGTATGTGAATGTGGAGATGTGGAGGACATTAATTACATTCCTTTCGGGTACCCCTGACCCCCTGAACGAAATGAAAACACACGATGTTTTGAAGCAGCCATCTATACGATTCAGGCGCCAAGGGCTCCTTAGCGCTCACAGTGCTTTTAGCAGCGGAATTTTTAGGAACGTTAAAACTGTTGTAGTGGTCTTCGGTCCGAGGATTAATTTGATCCAGCCCTCTACGTTAGTCTATCCAGTGCAAGCCACTTCTTCTGTGCATAACTACTGTATCCTACAAGATTTCAACCAAGCCCTGGTCTTCCTTTATAATCCTCCCCTCCCCATTGCCCTACACACTCATTCCTTGATTCTCAGAACATATCCAATTAATTGATCCATTCTGTTAATCAAATTGTGCCACACATTTTCTTTTTCTTCCCATTTCGCTGCTATACCTACTTATTAGTTATTCCATCTATCACTTTAATCTTCAGCATTCATTTGTAGCACTGCATTTCACAAGCTTATATTCACTTTTTGTGTGTGCTGTTTATTGTCAACGTTTCACTGTCGTACAAGGCCAAACTCCGGACAAATAACTTCAGAATAGAATTCCCAATACGTATTTCTCAACGATGCTTCCGTGTAAAGCCAAACCGACCAGCCTCGCGAGAGACCACATGTAGAGTATAGTTTTACAAAAGTACCTAAAGGTGATAAGTACGCGTACGGCTGAGGATCCAGCGTACGCAGTTGTGACGAGATGCTCAGACACGAGAATTTGGAACGTGTACAACCACACTAATTGCGGAGTATTAACGGCAGTTTTAAATATGAGCGCATAGACAGATGACAAGGGTAAAATATCACTTCTGTTTCACTCTATGACTTTCCGTCAATTACTACGAACTGTGATCCCTCTGAATCAGTCACATAACTGATACGATATTCCAGAAGCACGAAATTTCACGACAAGCAGTGTCAAAAGACTTTTAGAAGTCTAGAAACACGAAATCAATTTGCAATCTGTTCTCAATAGCACTCAGCACTTCGTGTGTATGTACTGCTAGTTGTAATTCATAGTGTTCGAACACAATATATGTTCCAAAATCCTGCTGCGTATCGACGTTAATGATGTGCATGTAATTTAGTGGATTACTCCCACTACCTTTCTTGAATATTGCTGTGACCTGTGCAACTTTCCAGTCTTTAGGTACGAAACTTCCGTCGATCAAGCGGTTCTACATGATTGTTAAGTATGAAGTTACTGCATCAGCATACTCTGAAAGGGACCTAACTGGTATACAGTCTGGACCAGAAGACTTGCTTTTATCAGGTGATTTAAATTGCTTCACTACTCCAAGGATATCTACTTGTAAGCTGCTCATGTTGGCAACTTTATTGACTCGAATTCTGGAATATTTACTCCGTCTTCTTTGGTGAAGGAATTTCGAAAGGTTGCGTTTAGTAACTCTGCTTTCGCAGCACTGTCTTCACAGAATTTCCATTGCTACCGCGCTGAGAAGGTACTGACTGTGCCTTGCGGCTAGCATACTTTACATACGACCAGAATCTCTTTGGATTTTCTACGAGGTTACGAGGTAAAGATTGGTTATGGAAACAAAGCATCTCGCACTGATGTCTGCACTAAATTTCGAGCTTCTGTGTAAAAGACCGCCAATCGTGGAGATTTTGCGTTCGTTTAAATTTGGCATGTTATTTTCGTTGTTTCTGCAACAACGTTCTGACCCTTTTTGTGTACCGAGGGCGAACAGCTCCGTCGTTTGTTAATTTATTTGGTATAAATTTCTCGATTGCCGTCGACGTTATTTCTTTTAATTCAAGCCACATCTGGTCTACACTGATATTGTTAATTTGGAACAAGTGGATATTACCTGCCAGGAAGGCGTCAAGTGAATGTTTATCTGCTTTTTTGAAAAGGTACATTTTTCGTTTATTTTTGGAGAATTTTGGGGTTACAATATTCAATCTCGCCACGACAACCCTGTGTTCACTAAGGTCTGTATCCGTTTTGATGCTCGTTATGAGCTCCCGATTATTTGTTGCTAAGATGTCAAGAGTGTTTTCACAACCGTTTATTATCCGTGTGGGCTCATGAAATAACTGTTCGAAATAATTTTCAGAGAATGCATTTAGCACAACTTCGGATGGTGTTTTATGCGTACTTCTGGATTTAAACATTATTTTCGCCAACATGTCGAGGGTAAATTAAAGTCACCACCAACTATAACTGTATGAGTCGGGTGTTGTTGTTTTTGTGATCTTTCGTCCAAAGACTGGTTTGATGCTCTCCATGCTATTCTACCGTGTGCAAGCCTCTTCATCTCCGAGTAACTATTGCAAAGTGCGTACCTCTGGTTCTGTTTACCATATTCATCTCTTGGTCTCCCTCTATGACTTTTACCCCTCAGGCATCCCTCCAGCACTAAATTGGTGACCCGTTGATACCTCAGAATGTGTCCTACCAACCAATCCCTTCTTTTAGTCAGGTTGTACCATAAATTTCTCTTCTCCTCAATTCTATTCAGTACCTCCT
Organism: Schistocerca americana; assembly: GCF_021461395.2. Classification (NCBI taxonomy): domain Eukaryota; kingdom Metazoa; phylum Arthropoda; class Insecta; order Orthoptera; family Acrididae; genus Schistocerca; species Schistocerca americana. The sequence continues at coordinate 811,446,920 of NC_060121.1, forward strand.
AATTTGTTAAGTGATTTACCCATCTAATCATCAGCAATCTTCTTCAGCACCACATTTCAAAATCTTCTATTCTCCTCTTGTCTAAACTATTTATCGTCCATGTTTCACTTCCATACATGCCTACACTCCATACACATACTTTCAGAATGGACTTCCTGATACTTAGATCTGTACTCGATGTTAACGCTTTTCTTGCCATTCCCCGTCTACATTTTATATCCTCCCTACTTCGACCATCATCATTTACTTTGCTTCCCAAATAGCGAAACTCATTTACTATTTAAAGTGTCTCATTTCCTAATCATTAATTCATTCAGCATCACCTGATTTTATTCGGCTCTGTTCCATTATTGTCGTTTTACTTTTGTTGATGTTCTTCTCATATCCTTTTTTCAAGATACAGTCCATTACGTTCAACTGCTCTTCCGAGTCCTTTGCTGTATCTGCCAGAATTACAATGTCATCGGAAAAGGTCAAAAAGTTTTTATTTATTCTCCCTGGATGAGTCGGATATGTGTTTCAAAGTAAACTCAAAGTTTCTTTGTATCTTTCAGCAATTGTAACATCTGAGCTGGAAGGTCGATAAAAGGATCCAATTAAAAAGGCCGTTCAAAAAGTTTTGCATAGTCGTCTCTAATTTTTTTTATTTTTTGCGTGAGGAGACTGGATCTTTTTGTGAACATACTTGGAACATTTAGCTATAAGCTGGTATATAAAAGTATTTTCTTTTATTTACAGGTGAGCCATAATGGACCGTGAAGTAGATGTCAGGTAAAACATTTGATAGTGAGAAAGACCTTATTTCCTGTGTCAAGAGATGGTGTAAAAGTCAGTTCCCAGAATTTTACCAAAGTGCATTTACATCGTGTAAAGAACGTTGGGCCAGATGCGTTACAGCTGATGGAGGCTACACTGAGAGGCTCGATGTAGAGGTAAATGTTCCAAGTATGTTCACAAAAAATTTCATTCTCCTCCTGAAAAAAAAGAGACGTCTGTGCAAAACTTTTTGAACCTCCTTTGTATTATTTTATTCCGGCTGCCAAGGATGATCTGTACCCGTACTAACTCTGCTGTTACTGCTGTGACATGCTGGTGATTCATTTATATATTTCGAAGCGAGTAATGAAGCAATTTATGGACTACTGCAGGTACTCTCTACAACTTGGAGAATATGTTTTCTTGAGATACTATGCATTTGTTACGCATATACCTCAGTTTCATAATAGACAACGTACGCGACAAAGAACGAAATATGTGTGCACTGGATGGACTATGTGAGGAACCTGTAACCTCCACCAGATTAATTCTACTAACAGAGAAAAAGTAGCTATTGATAACTTGTATAATCAATATTAGTCTTTCAAACCTGCGATAATAGTAATGATCTTTTGAAAATAATTTAGTTTCGTGACTGAAACAGAATTGAATCGTCTTGTTTTTACCCCACAGAAATTTCATTTTATCCCTCAGATGGTAATCACCCCCATGTTGGCAATCACTGATCCAGGAGAAAGAATTTGTCATTTGGAGATTTCTGTATAATTAAAAAGAATCGGAGCCCAAATAAACAAAATACACAATATAGAAAAAATTGTTATGATTTATTATGTTTTTCTAGTAACAAAAATTACACGTAAGACCTCAAGGAATCATTCGACAAATATGATTGAGAAATTCTTGAGTGTTTCTTAGTTGCCATCTGAACACTTCATCACAACTATCTACGTGCGTAACTTATTGAATACGGAAATGTATTACTTACTAATAAAGTAATTTCAGAATATGTACGGGCAGTTGAGAAGTATCTGGACAGACGCTGGTGTAATTTGCATTTTATACTCATTTTTATATCTGCACGTACAGGCCGCTTGAGAATGGTCATAGAGGCAAAAATCAGCTGATAGTGCTTGACGTTTGTTTGTCTGTTAAAGCAAAATGGTGACAATAATGTCTGATTAGAATTCATATCCTGAATGCGGTGTATCTGTTAATAGAATATTTTGATATTAGTTCTCTTGCGGTCCAGATGACCTACAACACAGAAATACAAATTCGCAAGTCAATGTTGGTTTGCTGCATTGGTTTAACCGTAATGCACCCCTTGTACCCAAGAAGAGACAGCCAAAGCAATTCTAGTGAACACCCTAGGAAATTTTGCAGACGATATTAGTTTTTGCATGACGAGTCTCACAGCGGTATTCGCAGATTGATTGGCGCATTGTTGTTCTTCGTTAAGTAATTAACAATATTTTACTAGGAACGATTGTGATGGAAATGGCATGCCCCACCTTCTTCCGATCTGGGAACTAAGTTACAGCGCGGGACCTACAGTTTAATACATAAACCGAACAACGAAGCATTGCTACATGTGGGGGTCGTGAACAGAAAAACCAAATTTTTCTCTGATAGACTACACAAGAAGATAGATAATTAGAGAATAAACAGCCCTGTTCCAGACTGCGCAGCACATACACCTCGCATACGTATTTTCTTTCTCTTCCCCTGCCGTTTCGCCCTCCCTACCTCCCCTCTCTTCTCATACCCCCTTCCTAAACCGACGGGAAATCTTCCAGACAAAGTTTATTTTAACGCAAGAGAAAATTCTCCTCTCGAGATATTTTTAACAAAAATACGCGGGCGGCCGTTATTTTTTTAAACGTAACTGCGCATTCCGTTTTCATAATATTTGCTCTTTACATTCGGACGAGTCGCGCAGCGTCCAAGGTAATTTCCAGCTAAACACGCAGTTCGCCGCTGAGCGGCAGGCAAACATTGTTCGCAGACTTTCGACATGCAAGTACTTCAACAGAACCAACGCCGCTCTCCGCTACCAGACAACCGTCTGCACTTTCAGAAACTACATCTGAAAAATTGTGGCACTGGAAAAAAAAAATATCTGCTGGACTCATTTGCTTTACTTTGGCCAGCAGCGTTCGCAGAATATATCGCACTGTCCTGGCGTTCGTGTATTACACTAATGGCAATAAAAATTGCTGCACCACGAAGATGACGTGCTACAGACGCGAAATTTAACCGACAGGAAGAAGATGCTGTGATATTCAGAGCATTCACACAAGGTTGGCGCCGGTGGCGACACCTACAACGTGCTAACATGAGGAAAGTTGCCAACCGATTTCTCATACACAAACAGCAGTTGACCGGCGATGCCTGTTGAAACGTTGTCGTGATGCCTCATGTAAGGAGGAGAAATGCCTACCACTTTGATAAAGGTCGGATTGTAGCCTATCGCGATTGCGGTTTATCGTATCGCGACATTGCTGATCGCTTTGGTCAAGATCCAGTGACACAGAATATGGAATCGGTGGGTTCAGGAGGGTAATACAGAACGCCGTGATGGATCCCAACGGCCTCGTATCACTAGCAGTCGAGATGACAGGCATCTTACCCGCATGGCTGTAACGGATCGTGCAGCCACGTCTCGATCCCTGAGTCAACAGATGGGGACTTTTGCAAGACAACAACCATCTGCACGAACAGTAAGACGATGTTCGCAACAGCATGGACTATCAGCTCGGAGACCATGGCTCCGCTTACCCTCGACACTGCATCACAGACAGGAGCGCCTGCGACGGTGTACCCAACGACGAACCTGGGTGCACGAATGGCAAAACGTCATTTTTTTGGATGAATCCAGGTTTTGTTCACAGCATCATGATGGTCGCATCCGTGTTTGGCGACATCGCGGTGAACGCACATTGGAAGCGTGTATTCGTCATCGCCAGACTGGCGTATAACCTGGCGTGATGGTATGGGGTGCCATTGGTTACACGTCTCGGTCACCTCTTGTTCGCGCATTGACGGCACTTTGAACAGTGGACGTTACATTTCAGATGTGTTACGACCCATGGCTCTACCCTTCATTCGATCCCTGCGAAACCCTACATTTCACCAGGATAATGTATGACCGCATGTTGCAGGTGCTGTATGGGCTTTTCTGGATACAGAAAATGTTCGACTGCTGCCCTGGCCAGCACATTCTCCAGATCTCTCACCAACTGAAAACGTCTGGTCAATGGTGGCCGAGCAACTGGCTCGTCACAATACGCGTCACTACTCTTGATAAACTGTGGTATCGTGTTGAAGCTGCATGGGCAGCTGTACCTGTACACGCTATCCAAGCTCTGTTTGACTCAATGCCCAGGCATATCAAGGCCGTTATTACGGCCATAGGTGGTTGTTCTGGGTACTGATTTCTCAGGATCTATGCACCCAAATAGCGTGAAAATGTAATCACATGTCATTTCTAGTATAATATACTTGTCCAATGAATACCCGTTTATCATCTGCATTTCTTCTTGGTGTAGCAATTTCATTGGCGAGTAGTGTAGTTTCCGTGGTTGACGGCTGACTGAGGTCAATGAATGACACATGAAAGTTATTTTTTTGGTTCAGTGCTTGCCATTAACACTGCACACACAGCGAAGGCACCAAGCCAGATGGCGCAGTGGTTAGCACGCTGGACTCGCATTCGGGAGAACAACATTCAAACCCGTCTCCTTCCATCCTGACTTACGTTTTCGGTGATTACCCTAAATCGTTTGGATGGTTCCTTTGAAAGGCCACGGCCGATTTCCTTCCCAGTCCTTCCTTAATCCGAGCTTGTGCTCTGTCTCTAATGACCTCGTTGTCGACGGGACGTTAAACACTAATCTCCTCCTACACAGCGAAGGCGCCATGCAAAAGACGTCAAATGGGCATGACGTGTGTTACGTGTTTGGATATGAAAATAACTAGCGTTTCAGTGCGATCGCGCCAAGCAGGCAGGAGAAACGCCATACGTAGTCTGTACATAATAAAAGATTACGTAGCAGATTTCTCATACTGAAATTGCGTTCACGTATTATGAAACCAGTCGACCAACACCTTTCCGTCGGGTTAAAAAATGGCTCTGAGCACTATGGGACTTAACTGCTGTGGTCTTCAGTCCCCTAGAACTTAGAACTACGTAAACCTAACTAACCTAAGGACATCACACACATCCATGCCCGAGGCAGGATTCGAACCTGCGACCGTAGCGGTTGCGCGGTTCCAGACTGTAGCGCCTAGAACCGCACGGCCATTCCGGCCGGCTTTCCGTCGGGTTAGATTCTCATAAAACTACGTCTACAGCAGATGCTGAGACACCATCTTACGACTTTCTTCTCACAACTGATTTTATCGCGCCACTGCCATGTGCTGACGCTAATGAAAGTAGAACTTGTGCTTTCCTGCACATAAATTTGACCTTCCTCCTGAACCAATTCAGTTCCGTGGTCTTTCCAGCCATTCGTCGCCATGATATTTTATCTGAGTCACATTGATAACAACAACAGTCCGAGTAAGAATTAAGTAATACGACGATTTTTACTAAAACTTCTGATTTATTTATTTATTGTTCCGTGGGACCAAATTAAGGAGAAGTCTCCATGGTCATGGAACGAGTCAATACATGAAATTATAACACGATATTAGAAACATAAAATGAAATATAAAAAAACGTATTCAGGTGACAAGTAAGTTTAAATAAAGAAAAGCAACAATGTAACACTGGAATTTGCTTAATTTTTTAGCTCTTCCAGGAGCTCCTCGACAAAATAGAAGGAGTGAGCCATGAGGAAACTCTTCAGTTTAGACTTAAAATAGTTTGGGCTACTGCTAAGATGTTTGAGTTCTTGTGGTAGCTTGCCATACATAGAACAATACTTCAGCATTTTGCTAGATACCCCGTCATATCCATGAGAGTTCTTGGTCTTTAGTGATTTAATTATTAACTCAATCTCCCTCTTGTCAGTATCATGGAGGAGCATTTCAGGTAACAGTCTCGGAACACTTTTTTCTACGAGCGCTATATGATTCCCTGTTGGGACTAGGTTTCTATTTAGTTCACCTGCTATGTTCAGGAAGTGATTATTAAATACTGTACATATATGCGACTTATCAGTAACACGGATATTCCCACTACGCACTGATTCTATATCCTCGACCTGTCTCTGCAGACCAGCCACTTCCTTTACGACTGACCATATGGTTTTAATTTTATCCTGAGACTTAGCTATTCTATCTGCATACCACATACTTTTCTTGCCTTCCTAATAACAGTTTTAAGCACCTTACAATACTGTTTGCAATGGGCTGCTGCGTTTAGATTCTGACCGTTTCTAACGTTTTTATATAATTGCCACTTTGTTCTACAAGATATTCTTATCCCCGTAGTCAGCCACCCAGGCTGCCTGTTTGATGTTTTGAACGTTCAAACGGAAAGCAACTTTCAAAGAGCACGAGAAAAGTCTTGAGATAAGCATTATACACTCCTGGAAATGGAAAAAAGAACACATAGACACCGGTGTGTCAGACCCACCATACTTGCTCCGGACACTGCGAGAGGGCTGTACAAGCAATGATCACACGCACGGCACAGCGGACACACCAGGAACCGCGGTGTTGGCCGTCGAATGGCGCTAGCTGCGCAGCATTTGTGCACCACCGCCGTCAGTGTCAGCCAGTTTGCCGTGGCATACGGAGCTCCATCGCAGTCTTTAACACTGGTAGCATGCCGCGACAGCGTGGACGTGAACCGTATGTGCAGTTGACGGACTTTGAGCGAGGGCGTATAGTGGGCATGCAGGAGGCCGGGTGGACGTACCGCCGAATTGCTCAACACGTGGGGCGTGAGGTCTCCACAGTACATCGATGTTGTCGCCAGTGGTCGGCGGAAGGTGCACGTGCCCGTCGACCTGGGACCGGACCGCAGCGACGCACGGATGCACGCCAAGACCGTAGGATCCTACGCAGTGCCGTAGGGGACCGCACCTCCACTTCCCAGCAAATTAGGGACACTGTTGCTCCTGGGGTATCGGCGAGGACCATTCGCAACCGTCTCCATGAAGCTGGGCTACGGTCCCGCACACCGTTAGGCCGTCTTCCGCTCACGCCCCAACATCGTGCAGCCTGCCTCCAGTGGTGTCGCGACAGGCGTGAATGGAGGGACGAATGGAGACGTGTCGTCTTCAGCGATGAGAGTCGCTTCTGCCTTGGTGCCAATGATGGTCGTATGCGTGTTTGGCGCCGTGCAGGTGAGCGCCACAATCAGGACTGCATACGACCGAGGCACACAGGGCCAACACCCGGCATCATGGTGTGGGGAGCGATCTCCTACACTGGCCGTACACCACTGGTGATCGTCGAGGGGACACTGAATAGTGCACGGTACATCCAAACCGTCATCGAACCCATCGTTCTACCATTCCTAGGCCGGCAAGGGAACTTGCTGTTCCAACAGGACAATGCACGTCCGCATGTATCCCGTGCCACCCAACGTGCTCTAGAAGGTGTAAGTCAACTACCCTGGCCAGCAAGATCTCCGGATCTGTCCCCCATTGAGCATGTTTGGGACTGGATGAAGCGTCGTCTCACGCGGTCTGCACGTCCAGCACGAACGCTGGTCCAACTGAGGCGCCAGGTGGAAATGGCATGGCAAGCCGTTCCACAGGACTACATCCAGCATCTCTACGATCGTCTCCATGGGAAAATAGCAGCCTGCATTGCTGCGAAAGGTGGATATACACTGTACTAGTGCCGACATTGTGCATGCTCTGTTGCCTGTGTCTATGTGCCTGTGGTTCTGTCAGTGTGATCATGTGATGTATCTGACCCCAGGAATGTGTCAATAAAGTTTCCCCTTCCCGGGACAATGAGTTCACGGTGTTCTTATTTCAATTTCCAGGAGTGTATTTATCGTCTACTGTATCAGCGCTATAAACATCTTGCCACTCTTGGCCCTTGATAAGGTTTACAAAGGTCTCTACAGTAACTGGATCAGCTTTCCCAAACAGCTGATGACTATATTTAACATGTGTTGCAGCACAAAAATCTTTTAGAATTAAAATTTGGCGCTAATGACCATAGCAGTTTTGCGCCCTAAAACCAAAACAAAAATAAATAAAAGAAAATAAAATAAAATTTGTGCATCATGATCTGAAAGGCCATTCACCTTTTTGATAGCAGAATGCCGTTCTAGTAATGAGGAATGAACAAAAATGTTGTCTATGGTTGTTCTACTGTTCCCTTGCACTCTCGTTGGAAAGAATACGGTTTACATAAAATTATATGAATTAAGGAGGTCTACCAGCATCCTCTTCCTTGCACAATCACTTATACAATTAATATTGAAGTCACCACATATAACGGCTGTATTAAGATGAGGCCGATCGTGACGCTGAAACAGTTCCACATTCGTGTTGCCAGTGTGAGTGGCTATCTTTTCCAGGTCACCATCTATGTCATACTCCCCATCCCTATCAATACTATTACCAGCCCCACCCACCATCACTACCTGATCCTCTTTAGTAAAATCCCTACATAACCCCCCCCCCCTATGTTAACAGTCACCTGAGCCAATCCTGCATTAGGCTTCACAATGCTGGTGACCTGGTACTCACTCCCCAGCACTTCCTGCAACTGCTGGCCTATACCTCTGCCATGAGAACTACCTAACAGCAGAACCTTCTTCTTCCTCTTCATCTTTGCAACTGTTCTAGCCACCGTAACTACTGAGGTCTGCTGCATACTTCCTACATCTACAGCTACTAGAGATTCCTCTCCACTAGACTCTGACAGTTAGTCGTATCTATTGTAAACACCAACAGTAAAACTATCTGAAAATCTTCTTCTCCTAGCAGATCTCTTGCCAACAGCCAGTTCCCATTCCCCAACCCCCTTCTCCCTCCTCATCCTATCTAGCTCCTCCTGTGCGTTTTTCAACTGCACCTGAAGGGCACAGATCTTACGCTCCTGCTCCTCTATTAACTTGGTCTTGCTACATAACCTGCAGTTCCAGGAGAGGATCTCACCAGAATGCCCACTGGCTTCCCCACTGCATTCCCCACAGTGAAAATACTTCGAACAATTCTCACACCGCAATCCACTACTCACGAACCTACGGCAAAGCCCACACTTCTCACTCATGGTAAAATTTTACTTTTTTCAAGTTCCGCTACTACATAAGAAGATGTTAAAAAACTGACTACAATAATCACAAACTTACTCTACAAGGGAAGTAACTACTATTATCAACAGTATTAATAAACAACAAATGTGAATATAACAAAAGACTAATACAGAAAGAGAATCAAACGTCTAATTACACAGTAAGGAAGCTGAAAACAGTTCCCAAAAGGTTCTTCTGAAATTATTTCAGCAGAAAACACAAGAAACACCGGTTGAAGACTACTAAAGTTCCTAAATAAAGCACTATACACAAACAATTAATTAGCACTTAGCTTTCGATGCGCCGCTACAGCTGCAACTGGTCATCGCGGAATGTAAACACAGGTAAGACGTTACGTTGCTCGATACGAAACGCTCACAAATATCAGGTCACAACACAAGAAAGGCAGAGGTGAATGAAGAAACCACTAATAAGTCTCTTATATAGTAAATATTATCACAAAAACCGTTAAAATATGTATCTGAAACCTAAAAATGTATAAAAAACTTAGAGAGAGATCTCACACGCAGTCACTTGCTTATGACGTCACACCAAAGATCGTGAATGTGGCGCATTCTCCGGAATCCATTGTCTGTATGATACACTACGTTTCAACAGGGCGCTGCGCAGTTGTGCATCAAAAGAGAGCTCAGTACCTGTCCCAGATACCAAAAAGCGAGTCGCTTTGTGTGTGCTAAATGGCAAAACCAGTCGCAGGAATGTATTGTCGGATAGAGCCTGTGGAAATATATTCATGAGGAAGTGAATAAGAGATATATCTACCTTTGCGCACCCTTTCGCCCTTATGACGGTCGTCAAAAGTGATGGAATGGACTTAACGAGAGAACGGAAGTGTTGGGAAACAGCTGTGGTCGGCTCAGGCAGCCACCGCAACAGGCACAGACTGGTCGCAGTTGGTTCCAAGATGCGCACATTTTGCTAGATGGTACTCCAGATATGCAGTCGAACTGAGATGTGGTTCCTGCAGGGCAGGCAGGGAGAGGAGGCGGGGGCGAAAAAGCACGTTCATGTTCGCTGTCCTTCAAATCCTTCTGACATGTTGCGCATTTTCTCGCTATAGATACAAATCGGGCGTACATGGTCAGATAGCAAATTTGGGTATAGTACGCCAGTAAGAGACGATGGTAGCCACATCATGGGCACCGTTTTATTACATGTAAACACCCTTCACAAAAGAATGCCCCCATCATCAGCCTTAACAGTTCTCCGATTGGAAAGTGGGGTGCATATCTTATTAAGAGTTTAGACGTACATTGTCATAGGTGTACTGTGACGTGTACAGAGACTTTTAAATTCAAGCAATCTTTTTCCGTACTTTGAGCGTTTATGGGCAGTGCTTTTATGTGCATGATAATCTCTATGTCTTGCGGTATTTGGTGACTAGAGGTACGCTTGACAGGTTGTGGTTTCTATACCCCATACTGAGATGGTGATTGAGAAAGGTACGGATGCTCACTGGTTGTTGCTGTCTAAAATCGAATTGTCGAGTACAGTCTTCTTCCATTACTGGTAACCTGTTTTCATTATTATCAACATTAGTTTGTAGTCAGATACTTCTTTGCCTCTTCATTCTCCTTCTGTCCTTATCTTCTACTTTTCCTTCTTCTTTTCATTTTTTAAATAAACTCATCTGACATAAACTCATCTGCCAGAATACGAGGACCGTTTTTTTTCAAACTCCGATAGCCTGTAAATAAAAGACAAGTTCATAACAAACAACTATTAGTTCATAACGAACATTTGTGGTTACTTTTCAACGTAATCACCGAAAAGATTGAGACATTTACCGTACCTGCGGATAAGCTTTCCAATACCCTCTTCAAAAAATGCTGCCGCCAATGATTGCAAATAAGCATTGGCGTTGTTTTGAAGATCTTTATTGGTTTGAAAGTGCTGCCCTTCTAGCAACGTCTTCAGTTCAGGGAAAAGGTGACAGTCGCTGGGGGCTAGGTCAGGACTGTACGACGGATGAACGAAAATGTCCCACTGAGCCGGCCGCTGTGGCCGAGCGGTTCTTGGCGCTTCACTCCGGAACCGCGCGACTGCTACGGTCGCAGGTTCGAATCTTGCCTCGGGCATGGATGTGTGTGATGTCCTTCGGTTAGTTAGGTTTAAGTAGTTCTAAGTTCTAGGGGACTGATGACCTCAGAAGTTAAGTCCCATAGTGCTCAGAGCCTTGAGGTCGGCAATGGCGAAATGTGTATTGCGAGTGTTGCACAATAGCATACAGTGCATGTCCACTTTCTGGCGCTCGCGTAGCTTCTATACTAAGCGATCAGAGGTTGGAAAAAAAGACGGCCCTCGTATTTTTACTCCACTGAAGGAGCACACCAGTCGCTTTTGAGCTCTATAAACGGCAGGAAACTGGTATCATTCGGTCATGTGACCCTCCACCTTTGATATAAGTCATGGCGTTTCAGCACAGTCAAAGAATGGTGTGCCACTTATACGCATGCAATGCAGCTTAAGAACAATGGCCGTAAAAAGATCCTAACTGACAGGGACCACGGACGACAGTCAGGCTGCCGCGCGGGATTAGCCGAGCTGTCTAGGGCGCTGCAGTCATGGACTGTGCGGCTGGTCCCGGCAGAGGTTCGAGCCCTCCTTCGGGCATGGGTGTGTGTGTTTGTCCTTAGGATAATTTAGGCTAAGTAATGTGTAAGCTTAGGGACTGATTACCTTAGCAGTTAAGTCCCTTAAGATTTCACACTGTAAGGTGTCAGGCAAATCCAACACCTTCCATGAAAACCCTGACATGATAAGCAAACCCAGTAGTATGTCACATAGCTCCGAATAAATCGTGACATTAAATTAACCAAAGTAATACGAGTAACGAGTGAGCAAATGGAATACCACAGACTAACACAAGAATGCCTAAATGCATGTCATACCTTCCCACCGTGAGACAGACGCAGTTCCGAGGGGAGAAACGAGAACAGAAGCCGAGAGCAGAACCGTGTTAAGCTGAAGGCCTTACGATAAGGGACAGACACCCACGTCGCTAGCTAACCGCTAGGACCACCCCAGCTGCAAGTTTTAGCGTGAGACTTTTTCGCGTCTCTGTTACGTCAGGACCACCCCCCAGCCCATGTTGAAAGATAGAGCCCTCCAGAAGAACAGTATAGATCTTACGATAACACTAAAAAGGGCCACACCAGCTGCAAGTTTAATCGTGAGACTTTTTCGCGTCTCCGTTACATTGCAAACTTTAAAAACATTGCCCCACCACAAAACGTATAACGTTTCTCATTGGATAGACAGAATTTTTGTAGCCAGAGCTTAAGGTTAACATTGAGACCCTGATTGGTCAGATGAAAACACAGCCACATAGTTTTTTTAAACCAACTTCGGTAAATTGTAGTAAGGAGAAGTTAGGAGAGAGTTGCTTCCGAGACGGCGAGGTGAGCGGAGCTGTGCTGGCCGCCGCCCCCTGACGAACACCGGCAAGGTAATGAACACACGCGATGCCGCATAACAGCGCATAAAGCTTCACTCAGAACTGCTGAAGTCTCATCTGTTACACCCCCTTTTTGCGTAATACTAGTGTCGATCGTCAATTAAAGCTCATGGTGTTCACATTTGCCACTTGAAGTAAAAATCTGAAACGCGATGATTTTTCTGTTATATAGTTATTGAGAAGCCACATCAGCCACTGTAATTTATGACAAGTTAGATAAGTAATTAAAGATAATTGAGGGTCACTGTAGACCATTTTGATAGTTTTCTCTTTTGTGAAACTTAATTTAAACCTAGATTATAGATGTGATATGGCATAGGTCATCCTTCGATCCATTGTAGAACTTGGAAACTCATTCAGGGAATATTCGTTCACATTTTTGTTGAACGCAGTTGGTTTTTACCATCCTGTATTAAAACATTTCCTTTTATCAATAGTGCAATTTATAAACAATGTTTCGTGAGTAGAATAAAATTTCCAATGGTAAACTTAACTGCTTTTTCGACGTTATTTTACCAGCTAACTAAAAATAGGAAAGCCTTGAACCCCTTCCACTAAATTAAGTTAGTATTAAGATTCTTTTACAGGGAGTGCAGTGGAGCTGACGCTGAAATCATTAGGTATTGGGTTATATCATCGCTAGTCTCACTGAACTCTTTTGAACTCTACATGTCATGTGTGGTCTGGCGTCTCCTTACCAGCAACAGGTCCCAGGTTCAAACTAGTCAATTCCCTAAAAAAAACGCTCAGAGCGTCGTTGCGCGAAAGTTGTAGGGAGATACGATATAGAACAATCAGACACCACGCAGAATGTTAGAATACACGTTACATTACAGTCAAGGTTTCCAACCCGACATTACTTCATGATCGATTCTTTTACTATGCTACTTTGAAACTTTCCAGTAGATTAAATAGGTGTGCTGTGCCGGCTCTCGAACCCAGAACCTTGAGTTACGCGGCCATTGCTCTTAACATCAAGGCTAAATAAAAAAATTGCGAATGATTTGCCGCAATCAAGCCCGTCCATCCGCCGGTACAATCCACGACAGTTGATGCTGTCTCCTACCATCAACACGTTTTGGCTCACTTCAGTTGACTCTGGTGTAGATGGTTTCCGCGAGTGGATCGTGAAAGGCTCAGTGTCTGCTCAGTGTCGGAGTCTTCCATGCGCCAAGCACCCACTATCTGGCTGCAGTCGTATGAGATCACCTTGCCCATCCTGCGCTCTGCTGTCATGCCGACGACCACTGCTGTGTGACGTCACTGCCACGTTCCTATGGCGATAGACGTGCGCTCTTCTCTCTCTCTCTCTCTCTCTCTCTCTCTCTCTCTCTCTCTCTTCTCTTTCTCTCTCGTTGGCTTTCCAGCACGGCGCCTATCTTTGAATCAGTTTATCATCAGTCTGTTATGAACACACCAAACTTGTCAAGATGATTTCCTAATCAACGGAAGAACTATGTTCACGGCGGCAGAAAACCGAAAGTTTATCTTTAGCCATTAATGAAACCATCTATTAGAGCGCTGAAAAGACCAAAGACGACAAAAGGCTAATCATCGATTACTTTTTGCTAAAGATGCCCAGAGACCTCGGAGCTGCTGCTGCTCTCCGTGACTCTGTCACGTCAGTGTGTTATTAAGATATTTATAGAGCATTTCCTAAAGTCCTGAGATGAATCTTGCTGATCTAGGGAATACGTTGCACACTTACCATTAGTTTCATCACCGCCCCCTGTGAAGAGTGAACCACTTCGCTACACCAAATCTCCACGAGTAAACGCCAACTGCGTTTCGAGGTTAGTGGCTACGACATGCCGGCAGAGAGTGGCTCGCGAGTCGTCCCACCCCAGCGAGTGCTTCTCCCTCCAAATCGACCCCTGCAGTGCCGTCATGGCACCAACAGTAGCAACTCCCTATAAGTAAACGCCAAAAGACATACACTACTAATACATGGATATTTATTTACTTATTTGTCTCAAACTGTTGTACTTACATTAATGAGATATTTATACATTTAGGTTGGACTTATTTAATTTCATCTTCACAAGTTCTGCAGTTCAGTTCAGTTTGTGTTATAGCGAATCGAAGTTGATGTTCCAACGACTCATTGGACACTGCATTATATTGAGCAGATTTAATGTACTTCATTGAAGAAACTGGACGTTCACAAATGTTTGTTGATGAAAAAAAAAAGCTTTCGTTTAAGAGTGACGTTATGAGTTTTTGGACAAGTCTTGTGGCACAATCAAAAAATTTCAGCGTTTGTTTCTGTTCTGAAGAGCATTAATAGATCATTTTTTAAGCTGCACACTTTCTCTTGAAGATTATTTTCAACACTTTTAAGACTAATGTTCATTGCATTATTAAACAAAATTACATCCGGCTTGCCGGCCGGGGTGGCCGAGCGGTTCTAGGCGCTACAGTCCGGAACCGCGCGACCGCTATGGTCGCAGGTTCGAATCCTGCCACAGGCATGGGTGTGTGTGATGTCCTTAGGTTAGTTAGGTTTAAGTAGTTCTAAGTTCTAGGGGACTGATGACCTCAGAAGTTAAGTCCCATAGTGCTCAGAGTCATTTGAACCATTTTACATCCGGCTTTATACATTGAAAGTCTTTGAAGCGACTGTAAAACTCATTGACACAGCACCAATAATAGAAGTAAATCTTGATAAGTTTACAACCATGTATTCTTATTTCAGTTCACAGCAAACCGGGAAATACCACAAGTTTTCTTCATTTAATTGTAATTAAAACAACGCAATTTTTCACTGGAATCCGTTAATATTGGTAAATATGTCACAAAATGCTTTTGCCGTTTCTGTTGCAGATTATTTCAGTAGTAAGCCGTCGCTGAATCATTTCTGAGCCTTCGATACTTTTAAGCATATGGCATTCGGTGAACGTAAACACTTTTCTTTCTTATTTGGTGGTATATGCAACTCCTGTACCTCTTTATTTTAAGTTACTGACAAGACAATATCGTTCGCCGTGAGAGTAACACCTTTGTATTGCTTCATACAGCGAAGAGAAATGTTAAACAGATTACCAGATTTGTTTTGACTTCAGCACTTTTTACGTATTAAACATTGAGACTTTTCATCGGAATTGTGCACAAAAAAGTACTTAATCAAGCACTCGTGAAAACGGAGCTTTTAGTTTTCTTTCTTTTAGACATTCTTAAGAAACGTAATAGAAAATTAGCCAGAGTAATAAACAGAAATATAGCATAGTAATAAACAAAATGACAACCTGAACTGTAACGCATTATTAAGGAGAGAAAATCTGAACACACCGCCGACAGCAAGCGGACTAACGAAACTGCGATGCCCCTCTCGATTGCAGATAAACAAATGAACCAAAGACTACGGGCAGGCGGTGACGTCACCACCCGAGTAAAGTTGAAGGGATAAGCACTCCATGGAGGGCAATGGCTCGCGAGACACGCTTTGCCTAGTAGGTAGTTTTCTGCTGATATTATATCATGGTCCTCCTCCATGACTAAGCGTGCAGACATTTCGAGGAGAGCGCTATTGGATACTCAGTGCCATCAGGACTTTTCTCCGATACGACGACTGGAACGCCTTTTCAGTCAGCTGCTACAACGTGTAGCAGCAACAGTTTTGATAGTTGATATTAACGCCCGTCGGAGCGGTTTGTTGTGCACAAGTCCCTTTAGTAGTGCCGTCTATTGATAGCTGAAGCAGTTTATGATTAAGTAATACGATCACAGTTAATGATGAAGTAATACGATCAAAAGGACAATAGCAGCGCGGCTGCACAGCAATCTTTACCGTATTTCTCCACTCTCGAGACACATGTAGTAACCAAAGTAAATGTGAACAGGTCAGGAATACAGATAAAGGGCACATTTTTCATTATTTTCCTGAAAGATGCCATTTGGATAGATTTGAAGAACTTTAAGTTTTTACTAATTACTAGTCTTTCGTGTTAGGTAATTTCTGTAATTGTTAATTCATTTTTCAGGAAATTTCGGGAGTGATAACTTTAATTTCGGGAGTGATAACTTCCCGTCGTTTAACGACGTCCATCCAGGGCCGATTTTGTTCCATATCTGGTCACAGTTCACGTCATGCATTGTGATCCCGATTAATATTCGTGGTGTCTCTCCGTTGCGGGTCGCAAGCCAGATTTTTGCAACTCGAAGTGCGCTAGAGATGGTGAACTTTGGCATCCATCTTCTCTTGAGTGTCTGAATTTTTGTAGTATTTAAGTCTCCATGTTGTGTTCTTCACTTACCGTAACCCTCCCCGAATAGTGATGACTAATTTTGTGGAAAACAGATACGCCTTAAGGAAACACAGTGATACGATTTTGTACATATTAAATGTTTACAGAAGTTCTCTCCATTTTATGAATAGATATAACACGGGATCAGCCTCGTACGCTAAACTTCTTCCTAAGTGCGCTCTGGCACACCATTCAGTATTCCTGAGCTCATTTATCTTGTCCTGTAATGGCAATATATGAGAACGCATATGTCGAAATTTTATGCCCTGATCGGCCGCCCCGAGAACTAATGATCAGAATTCCCGTTGCGCGCATTACTACAAAACTTAAAGGCAAATTAAATTAATGTTTCATTTTTCAGCCGGCTTGATATTCAGTGGGAGTTAGACAATGATAGGTGTTTCAACTTTGTCACAGCGTATGTTTGTTACCTTGATATGGTTCTTACATTTTGGGAAATACCATTTTGATTATGTGGATGATTTGAAAATGGGTCCGGATCTGAAATTAGTCAGCAAGCAAAGAAAAGTGAAATTTGCAACTTTGGCTGTTTTTCCGTTGTACTGATTAACAAAAGTGGCTGTCCTGCAATTATCCACTAAATGAAAGACATTGCTTCTTCAAGAGGAAATATGGCCCTGAGCATTATGGGACTTAACATCTGTGGTCATTAGTCCCCTATAACTTGGAACTACTTAAACCTAACTAACCTAAGGACATCACACACATCCATGCCCGAGGCAGGATTCGAACCTGCGACCGTAGCAGTCGCGCGGTTGCGGAATGAGCGCCTAGAACCGCTAGACCACCGCGGCCGGCAAGAGAAAATATGCAACAATGAAAAAGCCCATGTTACATGGCGAAGGAATGTCCCATAGTAAATTCAGTTAGCAAAATTTAGAACATATCAATGTTTTGTGAACAGAGGGCAGCTTTTAGCATTAAAAGTTCCGCTACTTATTAGACTGAAACATACCGCGGAACGCCTCTGGCCGTCGAGCCACACTTTATCCACCTGTCCTTAACGTCTGCTACTTCGCTGTGGTCGCATTGTCATTGAGAACAGCCGCAGTTTACTGCAGACGAGAGCGACGGTGATGCGTAATTGCGCTACGTGCCAAGACGCCTGCAGCTCTCTAGGAGCGACACTCCAACACGCGCAAGTTGTGCTTCCTGTACTGGGCAGGTTTTGGGCTGCAGTTAGGCACGAGATAACATTTTTAGACGTTTCCTGCGATGTCTATTACAATCGACAAGCGCTTTACACGCTACTGAGGGAATAATAAGAATGTAAAACGCCGTTTACTGTTCCTTGTTGGTCAAATTGAAAATCTTGACTTGCGGAGCGGCGCCATCAGTTACCTCTATCGCTCTCTTTGGAAAGCGAAGAAGCTGATTTTATAAACTTCCCATTAAAACGCACCAAAATCTCACCCAATAGCAATTTTTTTCCGTTTTTTTTTCACTCCTTATTTACAGGATACCATATGGTGCTTCTCGTTGTCCCACCAGTTCAGCTCACTTACCGCCAATTAAAAATGTCGTAACTATGCCCCTCACTGGCCGAGAAAGGATTAATAATCCTTGCAGACGACAGTTGATAACGCATCACCTTACGGCTCACCATCTACGCAATATTTCCACTTCCACAGATAAGGGAAAAGATAAATTGTATCGTTTTGAAATGAAGGACCCTAGGCCGGAGCCGACAATGTCGAAAGTTAAGAGACCAAACGTGTTGTCCGAAAAGTCTGCCAACGGAATTCGAGAACCTACGAATCGTATGATGTATCAAACTAAACCACATATTTTATAAAAATGAATATACATATCTATGTACGTTTGTTTGTATGTATGTACATATGTATGTTCCCCATCTCTTCCTAAACCGTAAGACCGATTTCTACCAAACTTGGTACACATATCACTTATTGTCTGAAAAGAGTCGATGTGATGGTAAGAACCATCTATGTATCAAAGGGATGGGAATGGGGTTGAAAGAGTAGCGTATCTCACGAAGCGAAAATAGCCAGACTATGTTCATCTAGTATTTGGGAATGAGAGCACTTAAGTTTACACGTAATTTCAAGCCTTAACGAAGCTTGTTTCGCTGACAACCTCCAAAAAAAGATGAAAGGAAAAAAGTTTAGTGCTTACTGTATTTTCGCTGTACATGTAGTAAAACTACTGCATCAGGCACGCCGGTTCAATTTATTGCTTCCTTTCTGCTAACAATACTCGCGACACATGTTGCAGAGAACATTCACATACATCACTGAACGTGTCTAGAAAAATATATTGTACAACACATAGTTCAGGAGATATGACTTCATGAACATTTCGATCCCTGAAAAACTGCCGCATCACGCAATGACGTTTTAATTTATTACTTCTTTACTATTAACTTTATTCACAACATATTTCCCAGACAGTATCCATATATACCACTGGATGTACGTGCAAAATTATATCATTGTATGACAGATAGTTCAGGACATATAAAGTGAGAAACATTGAGCTGCGTGAAAACGAAATTGTAGAAAGAATTCGATATTACGGTATATGAGTGAAATATGTCAAATATATGAGAATTGTATGTAACATGTGCGTACACAGGCAAAGACACGAGTAAAAGCTTATCCTAAACCCATGGACCGATTTCAATCAAATTTGGTATACATATTACTTATTCTCTGGAAAGAAATACTCTGTGGGTAATAACCAGCAACTTCCTATTGGAATTGCATTGACAACTTGGGCACACAAGGGGGGAGGAGCAAATGAACAGAGAGGGGACAGAGTAAGAGACGGACAGAGAAAGGAAAGAGGAGGAGATGGACGAGACAGGGAGAGGAAGAGATGGGCAGACAAAGGGGAAGGAGGACATAAACAGCAGGTAGGAGCAAGAGGAGATGGACAGGAATAGGGGAGGAAGAGGTGGACAGGGGGAAGGGGTTGGAGGCAGTGGATAGAGAGAGGGGAAGGAGAAAATGGGCAGAGAAGGGGAAGACGAGGAGATAGACAGAGAGAGAGAGAGGAGGGAGAAGGAGATGAAAGAGAAAGGGCAGGAGTGGATGAGCTCAGAGGGCGAAGGCAAGATGGACAGAGGGGGAAGGAGCAGATCGACAGATGGAAAAGCAGGAGGACGCAGACACAGAGAGGGATAGGACAAGATCGACAAGGAATGAGGGGAGGAGAAGGTGGTGAGAGAGAGAGAGAGAGAGAGAGAGAGAGAGAGAGAGAGAGAGAGAGAGAGAGAGTGGGTCGAGATGGACAGAGAGTGGGCGACACAAGAGATGGACTAACAGAAGACTAGAATAAATACATACATTTGCAACGCTGGGTATTCAGTATACAATGAATGTGGTTGTTAATAAAGTTGGGTCAACCCGAGCATCATGTAGGCGCATATCATGAGGTGGATAGAACGCGACACTCCGCACATTATCTGATCAAAAGTATCCGCACATCCCCATCAATGCGGAATTGACCTCTAAACGTCACGCGAGGTGGACCCGCCAGTATAAAAGAGGCGGGAAGTGTTGTGGCATCGATCGTTCGAAGGGTGGGTGCAACATATCGCATGAAATCAGCTTAAGAAAGCACTCGCGAGTTCCAAAATGCTAGCAGCAATGACTGTGCATATGGAGTTGAAAAGAATGCCGTGCAAGGGTCGAGCAGTTTTTCATGAGCAACATATTTCTGCAGTCAGTGCTAAGCGACATATGACGTGGTGTAAAGATCGCCGGCTCTCACAGTGCAATGACTCGAAAGGAATGATTGAGGGTGACGAATCACCTCTATCCTGTTGCAATGCGATGGAAGGGTTTGGGTTGACGAATGCTTGGAGAACGTGCTAACAGTGAAGTACACGGCAAGTGGTATTACAGTAAGAGGGATTTTATGGAGGTTACGGTGCGATCTCCTTGTTGTACTTAAGAAGATGCACAATGCGGAAGGATATGAATACATTTTCAGCACTGTATCCTCCGTAGGGTCGAGGAACCGTCCTGAGACGATGATTATATCTGCATGAGAATGCAACCCCGTCACAATGAAGTATCTGTGAAGCAATGGTTTCTGGGCAGTAACATTCCTGAAATGGACTGGCCTGCCCGATGCAATATTTCTTAGTCAGCCATCATATTAGGCTCCAAGAAGCCGTTCCCAGAGCAGTGGAGATGCAAGAAGTATATAGATGACGAAATGTGGTGTGAGGTACCTGTGACAGATGTTAGATTCCGTACAATTCCCGTAAGAAAGGCCGCCTGCATAACGCTACTGCTCTGTGATTGGCTGCTGTGTTCGGAGCAAGGGCGCCAAAACGTTAAATTATAGTTATTATTATTAGTTAAACTACCCATTGGAATGACTTCACTTTTTAATATAAATATCTCTCAACAGCTGACTGTCAATCAGTCATTTTAGAATTATTAAAAACAATTTAAATAAAAAACAAAAGACTGAGGAAACTGTAGACGAAGCACTTCGGAAGCGTTCGGGTCATGCCTTTCCTGGTCTGGCGCGCTAAGTGTTTCGGGCTGTTCGTCGCTCTGGATTAGGCAGTCGAGATGTACAGTCATGTTGTCTGTGGCAGGATGTGTTTGGCAGTATTTAGTATCAAAATATTCACTCCGGTAGTCATGAGGCACAGACACGTGCCACAGATAGTGTAAAGATACATTTTCGTAAACATTATGTTTGATCATGTACTTTGCTCTATCAGAAGAGTGTTGTATTAAGATCATGTAGTCTTCTCGTGTGGCTATATTAAAATACGCGAGTGGCATCCCATAGATGTGATACGTTATTTCAGAACAGAACCTCGCTAAAAGTCAGTTTCACCCTCAAGATACAGAACCTACGACCTGCGTGCTGTTTTCTGCGCTGGGGACATCAACTTGAAGACAGCAGGTTAGTGGACTATAACAGAACCTTCGTATTCCACACACTGCAGTGGAAACAACTAGGCGCCTCACGTGTACTGCATGCACAGAACAGATGTGTTCAGTGACACGTCATCTGCAGTAATGCAGAGGAGGTAAAGGAAGATGATCGTTATTAACACCAACAATCAATTCATTCTTCCTTTCTTGCCGTACCGAGCCCCTACCTGAACCTTTGGGATGAGTTTAAACATCGACCTCAGTGTCCAACACCACTATCTTTTTTAATATTGGCTGTTGAGGAAGAATGATGTGCCATTCATCCACAAATATTCAGGCACCTCATGAAGGTGAAAGGTGCACACGCCCATATTAATACCAACTAATTAGATCCATAGGTAAAATAGTCACCCAATCGGACATCCAAGAGAGGACTGACTACAATTTATTGGTTATGAACTATAGATTAAACCTGATAAACTGAAAAAAAGGTACGAATTTAAGAAATTGGAACCTGGATAAACTGAAAGAAAAAGAGATCGAGGAGAGTTTGAGAAGCGGCATTAGGGAGCGACTGAAAAGAACAGGGGAAGGGAATAGAGTAGAAGAACGGCAGCTTTGAGAGATGAAATACTGAAGAGAGCAGAGCATCCAGTAGATAAAAAGAGGAGGGCTAGTAGAAATCCTTGGGTAACAGAAGATATATTGAATGTAATTGATGAAAGGAGGAAATATAAAAATGTAGTAAATAAAGCAAGTTTGAAGCAGACAAAGGGAAATACAAACCGCTATGACGTGAGGAAGTGCAAAATGTCTGAGTAGGAATGCCAAATGTAAGGATTTAGAAGCATATATCACTAGGAGAATGATAGATGCCGCCTACAGGAAAATTAAAAGAGACCTTTGGAGAATATGAAGAGCTAAGCAAAAAGGGAAAACAGAAAGGTGGAAGGCGTATATAGAGTGTCTATACAAGGGAGATGTACTTGAGAGCAACGTTATGTAAATGGAAGAGGACGTAGATTGTAACACACACGGGAGTGCGAATGGGGGTGGGGGACCCTAAACTGTTACTGTTTCTGCATTTCTTGACCGTGCGCCCTGCCCACACCACGTACCTGATAATCCCACGGCGGTCGTACTGTTCTGCTCCACATTGCTGCTGGCTTGCCTGAAATAATCTATCGAAATATGCAAGCGGGTTTAGGGGAGCCACTCAACATTAAAACACAACACTGTCCTATGTCTGGTATGAATATCTATATTCTCAGACGATATGGAAACCACAGGTTGCACTGTTTACACTCTAAATCGTAAATGTTTATCCTCATTAACAATCTTGATGATTAAAAGTCCAAAATATCATTCGGCCGAGCGTACGCGTAACCGACACGATGCGGGTGATTGTTGATGATGCGGAAGCCGAATGATCGAACGATAGTTGTAACGCTTTTCACATACACATATATCTGGTAATAGTCCTCCTTGTCACTAGTAATGATATAACGCTGTTCGTAAAGTTAAGTTCTCACTTGTACGAGCGTGCGCGTAAACGTCGCGGCGCGGCTGATTGTTGATAATGCGGAAACGCGATTATCGAATGCACGTCCTCACGCTCGCTACAAGACGCAGGCACTTGACTGCACTCTTTTATGGTAACTAATTTTTACTGATTCTGGGAGACCGAACACGGCGCGGATGATCGATGCTGTGCGACACGCAACGAGAGGAAACAAATACGTTATCGTCGGCACTGCTCATTTTTTTCATTACTTATTGACGCATTTTCCTCTGAATCACTTCCATATTTCATCACTTCCGTATTTCATCACTTTACTATAACAGCACATGTAGCAACACTTCAACCTGAATACTAGAAAAAGCCTCTCACATGCAGAGCTACACACTGCACAACATAATAGTACCGTGTCCTGCGCTCGACCCTACAGAAGCGGCTGCCCGTAAAGATACTCCACAACTAAGCCAGCGATATGACAATACGCTTACATTCCCGCACGAAAAAGTTTTCGAATTGTCGAAGAGAATATCGAAAATCTAGATAATTCCCTCCTGAAGGGGGTTAGGGAGATGATGGGAGGGGGGGGGGGTATACTGACCCATCCCACGTGCATAGACGACTTGTCACATTGTGGACCAGACGTGAGTTATTCACAATACGGAAACATAAAGAACAGTTGTCAAATACGCAAAATGTTACATAATAATAGAACCCTACCTACAGTGCAACCTGTATAGCAAAACACAGTTACAATACAGTGGATAAACAAGGAGTTAATACAATAAGACACTAAAATATTGTCCCTGAAATATAAAGTTTACAATTACAAATACTATGGGTTAGCTACGATAGGCAGGTGCCTGAAAGAAAGAGATAAATAAAAAAATACAAAAAAAAGAACACGCGTTCACTGCCACTTTTGGTAGATAAATCACCGGTAACACTATTAGGCATGAACTAGAGAACCTCCATCAGCACTAGGCCGTCAAAAAAAAAAAAAAAACACAAAAAAAATTTCTTCACTACGCACAACACTGCAACACAAGGGAGCGTTCTTTGCTCTGAAAGGGGGTGGGGAGTGACCGTAGTGTCGATGCTGCGCAGACCAGCAGATGTGCAGTATAGTCGTCAGCTCGCCACTCTCGCCTCGCGGTAATCCGTCCATTGGCGAACATGAAACAGGTTAATGGTGCTCTCAGTGTTGCCCTAGCAATGTCTATTCAACTTAGCCTAGTCTGTTACTACTGCAGTAGACATTACGATGTTCTATAAGACATAATAAGCACATACGCTATTGAGAAGAAAAATATATGGATTTCCACTAAGTTAAATTTGGTTGCTAATTGAATGGTACAAAAATTAATAGCAATCATTAATCAGGAGTAGTAAGAAACTACTAAGTGAAAAAAACTTTTGGATACCCCGACCTATATACGCTAGACTCTAGTAATCACTCGAACGATATCACTGTGTGGGCAAGTAGAAATATAATACATATAATGTAGGTTTAACAGAAGAAAGTGAAAACAAAGCGAAAAAAATCCATATAGCAGTAACAAATCCT
The DNA here is from genome assembly GCF_021461395.2 of Schistocerca americana. Classification (NCBI taxonomy): domain Eukaryota; kingdom Metazoa; phylum Arthropoda; class Insecta; order Orthoptera; family Acrididae; genus Schistocerca; species Schistocerca americana. The sequence continues at coordinate 811,471,597 of NC_060121.1, forward strand.
AGTTAAATCTCACTCGATTAGTGTGTTCTCTTGAAACCTCATAATAATCAGAAATTTGTGTCTGTACTTAAGGACAATAGCAGTTGACATAAATACAGATTCAGACATGTCACACAGAACAAACAGTCATTAATATTGCTCACTATGGTATGGTTTAATGTTTTCCACATGGTGTTTTCCCTCGTGGCATGAGGTATGCTGTTGATTACACCCTCAAAATATGTTATATACGCTTTCCACTTGCTATGTTCCCAGTTTCGCACCTGGTCATCCGATGCGTCGTGCCTTGAATTGTGATATCCGTAGTCGTCACCGTCACCTCTGTGACCACCATGGCCACATAACCCACCATAATGTCTCCTGTCATTATAATTATTCCAATGTCGTCCACTATGCCTATTGTTATGGTTTGAATGGGTATTTGTACTGGTTTCATTGTTCCCTGATACTCTTCTATCATCTTTTCCTCCTCCTGTTCGTTGTGACTCATACAACGGGTTTAATTGTCCTGAGATTAATTTCATTGCTTCTACGTCATCTTTAGGGATAGCTAGCAACTTATCCTGAACTCCAGTTGGTAGCTTACTTATGGTCAGGGACACTATTGCTTCTGTCGTCACTGGTTCACCTAAATACAAGTTCCTCTCATACGAGTAATTAGGCCTATCTTGAAAAAATTTCTTTAATTTCTGGTCACACCCTGTCTCAAACCTTCTACCCTGGTATAGACTGTTACGTACTTCATTTTGCCTCCGTCTTGACAAATATTGTTGCAAAAATTCTTTTTCAAATTCAGCAAAGGTTGTACACTTATGTCCTATTCTCATACCCCAGGTACCAGATTCACCTTCCAATCTTGCTACAACGAAGCGTACCTTTCTTTGCTCGTCCCATAATTCAAGCAACACGCCCTTTAAATTGATCTAAGAAATCCTTAGGATGCCACCTCCCATTTGGTTCGAAGTTCTTAAAATTCCCTATGCCAAGGAAGACATCATTCTGTATACCAATTAACCTACCTCCAGCAATGCTTCCATCACGTAATAGTGATTTCACTTCGCTCTTCACCTGCTGACCGACCTGTTCCTTAGTCTTGCCTATCTCACTGTACACCTCTTCTATTCGCCGTGCGTATGCATCCTGGTTTAGTGCAACAGCTGATATCCTGTGTTTACGATGTTTCACTTCCTCATCCAGTTGTTCGAAATGCTCATTGTAAACCCCGATCTTTTCAGTAAGTTCTTCTTTCACTTCTTTGACATCCGATTCTACCTTTTCAAAACGTTTAGTATTGCCTGCAACGATCTCCTCAAGCCGAACTTTTTTACTGAGTCGTTCGTTTATCTCCTCTACCGATTGCCTAATATTTCCCTCTGATGCTTAATATCTTCCCTTAATTGTTTGTGTTTATGCCTCTGGTGCTTAATGTCTTCCTGTATTTGTTTGTTACTACTCAATAATGTTTTGAGCATGTCAACGATCGACAGGTCAGGCCTAAGTATACAATCATCTCGTTTGGGCGTCCCCATGATTGGTGACGACTCTGCATTAGGACTACCCATCTCTGTTGATAGACTACTGTCCCCTATACCGGAATCCGACACTTCGCTACTCCTTACTTCTGTTTTCGCCTCCACCTGATTACTTTCGCCTAAAGAGTCTACCTTCACTTCTCTGTATACTGCAGTTGCACCAACCTCATTAGTTGCCATATTGAACCACCGTAAAGTCACCCAAGCAAAAAATAAACAAATCACAGTAACATTCGTAGCATAGAATGGATGGCAATATCCACAACCAAACTACAACGCCGTACACATTCAACGCTGTAATTCGTGCTCAGAAGTGCACATAACATGCAAGAGCACTTAAAAGAAAAGAAGAAAGAAAGTAAATATGAGCTAATGTATAGTTCTGCAACTGTATTAACTGTTTTTAAAAATTTAGACTACTATTTAAGCAGGGGCTGACAGTAACATTTACTTCACTGTACGATCGGCAAGGTAAATATTGTCTCGTGACATTAATTTAATGATACAAAAGAATTTTAACCGTCACTGTTTGTAATTACGTAATTATAGAATGCAATCTGCACTGTCCGTTAATTACTCTAGTTGCTTCAGTTGGGTGAGGTAATGTTGTGACGCGCGACTTACTTTCCGTTGTCTTCTGGCTCCGTAGTCGCGGCTGTTGCGTAGCGCCGACTCAGTTGACGCCGTCCGGCTGTCAGCACTGCACCCTCTCTGCAAGTAATATTTGCTGCGTCGCTCCTAGGCGCCGTACACGGTGATGGCTGCCAAAAATTTTCACTTTTGCCCATAGGTACCACTAGCGTAGTCTTCCGTAATGGCTGCCAAATAACTGTTCCCTTTCGCACATAGATGCCGTTAGCGTCCTCAAAACGCACCAAAGTGGAATATGTTTAGTTCGTGGCACTAGCTCTTTGCACTGTCACTGATCGGACCAGTATATACACTGTGTCACAAGTTCTTTGACGTACACATCCCAGAGCTCGCGTGACGCCACTCAACAATAGAAAATAATAATCACTATTTATACGCATATAGTTCATACTCCAAGTTAATTATGCGGCACTTCTTAACCGAAATTGCAGGTCCTGGATACACGTCGTCATGTAACACACACGGGAGTACGAATGGGGGTGGGGGATCCTAAACTGTTACTGTTTCTGGATTTCTTAACCGTGCGCACTGTCCACACCGCGTACCTGATATTCCCGCGGCGGTCGTACTGTTCTGCTCCACGCTGCTGCTGGCTTGCCTGAAATTATCAATCGAAATATGCAAGCGGGTTTCGGGGAGCCATTCAACGTTAAAACACAACACTGTACTATGTCTGCTATGAACATCTATATTCTGGGACGATATGGAAACCACAGGTTGCACGGTTTATTGTCTAAATCGTAAATGTTTATCCTTCTTAACAATCTTGATGATTAAAAGTCCAAAATATCATTCAGACGAGCGTACGCGTAACCGACACGATGCGGGTGATTGTTGATGATGCGGAAGCCGAATGATCGGACGAAAGTTGTACCGCTCGTCACACATACACATATCTGGTAATAGTCCTCCTTGTCACTAGTAATGATATAACACTCGTTGTAAAGTTAATTTTTCAGTTCTCAGTTCTCACTAGTACGAGCGGCGCGGCCGATTGTTGATAATGCGGATACGCGATGATCGAATGCATGTCCTCACGCTCGCTACAAGACACAGGCACTTGACTGCACTCTTTATGGTAACTAATTTCTACTGATTCACAGTGTTTCATTCTGGGAGACCGAACACGGCGTGGATGATCGATGCTGTGCGACACGCAACGAGAGGAAACATAAATACGTTATCGACGGCACTGCTCATTTTTTCATTACTTCTTGACGCACTTGCCTCTGAATCACTTCCATATTTCATCACTTTACTATAACAGCACTTGTAGCAACACTTCAACCTAAATACTAGAAAAAGCCTCTCACATGCAGAGCAACACACTACACAACATAACAGTACCACGGTCTAATATATACAGTCGCGACACTTACTGCTGTGAAAGTTGTTACCATTTGACAGTTCAATTGACACTAGCGCACCTAGCGGACAGAAAGCTCGCCTTCCTCTGACGGCAGATGCGACGTAAAAGTAATGTTTGTTTTTAATTCGTTTTTTACGTAATTTACAAAATAGTTAATATATTTTTGCGTCACAACCGTTAGGAGAACAACGAGAGACATAAATGATCGTGAAATATAAGTAAACAGAGCACGAACTATTGAATGAAGTGACATAACCTGCAACATATTCTTGGAGAAAAAATTAAGAAGTAGCATACAATCGCACTTATAAAATTAAATGAATGAGTCAGTCCTAACACTTTAGCAACCCAAAGGAGCCAGCTTCAACACTTTTTTATTTCTTCTCTTGCTCCTACAGACTAAGTCTTGATTCCTGAATTTAATAATGTAAAAGAGCCTCACTTTCACAAACAGTCTTATTAATAGCAGCTTGGTTTCAGCACAACACCCAGGTGGAAAATTGGGATGTTCACAAAGAAAGCACCACCATTACTTATGTGAGCATATTCATCAAAAGTAGAAGTGATCTTAGTCTCACAATGAGTTAAATATTCTTTGACATCTTCTGTACAAATAAGTAGGCTTCCAAAGTTGCCTTCATAACTTTTAAAATGACAATAAACTTTGTCATTTGTGTCTAAGTCCTGGCTGACATCTACAAGTACTGTCCTACGTTTATAACAGTCATGAATTGTAAGCAGTTTCTTTAATACATAACCAAACACGTATCTCATGCTATTTGCCTCTCCGAGGTCTGTTTGGACTTCCACATTTGGTAGTCTGATCACTGAACTCGTGTCACTGATGTCCAACAGTGGTGAAACAAGTAATTTGGGCGCTGCTTTCATATCCACTATTGCCTGACCCCAGTTTATCCCCTCACAATTGGAGGTAGCTACACTGTGTGTGTTCATTAATTTGCTTAAAGCACAATTATTGAATGCAGCACAAAACTGTCGTGGTGATGGGTTGCTACAAAAACCACCTTTATGCCTTATCACTGAGAAAAGGTTTCCCAGTGGATCTTGATTAATTTTGCGTATTAATAAATATAATTTCGTTCCATCCAAAACATCATCAACAAACATGTTCAAAGCGCTTATGTTACCCATAAGTCCTTTAACACACTTAATCCTAGATAAAAAATCTTTCCCATCAACATCTACAAATTTCCATGACTGTATCCATGGCTTCAGTGTCTTTAATATTTCCAAATGTCTTGAGGCACTTGTAATGCAGTTCCTTAAGGATACAGGACCTTTAACACTATATGCGTTAAATATGTCAAAAATATCGTTTACTTTTTGGCAAAAATCTGCAGTAGCAGTAGCAGATGATGATATGGTGCCACAAGTAACAAGTGTCTCAATGCCTGCTACTACTGTATGACTCAACACACGAACTGCAGTGCTTACCTTCATTTTTGAAAATCCTGGCGGTTGGACAGCACTTTTAGTGAGCTTGGGGGCCAACTTGTACTTCCTTTCACACTCACTTGAGTATAACTGACAAATATCCTTCCATGAAGCAGTGCCAATCTCTCCTTCATCTGTTGTGTGGATAATTTTATACCTGAATAAATTATTACGTATGCTTTTTATCAAGTGTGGAGTGTCAAAAAAAGTAGATCTTACTCCCTTCGTGTACTAAGCATGGATTAACTGGTGTGATACCCAGTCTGTTCCTCCACTCCACAAAATTCGAGCCTTGGTCAGTCACACATGTTTTTACAACCAACCCAATCTCTGTGAGTTTTTTGGCAACTTCAAAAAATATGCCCGTCAGATGGGTGGCTCCTGCTGGTCCTTTGGAGAAATAATATACTAATGGCTGTTTAAAATTTGAGAAGATGCCGTTAATCATTATAACTAATGCAGTTTTTGCAACCACAGATGTACGTATGAAACCCATGTCTTCAAATCCAATAACACGATCCCTAGAGCTGTCATATATAAAAGTTTCCATTAGTGACATCTCATCCATAGACAAATTAACAATTATATCAGTTTCTGGTAACTGCTGCACTTTCTGCTTTAAAAGATGAAATATGTTATTATTTATCCCACAATTTAATTGTATATCTTCCACATACCTTTGTAAGGCACGTACTGATCGAAGGCTAAAACAGTGTGATAAAAAACTGTATGCCTGAGTACTATAATACAACAAATTGTTGTTGTTATTGTTGTTGTTGTTTTAGTCTTCAGTCCTGAGACTGGTTTGATGCAGCTCTCCATGCTGCTCTATCCTGTGCAAGCTTCTTCATCTCCCAGTACCTACTGCAGCCTACATCCTTCTGAATCTGCTTAGTGTATTCATCTCTTGGTCTGCCTCTACGATTTTTACCCTCCACGCTGCCCTCCGGTACCAAATTGGTGATCCCTTGATGCCTCAGAACATGTCCTACCAACCGATCCCTTCTTCTAGTCAAGTAGTGCCAAAAACTCCTCTTCTCCCCAATTCTATTCAGTACCTCCTCATTAGTTATGTGATCTACCCATCTGATCTTCAGCATTCTTCTGTAGCACCACATTTCGAAAGCTTCTATTCTCTTCTTGTCCAAACTATTTATCGTCCATGTTTCACTTCCATACATGGCTATACTCCATACAAAGGCTTTCAGAAACGACTTCCTGACACTTAAATCAATACTCGATGTTAACAAATTTCTCTTCTTCAGAAACGCTTTCCTTGCCATTGCCAGTCTACATTTTATATCCTCTCTACCTCGACCATCATCAGTTATTTTGCTCCCCAAATAGCAAAACTCCTTTACTACTTTAAGTGTCTCATTTCCTAATCTAATTCCCTCAGCATCACCCGATTTAATTCGACTACATTCCATAATCCTCGTTTTGCTTTTGTTGATGTTCATCTTATACCCTCCTTTCAAGACACTGTCCATTCCGTTCAACTGCTCTTCCAAGTCCTTTGCTGTCTCTGACAGAATTACAATGTCATCGACGAACCTCAACGTTTTTATTTCTTCTCCATGGATTTTAATACCTACACCGAACTTTTCTTTTGTTTCATTTACTGCTTGCTTAATATAGAGATTGAATAGCATCGGGGAGAGGCTACAACCCTGTCTCACTCCTTTCCCAACCACTGCTTCCATTTCATGTCCCTCGACTATTATAACTGCCATCTGGTTTCTGTACAAATTGTAAATAGCCTTTCGCTCCCTTTATTTTACCCCTGCCACCTTCAGAATTTGAAAGAGAGTATTCCAGTCAACACCGTCAAAAGCTTTCTCTAAGTCTACAAATGCTAGAAACGTAGGTTTGCCTTTTCTTAATCTTTCTTCTAAGATAAGTCGTAGAGTCAGTATTGCCTCACGTGTTCCAACATTTCTACGGAATCCAAACTGATCTTCTCCGAGGTCAGCTTCTACTAGCTTTTCCATTCGTCTGTAAAGAATTCGCGTTAGTATTTTGCAGCTGTGACTTATTAAACTGATAGTTCGGTAATTTTCGCATCTGTCAACACCTGCTTTCTTTGGGATTGGAATTACTATATTCTTCTTGAAGTCTGAGGGAATTTCCCCTGTCTCATACATCTTGTTCACCAGATGGTAGAGTTTTGTTAGGCCTGGCTCTCCCAAGGCTGTCAGTAGTTTTAATGGAATGTTGTCTACTCCCGGGGCCTTGTTTCGACTTCGGTCTTTCAGTGCTCCGTCAAACTCTTCATGCAGTATCATATCTCCCATTTCATCTTCATCTACCTCCTCTTCCATTTCCATAATATTGTCCTCAAGAACATCGCCCCTGTATAGACCCTCTATAAACTCATTCCACCTTTCTGCTTTCTCTTCTTTGCTTAGAACTGGGTTTCCATCTGAGCTCCTGATGTTCATGCAAGTGGTTCTCTTTTCTCCAAAGGTCTCTTTAATTTTCCTGTAGGCAGTATCTATCTTACCCCTCGTGAGATAAGGCTCTACATCCTTACATTTGTCCTCTAGCCATCCCTGCTTAGCCATTTTGCACTTCCTGTCGATCTCATTTTTGAGACGTTTGTATTCCTTTTTGCCTGCTTCACTTACGGCATTTTTGTATTTTCTCCTTTCATCAATTAAATTCAGTATCTCTTCTGTTACCCAAGGATTTCTACTAGCCCTCGTCTTTTTATCTACTTGATCCTCTGCTGTCTTCACTATTTCATTCCTCAGAGCTATCCATTCTTCTTCTACTGTATTTCTTTCCCCCATTCCTGTCAATTGTTCCCTTATGCTATCCCTGAAAGTGCAAATAATTTTGTTTCATCTTTCCATCTCGCACCACGTTTTCCATTCAATGGTATACTGATTTGGCTTATCTATAAATCGAGAGCATCTTTTTTCAAGTACTTGGAACCAATACTTTTTTAAAATGAGCTTGTCCTTTTGTACTTGTGTCCTGTGACGTTGTGGTTGCAGTTTATTCTTACTATGGGCACTTTCCTTGTCACGTAATAAGTTTGTACGAAGTCTAATGATATGCACATTTTTACATTTCACACGATTTTCTAACACGCGAATAATTTCACGTAAACCAATTATTTCATCTTCAAAAGATGTCTGTGTTGCAGATTCCGTTGTTAATGATTTTATATGTGTCTCTCATGCAGTAACGCTTGTGGTAGCTGTTTGTTCTGTGTCAGGAGACAGTGTTATTGTTTTTGCAGTAACACTTTCACGTTTATATGGCAATTTTCTCTTCATCTTCACTAGTTGTGGTTTATTCGGCACGTCAAATAACGTAGGAACTGCATTCCATACCAATGTCTTCTTTTCCGTGCTCACGAACTGGTTTGACTCGAAATGTAACGCACAAAACTTCATGTTATTGTGCAAATAAAGGACATCTTTTTGCAGCAGGTCCTGTCTTCTACTATTTATTAACCATTCTTGCTCCTAAAAAAGAAAAACAAATTCAGTAATTCAATAGAGTTTAGAAAAAAATCGTAAATAAAGAGCGCTCTAATGTGATGTTTCATACCTCTCAGGGTCCTTAGGAAACCTGAAGAATGACAAATGTGGTGTCTCCTTCCTATTATTACTGCAATTGATTGCGCTACATACGCTGCCTTTCGTAAAAACCATCTTAAAAATGAATATAAACGATACTGTTTACATTTACTGAATACCGAATTCAGCAGCGTAGCTTCTCCACCGCTTGGGGCGCTGTTGTCGCTGTGTGTAACAAAAATCAGCGAGAGTGTCGCGACTGTGTGACGGTACTGTGTAGCGCGCTAGACTCTACAGACGCAGCCTCCCGCTAAGATACTCCACAACTAAGCCAGCGATACGACAATACGCTTACAAGATGAAGATGAGATGAGAGGTATTATACTGCGTAAAGAATTTGACAGAGTACTGAAAGACCTAAATCGAAACAGGGCACCAGGAGTAGACAACATTTCATTAGAACTACTGACAGCCTTGTGAGAGCCAACCATACCAAAACTCTTCCATCTGGTGAGCAAGGCGTATGAGACAGGCGGAATGCCCCCACACTTCAGGAAGAATATAATAATTCTAATTTTAAAGAAAGCAGTTGCCGACAGGCGTGAAAGTTACTGAACTATCAGTTTAATAAATCATGATTGCAAAACACTAACACGAATTCTTTACATAAGAATGGAGAAACTGATAGAAGCCGACTTCGGGGGAAGACCAGTTTGGACTCTGGAGAAATGTAGGAACACGCGATGCAGTATTGATCCTAAGACTTTTCATAGGAGATAGGTTAAGGTAAGAAAAATCTATGTTTCTAGTATTTGTAGACTTAGAGAAAGCTTTTGTCATTGTTCACTGGAAAATGGTCTAGTTCTGATTCTAAAGGTGACAGAGGAAAATTACAGGGAGCGAAAGGCTATTTACACTTTGTATGAAAAACTAGACGGCAGTAATGAGAGTTAAGGGGGATGAAAGGAAAGCAGTGGTTGTGAAGGGAATGTGACAGGGCTGTAGCCTATCCCCGTAGTTACTCAATCTGTATATTAAGCAGGCAATAAAGGAAACAAAAGAAAAAATTGGAACAGGAGTTAAAGTCCAGGGAGAAGAAAGAAAAACTTTGTGGTTTTCCAATGACATTGTAATTACGTTAGATACAGCAAAGTGTTTCTGAAGAAGAGAAAGTAGCTATTGAAATGTGATTCTGCAGAAGAATTCTGAAGATTATATGGGTAGATCACTTAGAAAATAAGGAGGCACTGAATACAATTTGAGAGAAAAGAAATTTGTGGCACAAACTGACTTAAAGGAGGGACCGGTTGGTAGGACACATTCTGAAACATCGATGGATCACAAATTTAGTACTGGATGGAATCGTTGGGGGTATAAATAGTAGAGGGAGACCAAGAGATGAATACAGCAAGCAGAATCAGAAGGATGTAGACTGCATTAGACGGAGATGAAGAGGCTTGTACAGGATATAGTAGCATGGAGAGCTGCATCAAACCAGTCTTCGAACAAGGCCACAACAACAATATGTGTCCGGATATTTTTGATCAGATAGTGTACAGTGCATCTTCATTGCTCCACACGCGTTCCCTTTTACCTATCGTAGCTATACAATTACCTGCAAAGGTTTACACACACGCTATGGTAAATTTGAGTTGGCTTTCAATATCAGTTTGTGCCCATGTCGTCAACTGAAAAAAACTATGTTGGCCATAGTACACTTTTCAGTTCCTTCAGAAAATAAGATAGCAGCATGACAGCTCGTAAACATCGTCTGTGACGTTCCAGATTTCAGTGAAGCGTCGTGCTTTCTTTTTCTCTCTTTGCGAAGACTGCTTCAGTTCTTTTTAACAATAGCTTCCTTGTGCATTTTTTTGTAACCCGATCGTTAGTTAGCTTCTAGTTTCATAGAACATATTCGCAATAAACATTATTATTTGGAACATGCCAACAGAGCAAACTTGAAACATTTCTTTTCTAAAAAAAAATAAAAAATAAAAAAAATAATAAAATAAGAAATAAAAATTATTTCGCAGTAGGCTGTACACCATCTATCCAGACAAGTAATTTAAGAAACTTTAACCCAACCTACCAAAACATTTTCGACAAAGAAACTTAACTGAATTCCATGAAATGTATTTGCAGTTGCACAGTCAGACAACTGTTAGCAGTAGTATGGACATGACGGTATCGCCCACATTGCAGGTTGCATACATTCAGCAGCAAGCATACATTCAGGGCCAAACCTGATTGATTTATGACATTAACCTATTGTTGTGCTAATTGATTTATGACACCCTGGGGATACCCTGTCCTTCTGAAAAAACCCCCACACCTCCCCTTCTCCCACAACCATCCATACCTCTGGATAAATCCCAAAACTGCCCCCTCCCACTCGCCAATACAGGCACACTTTGGATACCAAATTAAACGAATAATTAATTCAACTGATCAGTGAATTACTCGCCCCCTTCTCCTGGGAAACTCCCCAGCCCTTCACTCACCTTCCCCACTCCCCACTCCCCCACCCACATCCCCACCACCACCCCCAGCCCCACCTGGAAATTCACAGAGAACTTGCTTAGTCTATATTGAGCTGTTGGACTGGGAGGATCAATATAGTATTTATTTAAACAATTTACTTATGTTAACTGTTGGGGAATTGCACAACTAGAGGATGTTCCACACCTCAATCAGAAAAAAAGGCGGGAAAATCGCTCAGTCTATCTTGAACTGTTGGGCTGGGAAGATCTCAAGAGAGTAGGGTAATATATCATCAATCACATTCCATTAAACAATTTAAGGTATTGGAATTTAGGGTAAACAATTTGCAGAAGTCTGCTGGGGTGAATTTCACAAAGTTTATTTATTTCTGAAGATAACAATACAGCTTGAAATTGACACACACAACTCGTCTTAAAAAATAATGGTTCAAATGGCTCTGAGCACTATGGGACTTAACTTCTGAGGTCATCAGTCCCCTAGAACTCAGAACTACTTAAACCTAACTAGCCTAAGGACATCACACACATCCATGCCCGAGGCAGGATGAACCTGCGACCGTAGCGGTCGCGCGGTTCCAGACTGTAGCGCTTAGAAACGTTCGGCCACCCCGCCCGGCCGTCTTAAAAAAAAAATTCACACTACCACTCAAAACTAATAGCATGCAGACTCAAACTTCACATAGAGCATGCCTTCATCTACAATGCGAAATAAAGAAATATCTTTTTAAACCCCAATAGGACGCGCACCACCTTCTGAGCTTTAGCTACTTGTCTAATGTAAATCTCAGAGAGAAAAATTTCTGAGTCCTACAGCTACTTTCATGCTCATCACTTTTCTGAAACGTTGAGTGGACTTTGTTTACATTTGCTGCTGGAATCAGAGATGTTAAGGCTCTTATTGTCTATTTTCCTCACTTTTCGAAGCACTCTGGTGTCTAACCTCTGACGGAAAAATCAGAACAATTACATATCTAAAATGTTCATTACATATTTCGAAACTCTTATCAGATCGTGAAAAACATACGGATAGAATTCGAAGCACTGTCCTACAGACGAGAAAAATGGCAGGAATTTGCGATGAAGTTTCAATGTTCTACAACTGTTGGTCTGGAGGTGCTCTAAAGTCACAGTGGCGGGTGACAGCCACCCACCAGTCCAAACCAGAGGAAGCTGATCTATCTGGACTTGTCTCTGAACACTCAAAGAAGACTTCACGTGACTCTCTGACGTCACGAAATTTTCCGTAGATACTTTATTCTCCTCCTGTGTTGTTCGAACCAGCCTATAGAGACTCCTGTGCCCCCACAAAGGACGGCCTGTGACCCTTTGACGTAATGGAACTTCCTCTGAATGGTGAAATCTGATCGGTTTTTGCTGAATGTACCCGCCAGATTGACACTGCTGCTGTGGGAGGACTGTCCACCACTTTCTACACACAGAAAATTACGAGAATTTCAGTGGAAAACTATTTTTTACATATCAAAACCTACAGCAGTCATACTGCATTGACAGTTAAACCCTGCAAAAGTAGTCTACTTATCATGAAATATGGGAACCATCGCCAAAGACGTCAGTTAATACTGCTGTGCTACCGTTGAGGAAATCTTGATTTTTTCGCATGAAACTGGTATCCAACCAGGCTATATCTCCACATACAGTTGTACCACCATATCATATACTTGTAGTAAACACACAATTCGTATCCTGTACCACACAAAATCATCACTTCTGCATCCTGCATGTAGTTATCGACCGTCATATATACATCACGAAGACACACATCTCAAAAACATTAGCCCATGCACTGTATATAGTCTCAGCACTAGATATTCCCCGCAAGGTCGGTCAGTCATTTACTGCAGCCACTGTTCATCAGGCAACTGCCCCTCATATACTCTGGCCTGAGGCCGATCAGAACGTCTTCTGCAGACAGCAGTCATTCTACAAACTCGTGTGCCAGTGCTGCGTTGATTTCCCCAGCACAGATTCGTCCTCCAACGGTTATGTTTCTGGTCCAGCCTGATTGCTGCCATGGTTTCTGCAACAAGTTGCGACCATCTCCAGACTCTGGGATTACAAGAACATTTACTTTCTGAGTTCTGTCGATGAGAAATGCTTCGTCGATCGTGTTTAATTTATCAATCTCGAAACCGATATCAGCTGCAATTCCGATCTTAAACGCAAAAAAAAACAAAGAAAAAAATGATGTGTTGTGACACTTGTGTGCGGAAATCGTCGATTAGCATTTGAATATTTCCAGAATTTTATGTATTTTCACATGACTTGCCAGAATATCATGCGATGTTCTCGATATCGATGTTCTCGATATCAACAACATGGCAGCATGCTACAGATCGCCTGCACAGTATAATTCCGACGATGAAGGGTGGAAATTATATCTCTAGAAAGCCGAAACTTTAGGGATGTCTTAAGTGGGACATGCTGCTAACCACTGAGAAACTAGAAACTTATCTCTTCCGCGAAGATTTTTACATGGAAATTCGAAAATGGAGGAAAATGGTATTCCACTCATTTTTAACGAATACCGATGTCAATGACATAACTGATTCCAAATCATCCTTGTACTTTACAAAGTCGACTAAGCCTTTAATACTCATAATCATGTGTGTTTATCATGTCTAAAGAACCAGCAAATGCCTCATCCACCTGTGCTTCACCATCTCGATGCAAACAACACATCACAATGTATGTTTTCTCAACCTAATAAAGGCGGGAAATGTGTAAAACGGCAATACAAGCAGTCGACCGGTCAATTTACATGGGTGGGGGATAACTGTCCAGCCCCTACACTCTCCATATTGAATGTTCCCAAATTTTCACATCAAAGTCGGAGAATACTCGCGATCACGAAGGCTACGCAACACATCTCTCCCACCCAGAGGGCGACACGGTTAGGTTAAATGCATTCCCGTTTGTCAGTGACAGCTTGCTCCTTACGCCGGAAATTCGTTCCGGTCACCAATTACCTCCGCCACGCGCCCCGCATGTGAAGTGGTGCCGTCCTAGGAAACTAGACACACATTTATCAGTGTAATTACAATTAAATACTACGACAGCAACCTCAGTCTGGTGACATTCGACAATGAGCAAAGCAGCGGAAATATCTCCGCCAGATGGCTGCGGCTCTGGAAATATCAATTGTCCATGTAAACCTATATTCTTCTTATGTTTGGACGTAACTTTGCAGGTAAAATCTTTCATCTCCCTTATGGCTATCGTTGCGCGAAATAGCAATTTTCCACTTCGTATACATACCTCCCTTATGACTGGACATAATAATTTTCTTTTGCACATGTCGGAACTCTGACTATAGTTACTTTACACCGCGACACATGCTTTATAAGCATCCTCATCACAGTGAATCTATCACACATCCGCTACTAAGTATAATACTTCACCTATAACTAAATGCTGGTGGCACCAAACAATATAGAGCAAAAATTCCGAGATGGATAGACATGCTCCATTTCTTTTTCTTGCAAGTGATACAAGTGTGTCGTAGGAAGAGAGACACAATCGTCTTATAAGCGACCAGTTATTAATATCATTATCGCAACGATTATGTTACTGTCACCCTACATAAAAAGCAGTCTTGGTTTTACAGGCACACACAAATATCGCTAACAATATTCATGTTAAAAACTACAGATGCGTTATAGATCGAAGTATGGTATTGCTTCCGATGAAGTGGTCTTCCACATAAATACCGCGACATTGAATACAGACGGTGATCGCTGGGGTGTGTGACCGAAAGTGCGGGTGCATGTCAAATGGTTCAAATGGCTCTGAGCACTATGGGACTTAACATCTGTGGTCATCAGTCCCCTAGAACTTAGAACTAATTAAACCTAACTAACCTAAGGACATCACACACATCCATGCCCAAGGCAGGATTCGAACCTGCGACCGGAGCGGTCACGCGGTTCCAGACTGAAGCGCCTAGACCGCACGGCCACACCGGCCGGCGGGTGCATGTCGCCAGTGGTGTAAGCTCGTAATAAAATTACCCTTCTCATCGAATTTAGAATGTGATTCGGCTGAGGAACGTGGTATTAAGCCGATATTTGGAACTCCCTCGTGCCGCTGCTAGCTATTTCTCACTAACAAACAGTATTAGTACTGCATTCTATCTTAATGCTATGTAGACAGTATAACAGAGGTTCTGCGACATATCCACTGGGTTATTGGTGAGAGAAGATGATGGTTGGTTGAGAATGATCACATACAAAAGATGGTGTGCTATGCGACGAAACACTTAAAAAATTCAGTGCTAGTAAAGTCGTAAGAAATGTACAAAATCCTATGACAGTTCAATGGCTTTTCAGATCTATAGTGTTACGCTTTCTGGTAGAAATGCTGTCTGCAATTATTAATCAAGTGTCTCCATTCAAAACACACTTGTGTTGGATCCTATGGAAAAGCCTTTTATTGATTACAGCCACTAATGAATCATATTCGTGGCACTCTCACGTCCCTAAACGAGTCACCTTTTTCGAACCTATCTGCTAAGGACCTCACACAGAAAAACTCCAGTGTGGTTTTAGATACTCTCTCTGCATGTTGTAGCTATTACTCAGTCTCTGCTTCACCCTCCCTGCAGCTTTGTCCATGAAATAGTTCCAATTTAAGTCAGAAATGAGCAGAAGTCGCAGGACGCTACATCTACCACCTTCTACATCATGTTGAGAAACAGGGTGAGACAGGACCGTGTCTGACCACGGAATATAATGTCCTAGCTCTACCAACTGTGTACAGTGCGTAAGGTCAGGACCAAACGAAGCTTTTTCCAGCAACACGAGGGAGTAGAAAAGCCAGTACGAGCAGTTATGGTGGTGTTTCTTATCGGAAAAGTAAGGAAGACCACATCACATAGGAACTGGAAGGAGAACGAGGATTTTGCTACCTCATCGCGGTACGTTTCCAAGCTACATACAGGTACTGTAGTCCGAAAAAGATCTGCATCTCTCAGGGTGCATTCATGTCTGTCATCCAAACATCTCTCTCACTCTCTCATTGTTATTTTTTACCATGCAACAGAGAAAAACTACGAATTGTATGCAGCCAAACTTTTAAGCTCCATAACATACACTGTAATAACATCTTGCTAATGTAGCCTGGTAGAGAACTCAGTGAGATTTTACCGTACCTTTCTCTTCCGACATATCGGAAACAAACACAGTCTGCGTGTTGGCGTCGAGCGTATGTTGTGGTCCAATTAAATATAAACGTATTGATTCATTGGAGCAGGTGGTGAGTGATCGAAGTCTCTCTCACAGACCTGTGTAAAGTTTCATCGCGTGTACTGGAAGAAGACTATATTCTGCAGACTATTATTCATATTCGAGGCTTCTTGTGCTATAGCTTCGGAAGCAGTTTCATACAATGTTTTTTGTGGTTTTTTTTTCTGTAATGTAGCCAAGCAGTGTATGACAACAGCTGTGCACTGCCCCTTACATTGTGTTTTCTTTTCTACCACGCCTTAGAGGTCTGTATCAGGTGCTAAAACGACATTAACACTTTTTGATCCATTGGCTATCACAGAGAGCTGGACATCACACAGCATAAGGCGAGCTGTCCCCACAACACACGCAGGGTGGTAAGAAGAAAAGGACAGAGGCGACTTTTCTTATTGACAAAATGTGAAAGACATTGTGACATATGGAAACCGGAAGAGGTAATCAATACACTCAGATATTCTGCTTTTGAAAGAGCAAAACACATGTTGCACACTGCCATAACCGACTAACACCAGTGATACAAAATGGCATTATCATGCCCATATCGTAACTGCCATTTAATGAAGACTGTTCTGTACCGATCTTATTCAGCGCCATCCCAGTAGAAATGGTCCCTCTTGATGTGTGCTTACTGAGGAGGCTAGCACTCCTTCTGGGGTATAACAGGTATGAGCCCGATATATTTGATAGTGTCGTGTGGTATAACTGACAGTTAAGAAGAGGAAAAAAATATATTTTTTATGCATCATGGGACTCCAGACGGACGAGTTTGAAACACTTTACGTAAATCACGGATCGTATCAATTCCCAAGTATTGTTCTAGTGTTGGTTGGTTGGTTGGTTAATTCAGGGGAGGGGACCAAACAGCGAAATCATAGGTCCCATCAGATTAGGGAAGGAAGTCGGCCATACCCTATCACAGGAATCATTTCGAAATTTGCCTGAAGCGATTTAGGGAAATAACGGAAAACTTAAATCAGGACGGCCGAGCGCCGGATTGGACCATCACGCTCCTAAATGGAAGTCCAGTGTACTACCAATAGCCACCTAGCTAGGTGGTGTTCTAGTGTCTGGTGTCCGTACCAAGAAGGTACTGGAAAGAGAAAAATTATCTCAGAACATAAACACACATTCCAACGGCTACAAGGTTCTGCCATAATGCTAAAGCTGTGCCATTTTGGATCTATTAGCCGTGTGGAAAGCAACGCTGTTAATCTTCTAATGTGTGAAATATTCTCCAGTAATAACAATCATCCTGCTGCGCCTATCAAACGTCGTTTTATGCTCTAAAGACCCACAATGTCGGCGTGTGGCCGCCCTAGTCACGCCATTTTGTGTGCTAGACGTCCCTTGCATGGAGGAAAACAATCCTTCGTGAGCATCATTCTTATGTATGATATAGGACAACACATTAGTCGGACGGAATAGTACAGCACTGTACTAGAATGCACCTATTCGAATGCACGCAGTCATTTCCAGGCACATATTCTACAGTTGCAGTGCATTTGCTCTATTCTCTGCATGTCTTTTTCTTTGCCTATATGGCGGAAATTCAATATAGCGAGTGTTTGCACTGAACAATTGTCCCCCACCCATGTAAATTGACCGGTTGGCTGTTTGTACTGCCATTTTACATATTTTCCGCCTTTATTTGGGTGAGAAAACATACATTGTGATGTGTTGTTTGTATCGAGATGGTGAAATGCAGGTGGATGAGGCACTTACCGGTTCTCTATACATGAGAAACACATATGATTATGAGTAATAAATGTAAGCCGGCCGGTGTGGCCGTGCGGTTCTGGGCGCTTCAGTCTGGAGCCGCGTGACCGCTACGGTCGCAGGTTCGAATCCTGCCTGGGACATGGATGTGTGTGGTGTCCTTAGGTTAGTTAGGTTTAAGTATTTTTTCGTTCTAGGGGACGGATGACCTCAGATGCTAAGTCCCATAGTGCTCAGAGGCATTTTGTTTTTGACTTTGTTTAGCACAAGGATGATTTGGAATTGTTACGTCACTGACATCAGTATTCGTTAAAAAATATAAGTGGAATACCATTTTCATCTATTTTCGAGTTTTCATGTAAAAATCTTCGTAGAAGAGATAAGGTTCTAGTTACTCAATGGTTTGCAGCATGTCCGACCTAAAGACATACCTAAAGTTTCGGCTTTCTACAGATATGTAAATAAGTTATACAAAATTGCAACCAGTCACTTTGTTTAATAATTATGTTTTATTCCATGGAGCAGTTTTTGAACCTTTTCAGGAAATTATTAAATCAGTTGCCTCCAGCAATGGGTACAACCCTGCAATAATAGAGAAACTAGTCCATACAGCAAAATTAAATCAACCAACTGCTGAACAACCACCCACAAACGAGAAGACCACATTTACAAGCCTGCCTTTCCTAGGGAAGATTTCTCACCAAATTGCCAACCTCTTCAAGACATGCAACATAAAACTAAGTGTCTTGACCAACAATAAAATACAAAATAAAATCATACACAGCACCAAAACCAGTATACAACAGTATCAAAAGTTAGGTGTATACAAGCTCATTCGCAACTCATGTCCAAGCTTCTGCATTGGACAAACTGGTAGAAGCTTCGCAACAAGATTTAAAGAACACATAGATGCACTCCGTCTTAACAACCTGCGTAGCTCCAGCTTTGCCTCACATCTTGCCCAACACAATCATTCTGCAAACAACATAGAGCAGAATCTGCAAATACTCCACTTTGCTAACAAAGGCACGGTGCTTGACCTTCTTGAAGAAATTGAAATATTTAACTACACAAATACAGCACCTGACCACCTACGCAATGACCAAACTGAACTGAGAAACAAATTTTTCCTTCAGAACTTTGAAGATCTGCTAGTTCAAAGTGATGTGTTGGCAAATGTGCCAAACCTTGTAGATAGAGGAGGCCGAAATGCACGCTATCTAACGCAGACGGGCGTGAATTCTGGAACAGGATAAGTAGTGAATGCTAATAAGAAAAGTATGCAGCTCCTCGAATACTTAACTTTTAATTCCTCATTGGTTTACAACGTTCTTGATGAGACATTTCATACGATAACTATCAAACTATCACTTGCTATGTAAGGCTAATGGCGCCCTGCTAGGTCGTAGCCATTGACTTAGCTGAAGGCTATTCTAACTATCTGCTCGGCTAATGAGCGATGCTTCTAACTATCTGCTCGGCTAATGAGCGATGCTTCGTCCGTGTAGTCGCTAGCAATGTCGTCCGTACAACTGGGGCGAGTGCTAGTCCGTATCTCGAGACCTGCCTTGTGGTGGCGCTCGGTCTGCGATCACACAGTGGCGACACGCGGGTCCTACATGTACTAATGGACCGCGGCCGATTTAAAGCTACCACCTAGCAAGTGTGGTGTCTGGCGGTGACACCCCACAAAGCAAGTAACCACTCAACCAATCCTACACCGCCTCCCCATCCCCTCCTCCCTAACGACCCCCCTCCCCCATCCCTCTCCTTACATACTAACTACACTGGTGTCACTGTAATATCCTACCACAGAATAAAACCTGTACTATATTTTAAATGATAAAGCCCTCCACTGTTAACATAAATCAGTACTTTTATACATATTACTTCTAGCTCGAGCAACCAGAAGCTGCGTCTATCAATATTCCAGATCACTTTAATGTAAGAACAAAAATAAGTCAATAGTTCACTTGAAATTTTGTTCCTGGTTCTTACATCTAAATCTACATACATCCTCCGCTATCCACCATACGGTGCGTGGCGGAGGGTACCTCGTACCACAACTATCATCTTCTCTCCCTGTTCCACTCCCAAACACAAAGAGGGAAAAATGACTGCCTATATGCCTCTGTACGAGCCATAATCTCTCTTATCTTATCTTTCCCCCCATGAACCATGGACCTTGCCGTTGGTGGGGAGGCTTGCGTGCCTCAGCGATACAGATAGCCGTACCGTAGGTGCAACCACAACGGAGGGGTATCTGTTGAGAGGCCAGACAAACGTGTGGTTCCTGAAGAGGGGCAGCAGCCTTTTCAGTAGTTGCAAGGGCAACAGTCTGGATGATTGACTGATCTGGCCTTGTAACAATAACCAAAACGGCCTTGCTGTGCTGGTACTGCGAACGGCTGAAAGCAAGGGGAAACTACAGCCGTAATTTTTCCCGAGGGCAAGCAGCTTTACTGTATGATTACATGATGATGGCGTCCTCTTGGGTAAAATATTCCGGAGGTAAAATAGTCCCCCATTCGGATCTCCGGGCGGGGACTACTCAAGAGGATGTCGTTATCAGGAAAAAGAAAACTGGCGTTCTACGGATCGGAGCGTGGAATGTCAGATCCCTTAATCGGGCAGGTAGGTTAGAAAATTTAAAAAGGGAAATGGATAGGTTGAAGTTAGATATAGTGGGAATTAGTGAAGTTCGGTGGCAGGAGGAACAAGACTTCTGGTCAGGTGACTACAGGGTTATAAACACAAAATCAAATAGGGGTAATGCAGGAGTAGGTTTAATAATGAATAGGAAAATAGGAATGCGGGTAAGCTACTACAAACAGCATAGTGAACGCATTATTGTGGCCAAGATAGATACGAAGCCCACGCCTACTACAGTAGTACAAGTTTATATGCCAACTAGCTCTGCAGATGACGAAGAAATTGAAGAAATGTATGATGAAATAAAAGAAATTATTCAGATTGTGAAGGGAGACGAAAATTTAATAGTCATGGGTGACTGGAATTCGAGTGTAGGAAATGGGAGAGAAGGAAACATAGTAGGTGAATATGGATTGGGGGACAGAAATGAAAGAGGAAGCCGCCTGGTTGAATTTTGCACAGAGCACAACATAATCATAACTAACACTTGGTTTAAGAATCATGAAAGAAGGTTGTATACATGGAAGAACCCTGGAGATACTAAAAGGTATCAGATAGATTATATAATGGTAAGACAGAGATTTAGGAACCAGGTTTTAAATTGTAAGACATTTCCAGGGGCAGATGTGGACTCTGACCACAATCTATTGGTTATGACCTGTAGATTAAAACTGAAGAAACTGCAAAAAGGTGGGAATTTAAGGAGATGGGACCTGGATAAACTAAAAGAACCAGAGGTTGTACAGAGATTCAGGGAGAGCATAAGGGAGCAATTGACAGGGATGGGGGAAATAAATACAGTAGAAGAAGAATGGGTAGCTTTGAGGGATGAAGTAGTGAAGGCAGCAGAGGATCAAGTAGGTAAAAAGACGAGGGCTAGTAGAAATCCTTGGGTAACAGAAGAAATATTGAATTTACTTGATGAAAGGAGAAAATATAAAAATGCAGTAAGTGAAACAGGCAAAAAGGAATACAAACGTCTCAAAAATGAGATCGACAGGAAGTGCAAAATGGCTAAGCAGGGATGGCTAGAGGACAAATGTAAGGATGTAGAGGCCTATCTCACTAGGGGTAAGATAGATACCGCCTATAGGAAAATTAAAGAGACCTTTGGAGATAAGAGAACGACTTGTATGAATATCAAGAGCTCAGATGGAAACCCAGTTCTAAGCAAAGAAGGGAAAGCAGAAAGGTGGAAGGAGTATATAGAGGGTCTATACAAGGGCGATGTACTTGAGGACAATATTATGGAAATGGAAGAGGATGTAGATGAAGATGAAATGGGAGATATGATACTGCGTGAAGAGTTTGACAGAGCACTGAAAGACCTGAGTCGAAACAAGGCCCCCGGAGTAGACAATATTCCATTGGAACTACTGACGGCCGTGGGAGAGCCAGTCCTGACAAAACTCTACCATCTGGTGAGCAAGATGTATGAAACAGGCGAAATACCCTCAGACTTCAAGAAGAATATAATAATTCCAATCCCAAAGAAAGCAGGTGTTGACAGATGTGAAAATTACCGAACTATCAGCTTAATAAGTCACAGCTGCAAAATACTAACACGAATTCTTTACAGACGAATGGAAAAACTAGTAGAAGCCAACCTCGGGGAAGATCAGTTTGGATTCCGTAGAAACACTGGAACACGTGAGGCAATACTGACCTTACGACTTATCTTAGAAGAAAGATTAAGGAAAGGCAAACCTACGTTTCTAGCATTTGTAGACTTAGAGAAAGCTTTTGACACTGTTGACTGGAATACTCTCTTTAAAATTCTAAAGGTGGCAGGGGTAAAATACAGGGAGCGAAAGGCTATTTACAATTTGTACAGAAACCAGATGGCAGTTATAAGAGTCGAGGGACATGAAAGGGAAGCAGTGGTTGGGAAGGGAGTAAGACAGGGTTGTAGCCTCTCCCCGATGTTGTTCAATCTGTATATTGAGCAAGCAGTAAAGGAAACAAAAGAAAAATTCGGATTAGGTATTAAAATTCATGGAGAAGAAATAAAAACTTTGAGGTTCGCCGATGACATTGTAATTCTGTCAGAGACAGCAAAGGACTTGGAAGAGCAGTTGAATGGAATGGACAGTGTCTTGAAAGGAGGATATAAGATGAACATCAACAAAAGCAAAACAAGGATAATGGAATGTAGTCTAATTAAGTCGGGTGATGCTGATGGAATTAGATTAGGAAATGAGGCACTTAAAGTAGTAAAGGAGTTTTGCTATTTGGGGAGCAAAATAACTGATGATGGTCGAAGTAGAGAGGATATAAAATGTAGGCTGGCAATGGCAAGGAAAGCGTTTCTGAAGAAGAGAAATTTGTTAACATCCAGTATTGATTTAAGTGTCAGGAAGTCATTTCTGTAAGTATTCGTATGGAGTGTAGCCATGTATGGAAGTGAAACATGGACGATAAATAGTTTGGACAAGAAGAGAATAGAAGCTTTCGAAATGTGGTGCTACAGAAGAATGCTGAAGATTAGATGGGTAGATCACATAACTAATGAGGAAGTATTGAATAGGATTGGGGAGAAGAGAAGTTTGTGGCACAACTTGACCAGAAGAAGGGATCGGTTGGTAGGACATGTTCTGAGGCATCAAGGGATCACCAATTTAGTATTGGAGGGCAGCGTGGTGGGTAAAAATCGTAGAGGGAGACCAAGAGATGAATACACTAAGGAGATTCAGAAGGATGTAGGTTGCAGTAGGTACTGGGAGATGAAAAAGCTTGCACAGGATAGAGTAGCATGGAGAGCTGCATCAAACCAGTCTCAGGACTGAAGACCACGACAACAACAACATCTTATCTTTGTGGTCTTTCCGCGAAATGTAAATTGGCGGCAGTAAAATTGTACTGCAGTCAGCCTCAAATGCTGGTTCTCTAAATTTCCTCAGTAGCGATTCACGAAAAGAACGCCTCTTTTCATCTAGAGACTCCCACCCTAGTTCCTGAAGCATTTCCGTAACACTCGCGTGATGATCAAACCTA
Organism: Schistocerca americana; assembly: GCF_021461395.2. NCBI lineage: Eukaryota > Metazoa > Arthropoda > Insecta > Orthoptera > Acrididae > Schistocerca > Schistocerca americana. The sequence goes on from NC_060121.1 coordinate 811,495,258, forward strand.
CCAGTAACAAATCTAGCAGCCGGCCTCTGAATTGCTTCTATGTCCTCCCTCAATCCGACCTGATAGGGACCCCAAACGCTCGAGCAGTACTCAAGAATAGGTCGTATTAGTGTTTTATAAGCGGTCTCCTTTACAGATGAACCACATGTTCCCAAAATTCTACGAATGAACCGAAGACGACTATCCGCCTTCCTCACAACTGCCATTACATGCTTGTCCCACTTCATATCGCTCTGCAATGTTACGCCCAAATATTTAATCGAGGTGACTGTGTCAAGCGCTACACTACTAATGGCGTATTCAAACATTACAGGATTCTTTTTCCTATTCATCTGCATTAATTTACATTTATCTAGATTTAGAGCTAGCTGCCATTCTTTACACCAATCACAAATCCTGTCCAAGTCATCTTGTATCCTCCTACAGTCACTCAACGACGACACCTTCCCGTACACCACAGCATCATCAGCAAACAGCCGCACATTGCTATCCACCCTATTCAAAAGATCATTTATGTAGACAGAAAAAAACAGCGGACCTACCACACTGCCCTGGGGCACTCCAGATGATACCCTCACCTCCGATGAACACTCACCATCGAGGAAAAGGTACTGGGCTAAATGTAAAGTGTACGGTCGTACAAACAGCTTTAGTCCATTACAAACACTAACTTTTATACATATACCTTTAGCGAAGATAAACAGAATCTACTCTTGCTAATAACCCAGATCATGTTAACGTAACAACCGAAATAAGTCAACAGTTCATCTGAAGGTTTGTTATTAATTTAAAAATTTAAATTTAACTATAAAGATTCTAGTCATACAGAGAGCTGTATCTCATTCCAAATTTAATAACTCTGTATCTTTGATTCCTGGGTATTCGTGGTTATGCCAATCACAATTAAAATATTTGCTATAAACTGCCTGTATTATGTGTTAATATAAAAATAGAAATAAGATATTAGATCAAACTGAAGTTTGTTCTTGTACTAATTTATTTATTTCATTTTGTGCTCTCATGTTATCGCTAGTCTGATTAAAATATATGCGCTTATATCGACTTTAATACATGTAAGAAAGAACAAATTGTACCTCTGTGCAAAGTAGACCTATGCCATGTCTTTTTGTCGATATCTTTGTTACAAGCAACAGTTGTAAAGCGCATGCTGGTTGCTGGAAAAGTCTCGCTGTCAGAGTGTAAACTAATATAGTTTGTGTGGAAATGTGTGTAGTAATATAACAACTGGACATCAAAATGTAGGCAGACAGATGGATACTAACCGAAAAAAGCCGCCTATACTGTAGCAGTAAGAAAAAAAAATTAAATTTACGCCCATATCGACAGATAAGCAATAGTCATGGCGTTACATTAAAGCGTGTTCCACCTTTTGCCATAGAGCCAGCGCCCAGTATTATGCTAGCAATAATGATGTAACTTCCTGAAACCATCTGAAGATGAACCTGAAAAGGTTTGAAAACCGGTTCGTGGAATAAAACATAATTATTCAAAAAAGTGACTGGTTGCAGTTTTGTATAACTTATTTACATTCAGTTTACAGTAACGGTTCTATAATATCCGTAATGGATAAGCATGTTCTATAGATATAGTTTACACTCTTCATCTTCGGAATTATACTGTGCACGCGATCGGTAGCATACTATTATTTGGTCGATATCGAGAACAGTCACATGAATGGTATGATATTCTGGCAAGCCATGTGAAAATACACGAAGTTCTGGAAATTTTCATATACTACTCGTTGATTTACGCATACAGGTGTCATAAAGAGGTCGTGGTTTTTTTTTTTAGTTGGGGGGGGGGGCGTATAAGATCGCATTCTGCAGCTGATATCGGTTTCGAGATAGATAAATTAATACAAGATTGACAAAGCATTCCTCATCGACAGGACTCAGATAGTAAATGTTGTTGTCGTCCCGGAGTCTGGACATGGTCGCAACTTTTTGCAAAAACCATGGCAGCAAACAGGACGGACCAGAAACTCTACCGTTGGAGGACGCCTTTGTGCTGGGGAAATCAGCCCAGCACTTACTATTTTGGAGAGTGACCGCTGCCTGTCCAGAGGGCGTTCTGATCGCCATCAGGCCTGAGTATGTGAGGGGCAGTTGACTCATGTCCAATGGCTGCAGTGGATGACTGACCGTCCTTGCGGGTAATATCTAGCGCTGTGACTATGTACAGTGCCTTCGTTGTATATATATATGAGTGTCTGGCAGTCGACAGCTATATGCAGCATGCAGAAGTGATGATTTTGTATGGTGCAGGACACGAGTTGTGTGTTTACTACAACGATACAAGGTTTCCTCAACGGAAGCAGAGGAGTATAAATGACGTCCTTGGCAATGGTTTCCATTTTTCGTGATATTTAGACTTCTTTTGCAGGGTTTAACTGTCAATGCAATATGACTGCTGTATGTTTTGATCTGTAGGTGACACCGGAGTCTCTAAGACTAAAGCCTGGTTCGAACAAGACAGGAGCAGAATAAGGTATCTACGGAAAATTTCGTGACGTCAGAGTCACGTGATGTCTTCTTTGTTTGTGTGTTCAGAGACAAGTCCAGGTAGAACAGCTTTATCTGGTTTGGACAGGTGGGATGGTGTCACCCGCCACTGTGAATTTAGAGCACCTCCAGACCAAGAGTGTAGGACATCGAAAATTCATCGAAAATTCCTGCCGTTTTTCTCGTCTATAGGACAGTGCTTCGAATTCTATCAGTATTTTTTTCACGATCTGTTGTGGGTTTCGAAATATGTAATGATTTTAAGATACGTAATTGTTCTGATTTTGCCGTCTATGCTTAGACACCAGTGTACTTCGAAAAGCGAGGAAAATGAAAGATAAACACCTTAATATCAGAAATTTTTCTGTCTCTAACAGTTACATCAGACAAGTAGCTCGGAAGTCGGTGCGCGTCCTATTGGGTTGGCTCTGAGCACTATGGGACTTAACATCTGTGGTCATCAGTCCCCTAGAACTTAGAATTACTTAAACCTAACCAACGTAAGGACATCACACGCATCCATGCCCGAGGCAGGATTCGAACCTGCGACCGTAGCTGTCACGCGGTTCCAGACTGAAGCGCCTAGAACCGCACGGCCGCGTCCTTTTAGGGTTTACAGAGATATTTCTTTATTTATTTATTTCGCATTTTAGGTGAAGGCATGCTCTATGTAGAGTTTGGTCTGCAACTATTAATTTTGAGTTGTACTGTGAATTTTTTGAAGACCAGTTGTGTGTCTCAATTTCAAGCTGTATCGTTAGCTTCAGAAATAAATAAACTGTATGAAGTCCATCCCAGTAGACTTCTGCAAATTGTTTACACAAAATTCCAATAACTTAAATTGTGTAATGCAATGTGATTGATGATATATTACCCTACTCTCTTGAGATATTCCCAGCCCAACAGTTCAAGATAGACTAAGCGATTTTTCCCGCCTTTTTTGTTGGAGGTGTGGAACATCCTATGGTGGTGGCATTCCCAACAGTTTACATAAATAAATTGTTTAAATAAATACTACATTGATACTCCCAGTCCAACAGCTCAACATAGACTAAGCAAGTTCTCTGCCAATTTCCAGGTGGGGATGGGGGGGGGGGGAATGGGGGAGGTGAGTGAAGGGCTGGGGAATTTCCCAGGAGGAGGGGAGAGTAATTAATTGATAAGTTGAATTAATTATTCCATTAATTTGGTTTCGAAGTGTGCCTGTATCGGCGAGTGTGGGGGGAGGGGTAGTTTTGGGGATTATCTGGAGGTGTGGGTGGTGGTGGGAGCAGGGGTGGTGAGGGGGGTTTCTCAGAAGAACAGAGTATCCCTAGGGTGTCATAAATCAATTCTCAGCTTCATACATCAATTAGCACAACAATAGGTTTATGTCATAAATCAACCAGGTTTGGCCCTGAATGTATGCTAGCTGCTGAATGTATGCAACCTGCAATGTGGGCGACACCATCATGTCCCTACTACTGCTAACAGTTGTCTGACTGCACAACTGCAAATACATTTCATGGAAATTCAGTTAAGTTTCTTTGTCGAAAATGTTTTGGTAGGTTGGGTTAAAGTTTCTTAATTTACTTGTCTGGATAGATGGTGTACAGCCTACTGCGAAATACAATTTTTTTTTTTTTTTTAGAAAAGAAATGTCCTATGTTTGCTCTGTTGGCATGTTCCAAATCATAATGATTATTGCAAATATGTTCTATGAAACTAGAACCTAAATAACGATCGGGTTCCAAAAAATGCACAAGGAAGCTACTGTTACATTGAAGTGAAGCAGTCATCCCAAAGAGAGGAAAAGAAAGCATGAAGCTTCACTGAAATCTGGAATGTCACAGACGATGTTTACGAGCTGTCATGCTGCTATCTTATTTTCTTAAGGAACTGAAAAGTGTACTATGGCCGACGTAGTTTTTTCAGTTTATGCCATGGGCACAATTTAAATTAAAAGCCAAATCAGGTTTACCTAGCGTGTGTGTAAACCTTTGCAGGTAATTGTACAGATATGATAGGTATATGGGGACACATGGGGAGCAATGAAGAAGCACTGTACACTGTCTGATCAGAAATATCCGGGCACATATTGTTGTGTGATCTTGAGTTCGAAGACTGGTTTGATGCAGCTCTCCATGCTATTGTATCCTGTGCAAGCCTCTTCAAGTAGCTAAAGCTTGGAAGGTGGTGAGCGTCCTATTTAGAGCTGCAGAGATATTTCTTTCCCTATTTATTTCTTGTTGTAGTTGAAGGAGCGCTCTATGCAGTGTTTGAAGTCTGCGTGCCAGTTGTGTGACATTGTTAATTTCAAGCTGTATTGTTATCTTTAGAAATAAATAAAGTGTGTGAAATCCATTCCAGCAGACTGTTTAAATAAACATTATTCTCTGCTGCCTTGACTCCTACAAATCATTTACACCATGTTCCAACGCCTGAAATTGTTTAATGCAATGTCATTGACGATATATTACCCTACTGCCATGAGATCTTCCCAGTCCAAAACAGACAGCTTTTTGAAGGACATCATCTTTATGCCAGTGACTGTTATAAGTTTTTATTACACACTATTGCAATTTTGGCATTATCAAGTGCTGCTGAAAAACACAGAATGCTTAAAAAATTATTTTACAGTCATTACATATCTCGACGTTATGCTGATTATACAAAATATTTTTACTACGTAGCCATGTTACTCACATATTACGGCTTTAAGCCATGTCAACGTAATATAAGCTGACAGATTTGCAGGTTTTTTTTCCTTTATTGTGATTTCATTCCCTGCCCCATATGGGCAAGGGAGGGTTGTCAGCGGCACAATCCGCCGCTCTTCAGCCGAGTGATATGACAACTAATACAAGAATAAAATGTTACATTTAAGGCGATAAAAAAGGGGGACATAGAACAGAGTAAGTGGTGATAATGGAGGTAAAAAGACACTGACAGGGAGACGTTCATGGGGGGGGGCAACTAAAATAGTCGACATTAAGTTAAAAAACACAGTTGGCGAGTTGTAGAACACAAAAAAGACACTGAAGTCACTTGTTCAGGTTAAAACTAGGTCACAGTAAAAAAAACACTCCAGATCAACACAGGTGGAGCCCACACGAAGAATAAAACTGCCAGGTGGGACCTGCCAAGGGAGAGGCCGGAGAGGATGGAGAAGGAGGAGAGAGAAAGGTGCAGCAGGGGACGGGGCGGGATGGAAATAGTAGGGGCGTCAGCGGGTGCACCAAGAGGCAGGAGACAGGTGGGGCAGGAGATGAAGAGGGAAGACAAGGCAGGAGGGAGTGCAGAGACACTGAAGGGGCGCCCAAAAGAGGGAGGGAGAGAGGGGGAGTAGGAGGGGAAAGCCGCTCAGGAGAAGGGAGGGGGAGGAGAGGGAGCCCTGAGGTGGAGGTGGCAGGAGGAAGATAGAGTTGGTAGGAAAGGTAGATGTCAAGGCGAAGCTCATCATTTGGGAGGAGTATATGGTGGAAGTTGCATTGGGAAAGGAGGCGGAGGGTGTGGAGATGGAGGGAGGGCGGGGCACAACGGTAAAGGTGCGGCCATAGGCTGGGGGTGTAGAGGAAGGGAGAAACCAGGGGATCAGAGGGATCAAGGCGGTGGACAATATATAGTGTGCAGATGTGTTCAAGGAGAAGGAGAAGGTGGGGGAAGGGGATGAGGTCATAGAGGATGCGCGTGGGGGACGGAAGGCAGATGCAGAAGGTGAGGCGGAGCGCATGGCGTCGAGGGTTTGGAGGGATTTATAGAAACTGGGAGGGGTGGAAATGCAAGTAACGCTAGCATAACAGAGGATGGGGTGGATCAAGAGTTTGTAGGTGTGAAAGATGGTGGAAGGATGCAGACCCACATCTGGCCAGACAAGAGTTTCAGGAGGCGAAATCGGTTGTGAGCTTTGTGTTGGATGGTAAGGAGATGGGGAGTCCAGGTGAGGTGGCGGTCGAGGGTGAGGCCAAGGTATTTGAGGGTAGGAGTGAGGTGGATTGGACGGCCATAAATGGTGAGGTAGAATTTGTAGGTCATTGAAAATCTTGTTAAAAATATATTCGTGTAGTTGTTTCACAGTGCGAGCACACATATTCAAACATCGTGAAACAACATAATCTGTAAATGGACATGTTCGTTAACTCATCACTAGTCACGTATGCATTAGACCACAGCTGCAGACTACTGTTTGCAGGCTACTAATAACCGTTTTGCAGCTTAAACGGATTACAGATATTGTTTTACTATGTGTGGGGCGCCATTTCAGTCCAACGACTGTATTTGGAAGTAAAGAGTATGCCTTCGTCGCACAATTATGAAGTCTGCTATAAAATCTTACGTGACTTATTCTTAAACCATCATAGATAAACGTGAGGATTATACATCAGATTACATACACAAGCGTTATTCATCATTATACATAAAATCTTATGTGACTTATTTTTAAAACATCATGAATAAATTACATACATAGGGGTGCAACATCGTTATACAAAACTGTAGGTATTCGTTTTTGCCCACTCTTACTGTTAAATTTGTACAAGATATATATTACTATGTCGTAGGTTTATTGTATTAATACACTCCTGGAAATGGAAAAAAGAACACATTGACACCGGTGTGTCAGACCCACCATACTTGCTCCGGACACTGCGAGAGGGCTGTACAAGCAATGATCACACGCACGGCACAGCGGACACACCAGGAACCGCGGTGTTGGCCGTCGAATGGCGCTAGCTGCGCAGCATTTGTGCACCGCCGCCGTCAGTGTCAGCCAGTTTGCCGTGGCATACGGAGCTCCATCGCAGTCTTTAACACTGGTAGCATGCCGCGACAGCGTGAACGTGAACCGTATGTGCAGTTGACGGACTTTGAGCGAGGGCGTATAGTGGGCATGCGGGAGGCCGGGTGGACGTACCGCCGAATTGCTCAACACGCGGGGCGTGAGGTCTCCACAGTACATCGATGTCGTCGCCAGTGGTCGGCGGAAGGTGCACGTGCCCGTCGACCCGGGACCGGACCGCAACGACGCACGGATGCACGCCAAGACCGTAGGATCCTACGCAGTGCCGTAGGGGACCGCACCGCCACTTCCCAGCAAATTAGGGACACTGTTGCTCCTGGGGTATCGGCGAGGACCATTCCCAACCGTCTCCATGATGCTGGGCTACGGTCCCGCACACCGTTAGGCCGTCTTCCGCTCACGCCCCAACATCGTGCAGCCCGCCTCCAGTGGTGTCGCGACAGGCGTGAATGGAGGGACGAATGGAGACGTGTCGTCTTCAGCGATGAGAGTCGCTTCTGCCTTGGTGCCAATGATGGTCGTATGCGTGTTTGGCGCCGTGCAGGTGAGCGCCACAATCAGGACTGCATACGACCGAGGCACACAGGGCCAGCACCCGGCATCATGGTGTGGGGAGCGATCTCCTACACTGGCCGTACACCACTGGTGATCGTCGAGGGGACACTGAATAGTGCACGGTACATCCAAACCGTCATCGAACCCATCGTTCTACCATTCCTAGACCGGCAAGGGAACTTGCTGTTCCAACAGGACAATGCACGTCCGCATGAATCCCGTGCCACCCAACGTGCTCTAGAAGGTGTAAGTCAACTACCCTGGCCAGCAAGATCTCCGGATCTGTCCCCCATTGAGCATATTTGGTACTGGATGAAGCGTCGTCTCACGCGGTCTGCTCGTCCAGCACGAACGCTGGTCCAACTGAGGCGCCAGGTGGAAATGGCATGGCAAGCCGTTCCACAGGACTACATCCAGCATCTCTACGATCGTCTCCATGGGAGAATAGCAGCCTGCATTGCTGCGAAAGGTGGATATACACTGTACTAGTGCCGACATTGTGCATGCTCTGTTGCCTGTGTCTATGTGCCTGTGGTTCTGTCAGTGTGATCATGTGATGTATCTGACCCCAGGAATGTGTCAATAAAGTTTCCCCTTCCTGGGACAATGAATTCACGGTGTTCTTATTTCAATTTCCAGGAGTGTACTATATAACCAAACACGCACGTGTTAGGTAAATGTGGAGAGAAACCTTGTGCATCTTTTGTGTGAATAATAGCCATGCATAATAAAAATACCGACATCATGTACACTTCATTAGAAAAATAATATGCAGAACCTAGGAGAATGGAATCACAAAACATTGTAACAAAAACAAAAGCATTCCGTAACAATATGGACATTCTAAGAACTGGAATACGTAATAACAAGAGGAGCATGACACTAAAATTAAGTTCAGAATATTACATTATAAATATAACTAATTAAAAGCAAACAAAACAAACTATACAGGGTGGTCCATTGATAGTGATCTGGCCAAATGTCTCACGAAATAAGCATCAAACGAAAAATCTACAAAGAACGAAACTCGTCTAGCTTGAAGGGGGGAACCAGATGGCGCTATGGTTGGCCCGCTAGATGGAGGAAAAAGTTGGTGATTGAAATTTCTTGAGAAGATTCCGCTGCAACGGAAAACGCCTCCATTTTAATGGTGTGCATTCCAAATCCTGTATCATATCCGTGACACTCTCTCCCCTACTTCGCGATTATACAAAACGTGCTGTTCTCATTATGCCCATAATAACTGCTCGTAAACGGTCTACATTTGTCTGGAGTCGTTGTTTCATGTGGGGTCTTATGATGCTTCCACGACATGAAATATTGACGATGCAGCTTTCTCCTTGATATGTTTGTGCAAAACGTAGGCATTGCAGCAACTGACACCATACGATAAATGGCCACCTTCTAGTCCGTCTATTACACGAATAATTGGCGCTTTTTTTGTTGAGTGTATTCTACTTCGTTGCAGTGTAAAATGAAATAATGAAATAACGTCCGGCTTATCATTCTCTTCGTCGACGAAATCATCATGGTGCACTGTAGACAAGAGAATCACAGCCGTGCTCTTCTTTGGTGGGTAGGAAAGAAGAGTCGGTTCTTTGGTGAATCCGCAGATGCTAGAAACCGACTGGTTTGGTCCTATCTGGAAGAAATTCCCTGAGGATTTGTGGCTTGTTTATCTACATAGTTCTAAACATCCTGAGTCCTTTGAGCCACAACGGCTGGGCAGTTTCCACCGACGACAACCAATCATCGTAAGTTATTTTTCTATGTGTATTGTAGACAAATTTCGGTAAGTGTACAACTGATTCAGAGGGCTTACTTAGCTGTTATTCCTCGACAGTCAGCCCTACCCTGAGACTGGTTTTGCCGACATACACGTATGCATTATACACGTATGAATGTCCGTCAAACACATTACTTCTATCTCGTATCTTGCCGGTTTGTTGGGCATATACATTTTAAATCGGCATCGACCTCTGAAAGGAATCAGGATCTTATCTTTGAAAGCAAACCCTCCAGTTTCGTAAAACCGCTGACACTTGTCAATAAAATTTTTAAACAGTGATTAAATAACTGCAAGTGGGCCTAACTTCGCTCCCTCCTTTCTCGTTGTTAAATCATCAGAGAAAAAAGCCCTGATCAACGCTTAACACCTCTTTTCCGACGTAGTAGCTCGGAAAATTGGCGACCAGTCGGACCAGTAGAAAAAAAGATAAGTTCTGCTTGGACGACCTGGAAATTCCCGATAGTAAAAGGAGACCAAAAAGTGCAGTATCTCTTCTTTTGAGGTGTTTTTATACGAAACGCTGTGTGGTTGTTCTAGGAATTAGTCCACTCCACAATGTCATCTATTACATTGTCGGAGGAGTAGATTCGCCAGATATCTTCGGGACCGTGATTGGTAAACTTCGAGCGTCTCCCTTCAGACATGAAAGCGGTATTTTTATAACAATTGTCGCTGAACGCTCGAGGCAGTTGGTTTTGAATTCCAAGAAAAACGTCCCTCGATTTCCAGAGTAGCTTACAGCATGTTCTATATCTTCACTGGATGGTCGTTCACACCGTCTAATTCTGCTTCCAATACCTCAGATGAAAAAATATAATCATAATGAGGATAATATAGAAACTGCAGCTCTTCAGCGTCCACTAGTTGCATCTTTACCCACCTGAGAGGCGGGTGGTCCACGTTAAGCGTTAACGACAGACCCAACCTTGCATATTGTAAGATGGCAAGAACTATGCCCCTTACATGAAGTCATTAAAGATCACCTAACTCACATTGAGCGAACAGTAGGGCTGAACAATAATGACTGACAAGGCACAATGCATCTTGTAGAGGGTATAGTATGGAAGTATTGCAGTAATTAATGTCAGGTGATGGTTTTAAAGTAATTCACATGACATGAAAACTTTGTGGAAACACGTAGATTTACTGGAGGCTAGTTTATCCCAGGGAAGTATTCAGAGTTGACCATGGCCGGCTGGGGACTGGCGAAGGGAAGCGACAATAGGCAGCTTAGGGTGGCTCAAGCTCTGAGAAAGTGGTAACAGGGCGCGGCCTCCAGCTGCCTTAAGATGAGTGACAGTGAGTGGGTGGTTGACCCCATGCTGGTGTACTGGGAAGCAGATGGAGAACTTGTACGCCTGTTGATAAATGTCCGTTGTGCCGTTTTCAGTGAAACATGCGAGAAAGCCGTGCAAAGCTACGGTGGAGCGGTCAACAGAGGCCAAAATACGCGTGTTCGTGACTATAGCAACTTCACGCTGAATTCACGGTCCGCAGTCTGAAGTAAATCACATGAAGAGCGACAGAATGAAATACGCCGGCCTCCGATGGGATCGTAGGACCAAGGAATTTGAAGTACTCCCCTGGAAATCAGAATTCGGGAAAAATTGGTGTTTTGTGCAGACGCTATCCTTGTTGGGTGGCCTGGGAGGAGCTAAACAGCAGAAGTAGAGAGGAAGGGAAATTTTGTGGAAATTTGTTCACTTCCCAGAGCAGGCATTGGTCGGCGCTGGGAAGCGACGCATAATTAACGCGACTTGCGCTGCAATTGGCGTAAGTGATTTTGCTGGAGGGGACTGGGAGAAGTCTCCATAGAGGTCTTTCGTTCCCAGCTTGCCTAGAGGGCGGACGTGGCGTTCTTTACTCAGCTTGCCTGAGAGAGAGTGAGCATCTCTGCAGTTTAGGACTTAGCAAACGGAACGATTGAGCTTGGAGATAGAAAGTCTTGGTTCAGATATGTACTGAGCAAGATAGTTAGGAGTGAATAGACGAGCGCAGCCTTGCAGCACAACGACGCCGGCCGACGTCTGCAGAACGGCGCCCCGTCACGCTGAATTCGGTGAAAATACACGTGCTCCGGCTAGAGTTAGGCACTGATTAATTTGTTGGATCATGTCGGCAAAGTTTCCGCGAGGGTTTCATGGGCCGTGTATTGTGGAATTCTTCTCCCACTTCGCATTACGCCTGGGTCAGTTGATAGGATTAATTTTGATTTATCGCGCTTTACACCACGTAAACGCAATTTATTACCACTGCTTGTTAGGAGAGTCATGTAATGTGATGATTGAAGGTCGGGAGTTAAAATAAATTTGTGCTGATCGACTGCATCCGTTTTCAATCAAGTAGTTGAAATCCCAAGTTACTTTCTTAATTAATTTTATGTTCAACATTTGCATCTGGTGTTCAATAGCTGAATATAACATCAATGTGCACCCCTTTTGAATTGAAAGTGATCAATTCTTTATCAATTAATGTCAACACTGCCACCGCAGCTCAATCAGGAGTCACAGGGCCTTATTGCTTTATTTGCACTCTCTGTTGATCTGTTAGTCAATTAACTGGGGTTAACAGATGCCAAAAGCCAGATAAGTGACGGGTGGGGTGTGACAATATGTCGTCCTTCATGCGTCACAACCTGCACTCGCACACATTATGTAATTCCCGTACAGGGGGAGGACATTTTCATCGAAAGTTACTGCCTGGTATCGGCGGATAAATACCACGCTGCAGTACCTGGGTTGTTAAAAAGAATCATTGCATCGTACTTCTTAAGAACGCAGGCGCTGCAGTATCGCATTAACTGAATTTATTAACAGTTTTAATATTTGAAATATTTAATGTGCAAATTGTGTCATTAATACCGCTATCCCTTTAGCATCCTTTGATTACATCGTAATAGGAATTTACAACTATTTATAAACTAGAGAAAGGGAAGTGCAGAATTGTAAAGGACACTGCAATACACTGAAATAAATAAAAAAATACTTCTATCCTCCACTGAATTTAGAGTTTTGTGAAAACACAAAACAGTTATGTTTTAGTTACGAGAATACGTGAATGTCTACATTTACAGAGAGAGATACGTAACTAAGAGCAAAGTGTATTTCAACGTGTTTACATCGTTAGTTTAGAAATTCCCAAAGTTTTTGTTTGTTTACAGACGCAATCAAAAAATTTTACAAAATAATCAATCACTCACTACATTGACAAAATGTCGTTTTCTGAAAAATTCGTTCACTACCTCAAACTGATTCTGAAGCACTGCAACAGCTCTACCAAACTGTTCTTCATAGGATAAATTGTAACGAAAACATTTACACTCGACGACATATGTCGCAGCTGGGAAATGCATATGTCTTATTCTGAGAACTAACCTTCTGAGGAATCTAGTCTATGTTGTGGAAAGCAAAGCAATGAAGAGGTTAGATCTACATAGATGCTACACAGCCTGTGTCGAGCAATTTTGTTCTGTTAAATGCTCCATGCAGTGCCATTCGTCCAACAAACATTTGATTAAAAAAATGGTTCAAATTACTCTGAGCATTATGGGACTTAACTTCTAAGGTCATTAGTCCCCCAGAACTTAGAACTACGTAAACCTAACTAACCTAAGGACATCACACACATCCATGCCCGAGGCAGGATTCGAACCTGCGACTGTAGCGGTCGCGCGGTTCCAGACTGTAGCGCCTAGAACCGCTCGGCCACCCCGGCCGGCAAACATTTGATATCTCGACAGTTGGCTCTGAAGAAACGACTCCGCGTATTTCAGGAAGAATTGTAGCGGGCACTACGATTGTAATATGAGACAACAGCAACAGCATAGATTTTTTAAATACATTCTATGGCTTCCATCAAGTGGTGTCAATTATATTTTTGCAAACACTGTGTCAAGATTCATTTCACTGTTTTCTGTGGGGTAATACTTTGGGTGAGGTCTCCAGAGCCCTTACAATATCGTTAGCTTTAATATGTAACTAGGAGCAAGGTGTTCAAGGTGAACTGAATATGTAAGACAGAAAACCAACATACCGTAATTACGAGTTCGTCAAGAAACTGTGCCTTCCGGTTTCACACTGACGTAAAATTTCGAAGCATTGTGTTTCTTTTTCCAGACAGATGGCTCAGGTACACAATCCGGCTTTTCCTTTTCCATCTTTTTTTTCAGGCCTCTTCGTACGTGGTTACTGCAAGTACTGCGAAGCTGCTATTCTCTAAGAGAAGTCTACCACGTTTCATTTAGCACTGGACATCGACCTACATATTACTGAATCGACAGGTTATGTCCGAATCATGTATAAGAATTAAACAGTGGAAGCCAGCTGTAAACATTTCTTTTTCTAGTCTTCATGTACTCATCAACAATATGTCTTGAATATTTCGTGCATAAGAACGACGTAGTGAAGACAGAGAATGTTAATAAATACAAATAAAACACTTTACTGCGTCAGTCACTTGTTTATTTCCCTAGTATGCGTTTCGATTGTTCCTCCCCCCCCCCCCCCCCCATTATCTTCAGGCTCTCCAGCTGCAGAGGATGGCGTGAAACATCGGAACACGCAGTGGGAAAAGTAAACAAGTGATTAACGCAGCAAACTGTTTTATTTGAAAATGTATCGTGAATAAGAATCGCTTGCACTTTGCCATGTTAATCGTCTGTAGAAGTATAAACGACTAATGCAGCCGTAATCACAACATCAAGCGTTCTGCATAACTCCACAGATTCATGTTTACATGCAGTACGCTCCTTGCCTTTTACTTTCCATAAGCTTATAATCTTCAATGAATTCCTCAGTAGTGTTGTTCCTTTTACTATATGCCAAGTTGATAAATTAACATACTACCTGGAAAACAAAGGCCACTGCTAATTGCACAACAAATTAGCATAACGCAAATAGTTATGGAACTCGCTTTTAAACCTGTTGGGGGGGGGAGGGGGGGGGGGTTGGGGATTGTTTTGGGGAAGGAGGCCAGACAGCGAGGTTATCGGTCTCATCGGATTAGGGAAGGACGAGGAAGGAAGTCGGCCGTGCCCTTGGAAAGGAACCATCCCGGCATTTGCCTGGAGCGATTTAGGTAAATCACGGAAAACCTAAATCAGGATGGCCGGACGCGGGATTGAACCGTCGTCCTCCCGAATGCGAGTCCAGTGTCTAACCACTGCGCCACCTCGCTCGGTTTTTTAAACCTGTCACATGTTGCAAAGACAAAGGGCCAAGTAAGAGCTCTAAGCCTGAAATCTTTGTAGACGACTTTCACAAACTTCCAGTCTGGACGTAAGTACAGTTAAAAACTATAAAACTCGGAATTCCGTCCGGTCTCTGAAGACCCTACGGTACTGACCGGCCGCAGTGTCATCCTCTCTGGCTGCGTATACCGAAGGGCGTGAGGTCAACACACCGCTCCCCTGGCCGTTTTCGTGACCAGAGCCGCTACTCCTCAATCAAATAGCTCAATTTCCCTCAGAAGGGCTTGAGTGCGCCCTGCTTGCCGACAGCGCTCGGCACACCGAGCTGTCACCTATGCCAGTGCGAGCCAAGCCCGACGGTGCTTAACTTAGGTAATCTGACGGGAAGGCCGTTGGCACAGAATTAAAAAAGAATCGAAATTTTTTTGTTTCTTTATAGACGCAATCACATGTTGATGACACCGCCATAACCGGTTTCGGCCGTACAATGACCATCTTCAGATTCTAAAGGCGGCATACATTGAACACAGGTTCCTGCCTTGTCAAACTACGCATGATCCTTTGTTCGATGTATGCAGCCTTTAGAATCTGAAGATGGTCATTGTATGGTCGAAACCGGTTATGAAGGTGCCATAAACATGTGACTGCGTCTACAAATAAACAAATAAGATTTTAGAAAAGAATCAATCACGCACTGCATAGACAAAATGTCGTTTTTTCCGAAAAAGAATTGAATTTATATTATACCCCACCAGAAATATAGCAGTGTAGTACCTTCCACTTGCACAGATTTGATGGCACATACAGTCCGGTTCAGCTAACAGCAGTACCTGAGCTTCTTCCCCTTTAGACCCAGTAGCGCACAATGTAAACAGGTGCCGAGTGAGTCAATGCGAGCGCTTGTTCCGAGCGGCGACTTTGTGTTCACAGAGCAACGGGCGTGGTGGTGTGTGTGTGGGGGGGGGGGGGGGGGGCTTAGGGGGAAGGGGAAGGGCGGGGCTAGAGCAGTCCGTGTTATCAGCGGCAGCCGCGCACGGGCGCGGAGCCGCTGTTAACCTCTGACTCCCGACATCACAGATAGTCGCCGCTGCTGTCATACGCGTCGACAACCAAAGCCGCCGGTTCAGCAGATGTGGACAGGCTTTCAAGTGCAAGCGCTCAGGCGGTCGACCGCGACAGGAATACAAGTCGCGGCCTTGCGGCGTACGCTGCGACAATTTCGATGGAGTCCTCTGACTCATCTTGCACCAGTAGTCCGTTCGACTCACCGCATCCGGGACGCATTACTAAGCGTTACTCTTAGGCAACAGATGTTCCTGAAACGGGAGACCGCAAGATACTTGAAACAAAGAGTGACAATGTCCTGTAGCACGTGCTTTTGAGCTTATGTTTTAGAGCGTCAAAGACCCTCACTGACGGCGAGTAATCAAGTCCTACAGAGTATCTCCCTCTCTCCAATAAAATCCTGTCACCATAACCATAATTGCTTTATCCCACAGTGGATATCTCATGCTGGTCTCACACAAAATGAACTTAAAAATTGCCATCATTAGCCGTATATGAGCATTTTGATTGTTTTATATTAATAAATTACTATTTATTGTTTATGGCATAAATGTTACAAACTTCAGACCTAAGAAGGGTTTGATATAACTGTCTTACGCTACTCTTTCCTATGCAAGACTGTTCATCTCTGCGTGACTACTCCAACCTTCATCCATATGAACATGCTTAATGTATTCAAGCCTTAGTCTCCGTCTACAATTTTGTACCTCCTGCACTTCCTTCCCTTATCAAATGGGAGATAACATTATGCTACAACAGCATTATACCATGATGCAGTTCAGATGCTTTCCCCTCATCATCAGGCAAATAAGACAGAAATAACGTACTACTCATACTACACAAAAGACTGAACAGGCTACTGGAACACAGAATTTCAACGGGCCGATGACTATTATCACCACTAACGGCAGGTTTGTAGATGAGAACAACAAATCTGGACTAAAATTAATAGCAGAAGTTTATATTTACAGCTACCATGCGCTATTAATTCACTTCCAATACGTTGCGTACGCTGTATGGTTTGCAATGTTGTCTCATATGTATGTACTAACCACCCTACATACACGAATTACAAATGATACTCGGATAGTTACTTGTCGTTTCTAATTATAACATTTATTTTTTTCTACAGTTTCTTAAGACGAAAACTTCCTACAGACCGAAATTGTATCTGAATTTAGTCGCAGCAACTGGGCCGAAAACTTATTTATTCATGATACCTGTCGTGAAAGACTCTGATGTCAAATACACATCCCCAGGCTGTGGCTAAGCCATGTCTCCGCAATATCCTTTCTTTCAGGAGTGCTAGTTCTGCAACGTTCGCAGGAGAGCTTCTGTAAAGTTTGGAAGATAGGAGACTAGGTACTGGCAGAAGTAAAGCTGTGAAGACGGGGCGTGAGTCGTGCTTGCTTGGGTAGCACAAATGGAGCCGGCATGGTAGCTCAGCGTGTTCTGTCAGAGAGCCGTAATTAAAAAAACTGAGTGTAAGGATCAACAACAAATTTGAACGGATGTCATGTGACGTCCGCAACGACCAAACACAATGATCAACAACGAACCAAAAAAAAAAAGGTAGAGCACTTTCCCACTAAAGGTTAAGGTCCCGAGTTCTAGTCTCGGTCCGGCACAGTTTTAATCTGCCAGGAAGTTTCTGTTGTCAAATGTTCGTCAGAATTTTGTTAAGTCCATCATTTGATAGATTAGTACCAGATGCAAACATAAGATCGCTTCCACTTTTGGCTGTCATTTTCTAAGTCCGCCTTCGTAGTTTTTTGAAGAGAGCAATGTGAGAAGCATTTCTGGATACATGCAGGTGGGGTGTGGAGATGGGAGACCAAAAAAAAGGTATGAGTGGTCAGCGTGTCTGATTACCATGTGGAAGACGCGGATTGAATACCGGAATTGTCAGAGTGCCACAGTTTTTCCTCGGAAGGAAACGCTTTAAGCCTCGAAATGGCAACTGATGACCACTTTGGTGAGAAGCAGCGGCTCCAAGTTCTGGTAAGCTGATAACTTTAGGGAGAAATGTGTGCTGGCCCAAAGAACCTACGAATGGCATCCGAATGGCGCCATTGGCATGGAATGGCACGGCAGCCAGTCGACAAGGAACAATCTATATCTACACCAACACTCTGCAAAGTTATTAGACCTCGGACATTTAGGTTCTAAAAATCTTAAATTAGGTACCTAAAATAGGTTCTATCACTTACAAAAATAGGTTATAAAAATTATAAAATAGGTGACCCATATCTGACATTTTACTGTCTAGATAGATAAATAAATTGACAAAAATTCACCCGGGTTCCCGGGTTCGATTCCTGCCGGGGTCAGGGATTTTCTCTGCCTCGTGATGACTGGGTGTTGTGTGATGTCCTTAGGTTAGTTAGATTTAAGTAGTTCTAAGTTCTAGGGGACTGATGACCATAGCTGTTAAGTCCCATAGTGCTCAGAGCCATTTGAACCATTTGAACAAAAATTCACATAATATTATTGTCTATGTTCATAATTACAGTCACAGTTAATAACTAACCATTTTTCCAGATTTTCCGTTGACAAACTGCTGCTCTTGTCTGTTAACAGCATCTTATATGCCGAGAACGAGCGTTCCACGTCAACATATGTCACAGGAGCCTATTTAAATGACGTTATTAGGCGCAATGGGACCGCACACTGATGCTCTGTTGATTTACCGGATAAGATGTCAGTCCCCGTGCAGAGAGTGGTCAGTGCTGGTTTTTTTTTTTTTTTTTTTTTTTTTTTTTTTTTTTTTTTTTTTTTTTTTTTTTTTTTTTGTAGCAGTGTCTTTAGTTTCTCACTAACTATCATACCAATAGAACCTGGGGCCAAGTTGATTTTTTCTGTCACCTCTTCTACCAGTCGCAGTTGCTTGTAGAGTGGTTTCCCTTAACACTCTAGAGCTTTAATAATAGGGACCAAAAATGCACAACGAGATTTTGTGTGCCGGCCGCTGTGGCCGAGCGGTTCTAGGCGCTTCAGCTCAACCACGCGACCGCTAAGGTCGCAGGTTCGAATCCTGCATCAGGCATGGATGTGTGTGATGTCCTTCGGTTAGTTAGGTTTAAGTATTTCTAAGTTTTAGGGGACTGATGACCTCAGATGTTAAGTCCCATAGTGCTCAGAGCCATTTGAACCATTTTGAGATTTTGTGTAAGCAATATCGTTGGAAATTGGTGGGTTCTTTAGAAGATCTTTAGCTGAAGTAATGCTCACTGCCTCCTCCCGCAATTTAAGAACAATGTTCTCAATGTCTTCCAAATGCTCGCTGTAATATTCCACAGCCTCTAGCCACGTTCTCCAGCGAGTAAGTATGGGTTCCGATGGAAGTGGTACGTTGGGAAGTTCCCCTCGAAATAACCGGATTCTTGTAGGTGCTTTAACAAAAACATTTTTGATGGTTGAAACTAGGTCATTTACATGTGGAAAATCAAGACGTATCGTCTCAGCTACACGATTCATAGCATAGGCAAAACATGTGATATGGAGCAAGGCTGGGTAAAATACTTTCAACAATTTAACAGCAGTGATCACGCATGCAGCTGCATCAGTGTAGATTACTTTATTTTCATCCAGACTGTTGACAAAAAGTAATTTCAGGGCTTTATTAACAAAGTAAGCAGTTCCACATATCGGCCTTGCCTTCAATTGTCTCATCGACAGAGATCCACATGTACAGGGCTATTACAAATGATTGAAGCGATTTGATAAATTCACTGTAGCTCTATTCATTGACATATGGTCACGACACACTACAGATACGTAGAAAAACTCATAAAGTTTTGTTCGGCTGACGCCACACTTCAGGTTTCTGCCGCCAGAGCGCTCGAGAGCGCATTGAGACAAAATGGCGACATGAGCCGAGAAAGCGTATGTCGTGCTTGAAATGCACTCACATCAGTCAGTCATAACAGTGCAACGACACTTCAGGACGAAGTTCAACAAAGATCCACCAACTGCTAACTCCATTCGGCGATGGTATGCGCAGTTTAAAGCTTCTGGATGCCTCTGTAAGGGGAAATCAATGGGTCGGCCTG
The DNA here is from genome assembly GCF_021461395.2 of Schistocerca americana. Taxonomy (NCBI): domain Eukaryota; kingdom Metazoa; phylum Arthropoda; class Insecta; order Orthoptera; family Acrididae; genus Schistocerca; species Schistocerca americana. Next base: position 811,515,209 of record NC_060121.1, read on the forward strand.
CAGTGAGCGAAGAAACGGTTGAACGCGTGCGGGCAAGTTTCACGCATAGCCCGCGAAAGTCGACGAATAAAGCAAGCAGGGAGCTAAACGTACCACAGCCGACGGTTTGGAAAATCTTACGGAAAAGGCTAAAGCAGAAGCCTTACCGTTTACAATTGCTACAGGCCCTGACACCCGATGACAAAGTCAAACGCTTTGAATTTTCGGCGCGGTTGCAACAGCTCATGGAAGAGGATGCGTTCAGTGCGATTCAGTGTTTAAACCTCGTCTACCAAGAAACGTGCCAGAACTGCGAGTTCGCATCAGCGATGCTTTTGAACTCATTGATGGGGACATGCTGCGCTGAGTGTGGGAGGAACTTGATTATCGGCTTGATGTCTACCGAATCACTAAAGGGGCACATATCGAACATTTGTGAATGCCTAAAAAAACTTTTTGAGTTTTTGTATGTGTGTGCAAAGCATTGTGAAAAATCTCAAATAATAAAGTTATTGTAGAGCTGTGAAATCGCTTCAATCATTTGTAATAACTCTGTATGTATCGCCCTTATCTTCCCTTATCCTGTTCAATGTATTTTCATATGAAGTACCTAGTTCTTTCTCAGTGCGAATTCTGATGGAATGCTGCGGTGACAGTATTTCTCTAGAAAACTTTTGATCTGGCTATTTTCAACTGCATTGAATGGAATGTTTGCTGCAACAGTGGCTCGATACAGGTCAAGATGAACTTCGTTTATTTTTGTTGCATTTGGGTTAGTTACAAACGCTTGTTTCAAGTTTGATTTATTTTTTAAATTGTGCCTAGTGTTTAATCCCTGCAACATGCGACCTCTGTCCAGAACATACCTAAAAACAAAAAGAAATGAGAAATACTTAGTGGAAGAATTTACGTACGAGATCTACCTAGCAAAATTAACCTACATTAAGGATTTAGAAACAATATTTTTGCATGTGTCTGGTCCACGTTAACTCGGGAAAAACAGTGGCATCTGTGAGTGGGCGTAGCAGATGCAAGGTTAACATTTTACTTACGTCTTTGTTGCACACATTGCAGTGAGTAACTCTTCCGTCTGTAGAGAAATCAGGATATTCTTGTAACCACAGACCAATCAAAGATTATTTGGAGCGGGCTACTTTCGGCATGGTTGACTTTCGACAAATATTCTGTCGCTGTGAAATAGTTCACCACATCCAAGCAGCACGCTGACCGACTGAATGAAGACAGTGCAGGTGTTTCAAACAGGCTTTTCCGACAGGGCAGGAAGGCGCCGGAGACAGATCACAAGGCTCCTCCGTGCCCTGCCGGACCATTTGACGGTTCACAGAGAGCGACAACGCTCTGCAGAGCAGGGCGGGCTGGAACAGCCAGGCGTATGCTGTCGTCGTCTGACAACGACTTGCGTTCAGGCGTGCAAACAAACCAGTTATCATTCAGTTCTAAATAGCCGGGAAGACCAGAAGAGTAGTTTTAGTCATACAAATTTTATTTGACTGGATTTAAAAAAAGTTAGGTACAGTAGGTTATAGCATGTGTCCAGAATGAGATTTTCACTCTGCAGCGGAGTGAGCGCTGATATGAAACTTCCTGGCAGATTAAAACTGTGTGCCCGGCCGAGACTCGAACTCGGGACCTTTGTCTTTCGCGGGCAAGTGCTCTACCATCTGAGCTACCGAAGCACGACTCACGCCCGGCCCTCACAGCTTTACTTCAGCCAGTATAAGTTTGGAAGGTAGGAGACGAGATACTGGCAGAAGTAAAGCTGTGAGGGCCAGCCGTGAGTCGTGCTTCGGTAGCTCAGATGGTAGAGCACTTGCCCGCGAAAGGCAAAGGTCCCGAGTTCGAGTCTCGGCCGGGCACACAGTTTTAATCTGCCAGGAAGTTCCAGGTTATAGCACGAATTAGGTATTTTTAGGATTTTCAAAATTAGTACAATCAGGTTCTAACATGAAATTAGACGTTTTAGGTACCGTAAAATCACAATTTTCGATAAAATACTCACACCAAAAAACGTTTTGCATCATCCCAGTTCCCAGAACTCCTGAAGATAGACGTTGACTGTGGATATTTTATCAAAGACACAGTCCCTTTGACTGTTCAGACTGTCATTAAACCCGCCCAAAGATGTAAGCAACCATGCTTGAGCAGCACCTATTAGACGGAGGGGGTCCGACTGCTGATCAGTTCCAGCCATTCCGCCAGGAAGGAGGTACACGGCTCGTGTTGTCTGTAGCTCAACCATGCCTAGACGGTCAATACCGCGGTTCGATCGCGCCCGCGTTGTTTCTTTGTGCCAGGAAGGGCTCTCAACAAGGGAAGTGTCCAGGCGCCTCGGAGTGAACCAAAGCGATGTTGTTCGGATATGGAGGAGATACAGAGAGGCGAGAACTATCGCTGACATGCCTCGCTCAGGCCGCCCAAGGGCTACGACTGCAGTGGATAACTGCTACCTACGGATTATGGCTCGGAGGAACCCTGACAGCAACGCCACCGTATTGAATAATCTTTTCGTGCAGCCACAGGACATCGTGTTATGACTCAAAGTGTGCGCAATAGCCTGCACGATGCGCAACTTCACTCTCAACGTCCATGGTGAGGTCCATCTTTAAAACCACGACACCATACAGCGCGGTACAGATGGGCCCAACCACATGCCGAATGGACCGCGGAGTATTGGTATCACGTTCTCTTCACCGATGAGTGTCGCATTGCCTTCAACCAGACAATCGTCGGAGACGTGTTTGAAGGCTACTCTATCAGGCTGAACGCCTTAGACACACTGTACAGCGAGTGCAGCAAGGTGGAGGTTCCCTACTGTTTTGGAGTGGTGTTATGTGGGGCCGACGTACGCCGCTGGTGGTTATCCAAGGCGCCGTAATGGTTGTACGATACGTAAATGCCATCCTTCGACCGACAGTGCAACCATGTCGACAGCATATTGGTGAGGCATTCGTCTTCATGGACGACAATTCGCGCCGCCATCCTGCACATCTTGTGAAATGACTTCCTTCAGGATAACTACATCGCTCGACTAGAGTGGTCAGCATGTTCTCCAGGCATGAACCCTCTCGAACATGCCTGGGATAGATTGAAAATTGCTGTTATGAACGACGTGACATCCCAACCACTCTGAGGGATCTACGCCGAATCGCCGTTGAGGAGTGTACAGTCAGGATCAACTGTGCCTTGATGAACTTGTGGATAGTATGCCACAACGAATACAGGCATTCAGCAGTGCAAGAGGACGTACTACTGGGTATTACAGGTACCGGTGTGTACAGCAATCTGGAAATTTGGAAATTTGTCGTAAGGACTATAGGACCAAACTGCTGAGGTCATAGGTGCCTAGGCTTACACACTAATTAATCTAACTTAACCGAACTTACACTAAGGACAACACACAGACACACACTCATGCACGAGGGAGGTTTCGAACTGCCGTTGGGGGGAGCCGCGCGAACCGTGACAAGACGCCTCAGATTTCGCGGCAACCTAATTCGGCCAGCAATCTGGACCACCAGCTCTGGTGGGATCGCTGTGTGGTGGTACAACATGCAATGTGTGGTTTTCATGAGCAATAAAAAGGTCGGAAATGATGTTTATGTTGATCTCTATTCCAAGTTTCTGTACAGGTTCCGGAACTCCCGGAACCAAGGTGATGCAAAACGTTTTTTTGTGCGTATTTGCGTAATTCTTAGCTGGCAATATCACGAGAGCATGTTTGTCATATAGAATTTTATTTAATTGGATTTTTAGAATTTAGGTACAATCAGTTACTAACCTGAAATCAGGTATTTTTAGGTGCTATAAAACTAGCTTTTTCGATCATAAATTGGCGTAATTCATGTATATAGAACTTTCATTGCCTTTATTTAAGGAGGAACAAAATAGGTTTTTACCCAAAATCCGAGGTCCAGTTATTAGGGATTCTTTCCATTCCTTCCACTTACTTAGCGCAGGAAGAATGACAATGTCCCTGTGCGTACTGTAATTATCCTAGTGTTTTCCTCACGTTCCCTATGTGAGTAATACTTGTGGAGGCGGGGGGAGGGGGGGGGGAGGGAGCGGGATTTGTAGTATATTCCCAGAATTATAATTTAAAGCTGATTCTTGAAACTTCTCGGGATATTTCACCTCTATCTTCAAGAGTCTCCTAGTCTAGTTTCTTCAACATCTTCGCGACACTCGCCCACTGGTCAGACAAACCCATTGTAAGGTGGCTATAATTTCGCACCTTACAAGCACTCATCAACATACTTTGCCGTTAACTACAAAGACAATTAGGTATAATTTGATAGGTTGCACATCGTATATATGAATGTTTAAAGGGGAGTGATATTGTCTCGTATACCTTGTAAATAATTGTTAACGCTTATTGCATGAAACGTGACGGATTATCTTTATTATCAGTACGACGAAATGAATGATTGCCTATACTAGTAGAGGTTGGAACGCCGTGGAGATGAAACAGCAGGCAGAACTCAAGCACTGGGTGGAAGGCCTTCACAGGTGTTGATCCTGCTTAAAAACAGGAAGTAGGTAGACGGACGTCGTGGCACCTGAGCTTTTGAGCACAATAGTGTGACGGCCGGCCGCTATTGTAGCAGGACCGGAAGGAGAACCAGGAACTCTGCAAATCTTGAACGCAGGTGAGAGGAACGAAGAAGCGCCACCTCAGAAACCACGCAGACTGGGTTATTTCCAAGGATTTTTACTCAGAACCGTACCATTGTACGAGTATTGGTTTTTCCTCGCCAACTTCCAGCGATGGACGACAAAAGACTAAAATATGGTAAGACGGCGTTCGGTTGAATCTGTAGAGAGGGAGAATATTCCGTGGTTTCGGGAATATGATCCGTTTTCGGAATTACGAGGGTGGGGAGCCGAGCCTTGCTGGAAGCCAGCGTGGAGAGACGTGGTCTTCCGTTGTGAGCACCCGTGTGTGACGGTCGCTCGGTAGCAGCTTTATTGGTACAGACGGACTTGCTGTCTTTGCTCTCAGGAGAGTTTATAGTTAGAACAGTTAGGCACTGTACTGGTGCGAACCTATACAATTGTGGACTTCATCTCTGGGTTGGAAGTCGTTGAGTATGCAGTGTGCAGTAATTGAGAGCACTTCTTCTGCCTATACTTGCGTTGAGACGTTATCTGAACTCCGTCCTTGTGGCTGGGAGTTCGCGTTTCAAGACTGTAGAACACAGATAGGAAAAGACGGTATTGGAGTATATTAGTCAGAGGACCACCTTCTGCCATCCTAATATTTGAAAGGATTTATTTGTGGCTGGAGTTCTTCCAGTGTCGCAGACGAGTACGAGTACCCTCACTTCGACACACCGGACGCAGTACATACGGTGATGTCGCAAATTGCTTCAGCTTATTAGGGCTATAAAGCTGAACAGCTGTGATCACGTTAGTTTATTTCCACTGAGGTTCCACATCACCGTACATCATCTTTGAAAGTAGTGTCTTCTAGTGTTTGGTACGTAGATGATAGTCATGTCGTGTTAGTGATATTAGACCACGCAGTCGTAATAAGGAGCAGAGTTGGGCAATTGATTATTAATTTTAGTTTGGAAATATAGACAATTGTACTTAAAGGGTTGATTTTAATCTATAGTAAATATACAGGGTGAGTCCCCTAACACTACCGCTGGATATATTTCGTAAACAACATCAAATACTGACGAATCGATTCCACAGACAGAACGTGAGGAGAGGGGCTAGTGTAATTGGTTAATACAAACCATAAAAAAATTCACGGAAGTATGTTTTTTAACACAAACCTACGTTTTTTTAAATGGAACCCCGTTAGTTTTGTTAGCACATCTAAACGTATAAACAAATACGTAATCAGTGCCGTTTGTTGCATTGTAAAATGTTAATTACATCCAGAGATATTGTAACCTAAAGTTGACGCTTGAGTACCACTCCTCCGCTGTTCGATCGTGTGTATCGGAGAGCACCGAATTACGTAGGGATCCAAAGGGGACGGTGATGGGCCTTAGGTACAGAAGAGACTGGAACAGCACATTACGTCCACATGCTAACACCTTTTTATTGGTCTTTTTCACTGACGTACATGTACATTACCATGAGGGGTGAGGTACACGTACACACGTGGTTTCCGTTTTCAATTACGGAGTGGAATAGAGTGTGTCCCGACATGTCAGGCCAATAGACGTTCAATGTGGTGGCCATCATCTGCTGCACACAATTGCAATCTCTGGCATAGTGAATGTCGTACACGCCACAGTACATCTGGTGTAATGTCGCCGCAGGCTGCCACAATACGTTGTTTCATATCCTCTGGGGTTGTAGGCACATCACGGTACCCATTCTCCTTTAACGTACCCCACAGAAAGAAGTCCAGAGGTGTAAGATCAGGAGAACGGGCTGGCCAATTCATGCGTCCTCCACGTCCTATGAAACGCCCGTCGAACATCCTGTCAAGGGTCAGCCTAGTGTTAATTGCGGAATGTGCAGGTGCACCATCATGCTGATACCACATACGTCGACGCGTTTCCAGGGGGACGTTTTCGAGCAACGTTGGCAGATCATTCTGTAGAAATGCGATGTATGTTGCAGCTATTTGGGCCCCTGTAATGAAGTGAGGACCAATGAGGTGGTCGCCAATGATTCCGCACCATACATTTACAGTCCACGGTCGCTGTCGCTCTACCTGTCTGAGCCAGCGAAGATTGTCCACGGACCAGTAATGCATGTTCCGTAGATTCACTGCCCCGTGGTTTGTGAAACCCGCTTCATCGGTAAACAGGTAGAACTGCAACGCATTCTCTGTTAATGCCCATTGACAGAATTGCACTCGATGATTAAAGTCGTCACCATGTAATTGCTGATGTAGCGACACATGAAACGGGTGAAAGCGGTGACGATGCAGTATGCGCATGACACTATTTTGACTCAGTCCACCGGCTCTCGCAATGTCCCGTGTACTCATGTGTGGGTTCATGGCAAGAGCAGCTAACACACCAACTACACCCGCTTCTCCTGTGACGGGCTTGATACGGACCCGTTTGCGTGCTACGACCATACCTGTTGCATACAGTTGGCGGTAGATGTTTTGCAATGTGCGGCACGTTGGATGCTCTCTGTCCGGGTACCGTTCTGCATACACCCTGCAGGCTTCAGCTGCATTTCGTCGACACTCGCCATAGATGAGTATCATCTCCGCCTTTTCAGAGTTCGAATACACCATGGTCACAGTTCCTACAACGCTACACTATCACAGACGTCTGGTAACACGGTGTACCACAGTTGGTCTGCGTGCGGAGACGAATGCAGAATAACAATAGCAGCAAGCGCTACATGCGGACACTGCGACAGCTAGACCAAACCACAACAGTGCACTACAGCCACACTCGTAAACACGGTCGTCATCGTAAACATGTCCCTGCAGATGCTGCTCGCCGACCGTGGCCCGTGTTTGTTACAACACGCAACTGAACGTCGGAGGTTTCAAGCGTCAACTTTAGTTTACAATATCTCCGGATGTAATTAACATTTTACAATGCAACAAACGGCACTGATTACGTATTTGTTTATATGTTCAGATGTGCTAACAAAACTAACGTGGTTCCATTTAAAAAACGTAGGTTTGTGTTAAAAAACATACTTCCGTGCATTTTTGTATGGTTTGTATTAAACAATTACACTAGCCCCTCTCCTCACGTTCGGTCTGTGGAATCGGCTCGTCAGTATTTGATGTGGTTTACGAAATATGTCCAGCGGTAACGTTAGGTGACTCACCCTGTATATTGAACAACAACGTTTATCACTTAGTAGTATTAGTTGCCTTCATCATTCATTTATGTTTATATTGTAACTAATATGTAAAAAAGAGCATTAAGATATCCTAAGATCTGCTTCAGGGGGTAGTCAGACAGGGCCAAATCATCATTTTAGCATTTATTATTTTCCGTTGCGCACATTCATTTTTACACCCGCCTGGAGTAGCACCTTGGTCCGTGACCACTCGTCCTGCGCGTCTCTGTATATGTCCAATATCCCCTGTAGGTCCTATTTGATACGGGTCCTACACACTTGAGCAATATTCCAGAATGAGGCGCATGACTGACTTGTAAGAAATCTCCTTTGTAGACTGATGGAATTTTCCAAGTATTCTACTAACAAACCGTAGTCTACCATCTGCATTACCCACGACTGAGCCAATGTGATCATTCCATTTCATGTCCCTACAAAGTGTTACACCCAAGCATTTGTATGAGTTGGCCGATTCCAACTGTGAATCGTTGATATTATAGTCATAGGATATTACGTTTTCCCATTTTTTGAAGTGCACAACTTTACATTTCAGAACATTTAAAGTAAGTTGGTAATCTTTGCACCACTTTGAAATCTAATCAAGATTTGACTGAATATTTATGCAGCTTCTTCGAGACAGTATTTCACTATAGGTAACTGCGTCATCTACAAAAAGTCTGAGGTTACAATTAACATTGTCCGCAAGGACGTTAACATACAACATGAATAGCTAGGGTTAGAGATTAGATTAGATTGGTACTTGTTCCATAGATCATGAATACGACACTTCGTAATGATGTGGAACTTGTCAGGTTAATAAAAGGTGTCCATACAAGATATTACATTACACAAAATATTACATGACACTCAATATTTTTTTATGGATGTTGGGGAAGTTACCCACTTACTATATCCAAAAATTCATTTAATGGGTAGAAGGAGTTGCCATTAAGAAATTCTTTTAATTTCCTTTTAAATGCTATATGGCTATCTGTCAGATTTTTGATGCTATTAGGTAAGTGACCAAAGACTTTTGTGGCAGCATAATTTACCCCCTTCTGAGCCAAAGTTGGATTTAACCTTGAGTAGTGAAGATCATCCTTTCTCCTAGTGTTGTAGCCATGAACACTGCTATTACTTTTGAATTCGTTCGGATTGTTAATAACAAATTTCATAAGTGAATATATATATATATGTTGTGAGGCTACAGTGAAGATCTCTAGTTCTTTGAATAAGTGTCTGCAGGATGATCTTGGATGAGCTCCAACAATTATTCTGATTACACGCTTTTGTGCAATGAATACTGTTTTAATCAATGATGAGTTACCCCAGAATATGATGCCATACGAAAGCAGAGAATGAAAATAGCCGTGGTAAGCTAATTTACTCAGATTTACGAATAATGATCGGGATCCAAGTTTGGACCTTTGAGTGGACCTTTGATCACTCTAACGTTCATAATTTCTTTGTAAAATGTCTTCTTAGTTGCCACACAGTCAAGTTGGAATTCCCTTAAGTTAGAATTTGGGAGAAGCCCATGTTTTTTTGATTTCGGGGTGATCTTTTGAATGTTGTAGCCTACATAGCAAAATTTGCAATGACCCTAATAGCATAAGTAGCTGAACTCAAACGTTTCAGCAGATCCTCAGTGTGTTTTTTCCAGTTCAACGCCTCATCAATGCATACACCTAGAAATTTTGAATATTCTACCTTAGCTACCGATTTCTGATCGAAGTCTATATTTATTAATGGTGTCATTCCATTTACTGTGTGGAACTGTAAATACTGTGTTTTGTCAAAGTTTAATGAAGCCCATTAGCAGAGAACCACTTAATAATTTCTGAAAAACATCGTTTACAATTTCACCAGTTAATTCTTGTCTGTTGGGTGTGATAGCTATACTTGTATCATCGGCGAAAAGTACCAGGTTTGCATCTTCCAACACATTTCCCTAGCGAAGAACACCCGACGTTACTTCTGCATCTTACGATGACTCTCCGTCCAAGACAACATCCTGCGTCCCCCGTACCAAAAAATTCTCCGTCCAGTCCCAAATTTCGCTCGATCTCCCTTTTGACCGTACTTTGGACAGTAAGAATAGACGTGGTACTGAATCAAACGCTTTTCGAAAGTTAAGAAATATTGTATCTTCGTAGTTGCCTAAACCCAAAACTTTCAATATGTCATGTGAGAAAAGGGCGACTTGGGTTTCGCGTGCCAGGTATTTTCGGAATCAAAGTTGGTTAGCATGGAGGACGTCATTCTGCTCGAAACACCTCATGATGTTTGAGCTCTGAATATAATCTAAGATTCTACTGTAAGTCGATGTTAAGGATATTAGACCGTAGTTTTATGGATCACTTCTGCTGCCTGTCTTGTAGATGGACGTGACCTGGGCACGGTTTTTTATTCGAATGATCTACGATAGGTCATAGTTGAATAGGGACTAACTCAGCCGAGAATTCAGTATTGAATCTGATAGGAATTCCATCGGGCCCTGGAGCTTTGTTTAATTTCAACGATTTTACCTGTTTCTCGACACCACTGACACAAACATTTATTCACTCGTGTTTTCAGTGTTGCGAGGGCTAAATCGGGACAGTAATCCAGGGTTTTCCTTTGTAAAGGAACATTTGGAAATGTAGCTCATTTCAACTTTTGCCTTGGTAGTCATTCAGCGCCGTGACGCGGAGCACGCATCAATCCTAGGGATTCCTTCAGGTCGAAAATAGTGCGCAGGCTAACCAAAATATAACAGTTAGAGCAAATAATCTCATTTTAATCAAACTACTTCACTTACACGACAGATCACATGTTCCTTACATAGTTGCTCGAAGTGACGAAAGGTCCTTCACCAATTATCTTTGGGCGCTGATGACCATGCTGTTTAGCGCCCGAAAACATCAAACCACACACAGACACACACACACACACACACACACACACACACACACACCAATTAACTTCAAATGGACTCAATGCCCTGTAACTGCTGTTTACGGTCAAAGACGTGTGGCACGGAGTCACTGAACCACCATAAAACGCTGCTAACAAGTAAAATAGGAAAACGACTACTTACGTCATAACACAGTTTTCTCAGTTGCTGTTTTTCTTTCATTTTTTCAGAATATCCATTCCATTTTCTTCGGTTTTATACAACTTTTTCTAGACGATGTTCACCTGTACCAGAGGTAATACCATAATTTTTAAAGTATTAATGTTTACATTAACTATGACATTTATTAGTCACAAGTTAAATGAAATACAAATTGATCTGATATGTAATAAGTAGAAGTCCCTCTCCTTTTCAACTACAGTAGCTATGCTTCTGCTATAAAATCATTAGGAAACGGATGATAGTGAAAGTGGAACACTGTGGAAAGTGCTGTCAATTGAAAACACGATTTAAGTTTTTGTGAGTCGACCGAAACGAGGTTATAAGAAATAAAAAGTGGAAGTGAACATAGAAGAACCCCATACACACCAAATCATTGGAAATACTCACATGAAAATAAATGCATTTTTTGTTTGAACCCAGGAAAACACGTTTTGTAGACGATATGCTCACTAATGTAACGCATAATGTTCACTTTCACATGTCACATCCAGAATAAAAGGATATTGCATGAAGATGGTACATCAGCACTGACGCAATTCACGTTCAGGTTTTACTGACCGGAACCACTTTGCACTGTGGTTAACTTTAAGCGTTTCCTCCCTCATTCAGTTAAATGAAAAATTTACAGCCTTTTCTTTGACACTGAAGGTTATTACCGTACATGTTTTCTTCGGGCTGGGAAGGCACTGTGTTTATGTTCGGAATTTTGAAAAGCACAGCAATCATCTTTCGAACCACAATTCATGAAATCGTCAGTTATTTTCTATTTCTTCTGATGTTTCATAATTTGCGACGAAATAGTCAAGAAATTAACTAATAAGTAACTCATATGTAGGTCTTCAGGAGTAGTAGATGATTTCGACTCTGTACCACATTGTTCGTATTTCATCTTTGCAAGATGAAAAACGTCAATTAGATTCCAAATTATTGTGAACCTCTGGAGCCTGTGCAAAGACAAATGCTATTAACTGGCATATACCAAGAAAACACTCAGAAAATTAATTCAGTTTAGTACGGCAAAGGCAACTGCTTATAATTATAGCTATTAAACGGGTTGCAAATTTAAGTGAATACTGCTAACAATTGTGTCAGAGAAACTATAGACGGAAACTGAAATTCACTTTAAAAATTACGATCGCGTTGTGCAGTGTTATCTGTCAACCGATGTGCCTCAAGGAAGGCTATGCACCCGCTATGTTCCGCATGCGCTGTCTACCGCAGCTACGGTAGGGGTGTGCATTCCTCCAGCCGCCTGGTAAGCTATGTATTTGGCAGTTTTCAATGGTTTTTTTAAAAAAATGCTTGCAATGAGCCTTAGCAGTTAAAATTTTGACATTGAGTTTCTTTCAGTGTATGCTTCTGGTACAAAAGTTTCAGAACAGGTTTCGACATGTCGGATTGGACGGTTCCCTTGTGAGTAATAAAAATGCTATGTCTTTGACAAAGGTGTACTTTTGTTTAATGTTTATTTCTCTGAGATACTTAAATATAATATTACTGTCGATACATAATGACAGAAATTCTTTAACCACAAATCTGTAGATTGCAGTTATAAATAACCTGAGGACACTATAACAGAAGCGAAACATTAGGTTAGTTTAAATGTGTTTTTTGTTCATTAGATCCATAGTGAGGAGGGCCTCAGCGCCTTATAACTTGTAACAAAACAAGAATAGATAGCATATAGTGCAATTCTCCAGTATCCTACCAATGAACCGAACGCTAAACAATCACAAAATAATTAACCATCTTTACAAGAAACAAGATTTGTAGTCACAGATAACTTTGATTCAGTAGGTCTTAAGATATATCAAGGGGAAATAGAAGAGAGAGTAATGAGGAACGTACCGCATCTTAGAACACCCTTTATAATAGACAAAAATAATTTAATTTGATAGTTAAATTTGATTCCCAGTCTGAAAGAATCTCAAGTCTTAACATTTAAAAGTACAAAGAAAATGTACACTTTTATTGATAGACGTACTCTCATAACTGAAGACAACTGACACCAACTAAATGACCTTATTCAGAAAATTCCGGAGAAAAACATCATCCTTCTTGAATATTTTAATGCACAGATTGGCAAAGAAAAAAGTATTAGAAAATCGTTGGAAGCTACCCCACCAATTATAGAACAAAGAGAATGGCATCAGGCACGCACATAATGTAATTCTTAAATGTAGGCTACAACATTCAAAAGATCACCCCAAAATAAAAAAAAAACATGGGCTTCTCCCAAATTCTAACTTAAGGGAATTCCAACTTGACTGTGTGGCAACTAAGAAGACATTTTACAAAGAAATTATGAACGTTAGAGTGATCAAAGGTCCACTCAAAGGTCCAAACCTGGGTCTCGATCATTATTCGTCTAAAATCAAGTTTAAAGTCATCCCAAACAGAAAATACAAAATCAAACAAATTAAAGGCCGGAAACAGAGTTCGGACAACTTCAGGTTCACAAAGGCAACAGAAAACACCCATACTCAAAGCTGGGAAAATATTAATGAAAACGTAGATAACAAAGTTGAACAAATAGCACCCCAAACTGAAATTTAAAAAAAAATTCGTGTTGGTCGATGAACTGTGTTACACACACTGCAACAAGAAAGCAGGGTTGGCAACAATGGAAAGGAAACGGGGGAAACACCTTAAATTCATTAGAATTATGAATATGGTAGATAAAAATATGTGGTTCTGATAAACCAGATTCAGAACCACCAGCAGTTGAAGAATTACAAACAACCATCTCGAAATTAAAAAATAATAAAGCGGTGGGTGAAAAAGAATGAGATTTTCACCCTGCAGCGGAGTGTGCGCTGATATGAAACTTCCTAGCAGATTAAAACTGCGTGCCGGACCGAGACTCGAACTCGGGACCTTTGCCATTCGCGGGCAAGTGCTCTATCATTTTTTTTAAATCTCATTTTGTTCGCTTTTGTTCGTTGCATCTGCTCGGGGTGGACGTCTAAGACACCCGTTTAAGTTCGTCGTTGATCGATTAACTCGGTTATTATTATTATTATTATAGAGGGCAGCTAACCCTGTGACCGAACACGCTGAGCTACCGTGCCGGCTACCATCTGAGCTACCCAAGCACGACTCACGACCCGTCCTCACAGCTTCAATTCTTGCCGGCGAAAGGCAAAGGCCCCTTATCTGCGATTACTTTTATGTGTTTTTTTTTCGCTTTAAATCTCTCCGTATGCAGACTCCTGCACATTTTATGGATGTGACTACTTCCCGTACTTGTTATGCAATAGTGTAATCATAAAACAACGGGTCTACCTGCTTATTTACGCACAATACACTAAACTAGTTTATGTCGAGGATAAATTGCACATTCCTGTACCTAGCGTCGATCCTCTTCAAGTCTTCCTGCATCAAGCTACAGTTTTCTAGCTTGCGGCTTCGCATACAACTGCATCAGCCGTGAAAAACTTCATGGAATTACCAACGTTGTCTATCAGGCCATTAATACATATTCGAAAAGTAATGGCGCTAAAACACTCCCTTGGGGTACGCCTGAATATACTTATACGTCTAAAGATTTCTCTCCATTGAGAATAACAAGCTGTGTTCTGTTTGTTAGAAACTTTTCAGTCCAGTCACATTGCCAGTCTGATACCCCATACGCTTGTATTTTGTTCATTAGTAGGCAGTGCGGAACAGTATGCTTCCGATAGTCGAGGAACAAATATCAACTTGGGCACCGGTATCTACTGCTTGCTAGGGCTCGTTGACGGTTAGATCGTTGTTTTCGGAACTCATGTTGATTCCTACAGAGCAGATTTTCGGTCTCCATAAATACTCTTCCTATCGTATACATATCTATTCAGACTTTGTCTATTCCCTGTAGATATTTCGGAGGTTCATATAATTGTGATGGACGTGATGACACTGATATGCGGTATCCACATATACAGATGGCGGTAATAGCGCGCACACACAAGTTATGGAAGAGCAGCGCATTCGTGGAGTTGTCATTTGTACTCAGACGATTCACGTGAAAAGGTCTCAGACATGATTTTGACCGCACGACGGGAAATTAACAGAATTTGAGTGGTAGTTGGAGCTACACGCTTGGGACATTCCATCTAGGGAACCATTAGGAAATTCCACATGCAAGATCCACAGCGCCAAGAGCATGCCGAGAATACCACATTTCAGGCATAACCTCTAGTCACGAATAACGCAGTGACCGACAGCCATCACGTAACGACCGAAAACAGCTGCGTTCGTGCAGAGTTGTCATTGATAACAGACAAGCAGTACAGCTTGAAGTAACCGCAAGAATCGATGTGCGACGTACGACGAACGTAGTCGTTAGGACAGCGCTATGAAATCTGGCGTTAATAGGTAATGACAAAAGACAACCGACGCGACTGGCTTTGGCAACAGCATGACATCGCCTGCACAGCCCTCCTGGGCGCGTGACCGTATTGGTTGGACCCTAGACGACTGTAAAACCGTGGTGTGGTCAGATGGGTCCCGATTTCAGTTGGTAAGAGCTGAAAATGGTTCAAATGGCTCTGAGCACTATGGGACTTAACATCTATGGTCATCAGTCCCCTAGACCTTAGAACTACTTAAACCTAACTATCCTAAGGACATCACACAACACCCAGTCATCACGAGGCAGAGAAAATCCCTGACCCCGCCGGGAATCGAACCCGGGAACCCGGGCGCGGGAAGCGAGAACGCTATCGCACGATCACGAGCTGCGGACAGGTAAGAGCTGATTGTAGGGTTATTATTATTATTATTTATCCTATGGCTATAGTGACCCTACGACTTATCTTAGAAGCTAGATTAAGGAAGGGCAAACCTACGTTTCTAGCATTTGTAGACTTGGAGAAAGCTTTTGACAATGTTGACTGGAATACTCTCTTTCAAATTCTGAAGGTGGCAGGGGTAAAATACAGGGAGCGAAAGGCTATTTACGGTTTGTACAGAAACAAGATGGCAGTTATAAGACTCGAGGGACATGAAAGGGAAGCAGTGGTTGGGAAGGGAGTGAGACAGGGTTGTAGTCTCTCCCCGATGTTATTCAGTCTGTATATTGAGCAAGCAGTGAAGGAAACAAAAGCAAAATTCGTAGTTGGTATTAAAATCCATGGAGAAAAAATAAAAACTTTGAGGTTCGCCGATGACATTGTAATTCTGTCAGAGACAGCAGAGGACTTGGAAGAGCAGTTGAACGGAATGGATAGGGTCTTGAAAGGAGGATATAAGATGAACGTCAACAAAAGCAAAACGAGGATAATAGAATGTAGTCGAATTAAATCGGGTGATGCTGAGGGAATTAGATTAGGAAATGAGACACTTAAAGTAGTAAAGAAGTTTTGCTATTTGGGGAGCAACATAACTGATGATGGTCGAAGTAGAGAGGATATAAAATGTAGACTGGCAATGGCAAGGAAAGCGTGTCTGAAGAAGAGAAATTTGTTAATATCGAGTATAGATTTAAGTGTCAGGAAGTCATTTCTGAAAGTATTTGTATGGAGTGTAGCCATGTATGGAAGTGAAACATGGACGATAAATAGTTTGGACAAGAAGAGAATAGAAGCTTTCGAAATATGGTGCTACAGAAGAATGCTGAAGATTAGATGGTTAGATCACATAACTAATGAGGAAGTATGGAATAGGATTGGGGAGAAGAGAAGTTTGTGGCACAACTTGACCAGAAGAAGGGATCGGTTGGTAGGACATGTTCTGAGGCATCAAGTTATCACCAATTTAGTAATGAAGGGCAGCGTGGAGGGTAAAAATCGTAGAGGGAGACCAAGAGATGAATACACTAAGCAGATTCAGAAGGATGTAGGTTGCAGTAGGTACTGGGAGATGAAGAAGCTTGCACATGATAGAGTAGCATGGAGAGCTGCATCAAACCAGTCTCAGGACTGAAGACCATAACAACAACAACAACATGGCTTTACCAGTGCAATTGCGGTTTTGACATCGTAAATTTACATAACATAACATATAAATACAAATTTACATATACACACATACATAATAATATAAACAGAACAAACCCCAGTCATTATTAAATCTGAGCAAAGTTGAAATATAATCACAGCTACAATTCGTCAAAAAGTTATGTCCAAATGTGACAGCCATTTAATGGCAACAGGGCTGGCCTCCACGAAGTCTCTCCACTCACCACAGAATCTTCGCAGTGGGCAATCTTGCACTAGATGTCGTAATGTTTGTTCATCAGTTTCACAGTCACACATTGGGTTATCATTGATGCCCCATTTGTACAGCGTGGATTTAGTTCTCGCGTGTCCAGTTCTCACACGGTTAAGCTGGCACCAGATTTTACGAGGAAGCTGCATTCCTGGGAGTTGTTGGCTGGGGACCTCTATACTGTGTCGGTTAATATCACTATTGTTCCACTTGGTTTTCCAGGATTTGTGGCAGTCGTAGGTATTTCCTTGGGCAAGTGTTCTGTCTTCCCATACTGGCGCTCTTGATTTAAGGCGATATCGACAGCGGTCATCTAGTACTTGGTGTATCGGTAGTACTCTTGCCTTATCTGCATGATTTATTTTTTGCCATTCCTGAATTGTTGCCTGCTGTCTACGGATTTCAGGTGGAGTGATGTTTGAGAGGACAGGAAACCATTCTAGAGGTGTTGACTTTAGTGTCCCTGTTATTGTCCTCATGGCTGCATTGATCTGGGCGTCAATCTTCTTTGGGCACAGTACTCTGCCACGGAATACACGTGTGATATTGCTTCAACACGTAGTGTATTTGCATCCGCTCTCCATGTGGTACCTGCTAATCTCTGGATGATATTTCGGGTTTTCAATTTCTGGATGGTTAGTTCCAGGTGTTTCTTGAAGGTAACTGACCTGTCAAGAGTTATGCCTAAATATTTGGGAAGTTTGGTATGTTTAATTCGTTTTCCGCAGAAAGTAATATTTAGTTCTCTGTCTGCTAGTCTGTTATTTAAATGGAAGGCGCAGGTCTCTGTTTTATTTGGGTTTGGGCACAGTCTCCATTTTTTGTAGTACTGGTTTAGTAGTTCTAGGTCAGCAGTTATAGTTCTTTCACCATCTTCTAGCCATTTGCTTTGAGTAGCTATAGCCATGTCATCAGCGTAGCAAAACTTACTTGACTCAGTGTCTATCATGTCACTGATGTAAACATTAAAAAGCAGTGGAGCCAATACAGATTGTAGGGTTCGAGTGTAGTACAGACCCACGAAGCCATCGACCCAAGTTATTGACAAGGCCCTGTCCAAGCTGGTGGTGGCTCTGTAATGGTGTGGACTGTATTTACACCGATCATTGACTGGAAATTATTATGTTCGGCTACTTCGAGACCATTTGCAGCCAATCAGGGACTTCATGTCCCCAAACAAGGATGGAATTTTTACGGATGACAGTGTGCGCTGCCACCGGGCCCGAGGTTGTTTGAGATTGGTTTGAAGAACATTCTGAGCAGTTTGAGCGAATGATTTGGTCAACCAGATCGCCCGGCATGAATCCCATCGAACAAGTGAGTTCGTGCACATAACCCTGCAACGGCAACATCTTCGCAATTATGGACGGTCATAGAGGCATAAGGGCTCAGTATTTCTGCAGGGGACTTCGAAAGACTTGAGTCCTTGCCACGTCGAGTCACTGCACTACGCCGGGCTAAAGGGGCTCCAACACAATATTGGAAGGTATCCCATAACTTCTGTCTCCTCGGTGTACAACTAACTACAACGAATCTAATTCATGAAACATGAAATGATAATTAAATGGACACCCTGGCTGCAAACAGGTGTTGATGTACTTCATTGGGGACATGTGTGCGAACGCACACGCTATGCCCGAACTCGTACGGGACTTGGTAGATTAATCTGCCACGAGTAATGAGTATGATGGGCAAACATCTATTAGGGGCACTACGAATATAGTGGTGTGGACATGTTGGGAATGTGGATCTCACGGGGAGCGTGCAAAGGATAAGCCCCTGCAGACGCACTATTCTCTGTGCCCGCGGTGGCTCAGATGGATAGAGCGTCTGCATGTAAGCAGAAGATCCAGGGTTCGAGTCCCGGTCGGGGCACACATTTTCAACATGTCCCCAATGAAGTACATCAACGCCTGTTTGCAGCTAGGGTGTCCATTTAATTATCATTTCATTTCTAACAAAGCTGCATGGTCATCCACGGTAACTGTTCTTTCGGGAACAGATACTACCGTCATATATAATCATGAAACATGGTTTTCGAAATGATTACACGGTTGTGTAGTGCATTCACTTTGATCTGGGTTTTCATAGCTTTCGGTATTGCAATCGTACTTACATAACTGGTAAATCTAAAGTAACATTTCATACAACCAAATTATTTTATCGATGTTTTTCATTACTATCTGTCAACGGAACAGCTACCTTATGTAACAAAATACCAAGCACTAATGCTATCTGTTCCTCTAACGCGGTGAAGATGTCACGTACCGCGTTGGACCAACACCGACTCAAAGGAAGACCTCGGCGCTTGTTCGTGACGTCACGTCAGCTAGGCACGGCGAACGCCAGGTCTGTTGCAGGCATACTCATAATGGTGGTGTCTCCCTCCCTGACACAGGAAAATGTGAAACTATTGGCGCTAGTTGACCAACACACATTGTTCTGAGAGATTTCGGCAATCAATTAA